>NC_083872.1:46601683-46902516 GCF_032452875.1 Bos javanicus | reverse complement strand
ACCCAGAGCCTATGGTTTCATTGCTTATATGCTTCAAAACAAAGATATAAAAAACAGTTTAAGTGGAAATCACTTTAGAGGCAGAAATTTTGATTTCAATTTTCATTCAAAATTCATTCAGTCAATAAAGATGTCTTGAGTGTTTCCTATGTGCCTGGCACCAATAGGTAGTGGAGACATAGGAATGAACCAAATGACTCCCTGCTCTCAAGGTGCTTTGGTTTTGATGGAAGCGAGAGGAGTTGATGATCACAAATTAACATGTAGTATATAACACATGGAGGGTGATAAGTGGTAAGAAAAATAAAGCAGAAAGGAGAGAGTGCTATTCTACATTGGACGTTGAGGAAAGGCTTCTCTGATAAGGTCATTCAAGATCAGGGACCTGAAAGAAGTAAGGGAGCATGGGGGAGGAAGAGCATTTCAGTCAGAGGAAGCAGCAAATTTAAAGGCCCTGCGTGAGTGAAAAGGATGTTCCAAGAAGAGCAAGGAAACCAGTGGGGCTGGAACAGAAGGAGTGAGGGAAGAACAATGGGGCTCCCAAATTACTGCAGATGGTGACTGCAGCCACAAAGTTTAAAAAATGATTGCTTCTTGGAAGGAAAGCTGTGACAAACCTAGATTGCATATTAAAAAGCAGAGACATCACAAGGTCCATATAGTTAAAGCTATGGTTTTTCCAGTAGTCATATATGGATGTGAGAGTTGGGCCATACAGTAGGCTGAGTGCTGAAGGAATGATGCTTTCAAATTGTGGTGCTGGAGAAGACTCTTGAGAGTTCCTTGGACAGCAAGGAGAACAAACAAGTCAATCATACAGGAAATCAACTTTGAATATTCATTGGAAGGCCTGAGGCTGAAGCTGAAGCTCCAATACTTTGACCACATGATATGCAGAGCCAACTCATTGGAAAAGACCCTGATGCTGGGAAAGATTGAGGGCAAGAGGAGAAGGGGATGACAGAGAATGAGATGGTTGGGTGGCATCACTGACTCATTGGACATGAGTTTGAGCAAACTCCAGGAGATAGTGAAGGACAGGAAAGCCTAGTGTGCTGCAGTTCATGGGGTTGCAGAGAGTTCGACATGACTTAATGACTGAACAACAAAGCCAGAGAGGAAATTCAAGTTGGAAGATGTTAAGCTATGGCACAGACTTCAGATTTTAGGACTTCTAATGGGGTGACTTTGGAGAATATATTAGTTTCCTATTGCTGCCATGATGAATTACCACAAACTTAATGGCTTAGAACAATACAAATTAATTATTTTACAGTTCTGGAGGTCCAACATCCCAAGTGGGTCTTACAGGGTAAACTAGTTTGCTGGGGCTGCCAAAACAAAGTGCCACAATGAGGCGCCTTAAACAATAGAAGTGTATTGTCTTATACTTCTGGAGGCTAAACGTCTGAGATCAAGGTGTCAGCAGGTTCTTTCTGAGGACGGTGAGCAACAATCTGTTCTAAGCCTCTCCCCCTGGTTCTGCTGGTTTGCTTGTGTTCTTTGGCATCCCTTGGTTTGTAGCAGCATCACTCCAATCTCTGCTTCACCTTCTGCTTCACCTGGCATTCTTCTTCCAGGCATGTCTGTGTCTGAAATTTTCCTTTCTATAAATGTGCCAGTCATATTGGAATAGGACTTATCCTAATGACCTCATTTGAAGCTGATTAGCTCTGCAAAGACCCTTTCTCTAAATAAGGCACCTTCTGAGGTACTGGGGGTTAGGACTCCAATGTATTTTCAAGGGGAGACCCAATTTAATCTGTAACATGGGGTTAAAATCAAAATGACAGCAGGGCTGCTTTTCTTCTGGGGACATTAGGAGAGAATTTTCTATCTTTTGGAGGCCCCCCACAAGCCTTGGCTTATGGCCCCCTTCCAGTAATGGCACCCCTCCATATTTCTGTTGTCACATCTCCTCTGACTTCTGCCTCCTTCTTATAAAGACTCTTGTGATTACATCTGGAAAATCAAGGATTTTTATTTATTTATTTGACTGTGCTGGGCCTTGCGTGCAGTAGTTGTGGCCTGCAAACTCTTAGTTGGGGCATGTGAGATCTAGGGATTGAACCTGGTTCTTATGCATTGGGAGAGAGAAGTCTTAGCCTCTGGACAACCAGGGAAGTTCCTAAGACGCAGATATTTTTGCAAGGTCAGTATTCTGCCTACCTTATGGGGTTTTGAGCAGGGAAGTGGTATGAGCTGAACTGTGTTTTAAAAGAATCACTCTGCCTGCTGTGGAGGAGGAAAAAAGTGTAAACCAGGAGACCCATTGGGACGCTGGGGCAATGGTCCTAGTGAGAGATGGTAGTGCCCAGGACCAGAAGTGAAGTGTTGAAAAGTGGTCAAATTCTGGACTTTTTGCAGAAAATGATTAGTCAATGGAATGCATGAGATGTGTAAGATGATAACAATTTTTTCCTTGTCTTTTTGCAGAATAACAATAACATTTGTTTATCACATTAAAGTTTTCAATAAGATTCTACATGAATTTTTTCATTAGAACTACCTACAACAGTATTTTGTGTCATTATTTTTATACTCATTTTACAGAAGAAGGAGTTGAGGCTCAGAGAGGTGACTTCTAGGGATTTGATTTTTTGTACATGATTTTTTGAAATTGGCTGTTTCGATGCTTTGATGGGTTTTAAGCACTGAAATTATTAGTAAGCTTATACTGGTGATAAAGGAAAAACAGATGTCCTTTGATGCTACCAATGTTTTATAAATAAATTCACTAATCCCAAAGCCAGAGAGAGGTACATATTTAGTTTCAGTGAGGATTAAATGAGTTAATATAAAGGGTCTAGAACATTGTCGGCACATGTAAGCCCAATATGATGTTAGCAATCACTCCAATTAATATTCACAATTTAGATCAGTACTTCCAAATGGTATTCAAAATAGCAATTTAGAAAAAAGCAAACAAAACAAGGAAGCAAAGCAGAGAAAAATTTGTATTGCAAGTAGCTGCAATAAACCAGTTGCTACAAACATTTAATTTAGTTCTGAGCATCTGGGCAGCTAGATAAAAAAACAAAACATATTATGTAATGTAGATCTTGTTGATTTGTAATTTAAATCAACCTAGGTTGTCAAAAGAAAAAGAACTTTTTACCATATGTTTCTTAGTTTCCCTGCTTGTTGGATTGTTCCATGGCCCCTCCTCCACACCTTGGATTATAACATAAAATTCTTTTACCATGTCAAAATATTATTTAAAATATAGGTACCTTGGCTTCTTTCTTCAAAAAATAGAAAGTAAAAGAAACAGAAGTTTTAATGAAATTTTAATCATAATTCAACATGCAGTACCTCACAGGAGGGGCTTTGGAAATATGATTCTTTTTTGTCATTTGTAAGAGGGAGAACGGACTTTATGAAAAATACACACTGAGAACTGTGGATTTAGCATAAATCCCAGTGTTGACTTTCATAAGTGTCTAGTCTCCCTCTTGTTGCCAGAGTGACTTTTAAAAACGTAAACCTGATCGTGTTATTCCACTGCTTAAAATTCGTCTCCGACACTCCATTGCTCATTGCAGTGTTTTCAAGCTTATTTTTAGTCAGTGAACCATTCCTTCAAATTAGAGCTTATATGGCAATCTAATGGGTAAAACAGATATAAGCTGAGCTGTTCTGGATGGAGTGGGGGGTGGGGGCCTGACAGACTGCCTGCCTGCCTCTGTAGGCTGTACCCACCTCTCCCTCTTATGCTCTCCAATGGTCTGAACAGTTAGGAAAGAATCAGCACCCCTCAGAACCTATAAAACGCCTTCTCTCTATCCTCATATTTGCCATGCAATCTGCACTTCAACTGAGCTTAGATGAGAAACTAGTTAATCAACCAAACAATTTTTGAAGTAAGAGTTGTTCAAAATCATCACAATCATTTGAACTTTAAATATATACTTATTAATCAACACACTGGTTTTATGTTATTGTTGCCCATAAAAAAATTCCATTAAAACTTGTTTTTAAAAGTCTCCCTAATGGATAAACAACAAGATCCTACTGTAGAGCACAGGGAATTATATTCAACATCCTGTGATAAACCGTAATGAAAAAGAATATATATGTATAACTGAATCACTTTGCTATACAGCAGAAACTAACACAACATTGTAAATCAGCTGTATTTAAAAGTCTCTCAAAAAATATTAAGGCAGATATCTAAATGTAAAATTATTATTATTTTTAAATGTAAAAATTATTATCTAAATGTAATATCTTCCTGACCCACTGATTGAATTTGTGTCTCCTGCATTAGCAGGCAGGTTCTTTACCACTAGTACCACCTGGGAAGCCCCTTATACCATGTTACTATATATTGATTACAGTCATCCCTCAGTATCCATGGAAGGATTGGTTCAGGAGGTCCCATGTATACCAAAATGCAGGGATATTCAAGTCTGATAGGTGTTGACAGGACTGCCTGCCCTCTGTATCCATGGTTTTGCATCCATGGATTCAAAGAACGTTTGGCTCAAAATTTCAGCTGGTTGAATCCACAGATGCAGAACCCCTGGATATTGAGAGCCCACTGTAATTTCTTCTGAATTCTATGACATGGTGTTTCTCCTTCTTTCTTGTTTCTGCTTTTTCTTTGAATAAATAATGCATTTATTCCAATATGGTCTTAAAATTCTATAAAATTGCTTATTATATTCAAAATGAGATTTTATGATGTATAAATTAGAGATTTGGGGCACCTTTAATTGACTTTTCTCTGAAGACTGTGTTTTTAATGAGAATATAGCTATTCTCTCTGCCAGAGTTGAAGTATGTAGTAGTTCAGTTCAGATGCTCAATCGTGTCCGACTCTTAGCGATCCCATGGACTGCGGCACGCCAGGCCTCCCTATCCCTCACCAACTCCCAGAGTTTACTCAAACTCGTGTCCACTGAGTCGGTGATGCCATCCAACCATCTCATCCTCTGTCATCCCCTTCTCCTCTCACCTTCAATCTTTCCCAGCATCAGGGTCTTTTCAAATGAGTCAGCTCTTCACATCAGGTGGCCAAAGTATTGGAGTTTCAGCTTCAACATCAGTCCTTCCAATGAACATTCAGGACTAATTTCATTTAGGATGGACTGGTATGATCTCCTTGCAGTCCAAGGGACTCTCAAGAGTCTTCTCCAACACCACAGTTCAAAAGCATCAGTTCTTCAGTGCTCAACTTTATAGTCCAACTCTCACATCCATACATGACCACTGGAAAAACCATAGCCTTGACTAGATGGACCTTTGTTGGCAAAGTAACATCTCTGCTTTTTAATATGCTGTCTAGGTTGGTCATAACTTTTCTTCCAAGGAATAAGTATCTTCTTATTTCATGGCTGCAGTATGTAGAAGTATGTAGTAAGATCAGAGCAAATTCTGCTAAATGGAGGAAGTTCTCAATTCCATTTTTTTATATATTAAAATGAGTAAAAAGTTTGGCCCAGATATTTTTGCTTCAGTCTAGAATATCCTTTTTTGACATGTGTTTTTATAAGACAAAACTTATCAAAAAGGCTGTCCAAATTTAAATGTCACAAAAGTGTAGGTTTCTCAACTCTATTCCAATCTATTCTGAAACAGAATGCCAGTTTATCCAATTAAAAATAGGAACTCCATCAAAATATCTATCCCAAGTTGTGATTTTCCAAATTGCAATTATGGACCTTAAAAATAAAATCCTGCATACTGTTTACATTTTTATTGCTACATTTGTTAACTTCCTTGCTTTGGTAGGGACAAATTTCATTGCTTCTCTGTTTATAAACTTGGTTTTCAAAAACTTTAATTCCTTAAAACGTTTCCCAAGCTGATGTTTTTTTGATCCTCCATTTGTCAAATGCCTCGATTCCAATATTTTAGAATCAAATGCAAACAAAATGTTGAGAATTTGTTTATAAAAACATCTAATACCATTGTAGGCTGCTCAAGTTGCTTAGTGACTTATTTAGGATTTCCCTGGTGGTGCAGTCTGCCTGCCAACTTGGGGGACATGGATTCGATCCCTGGTCTGGTAAGACTCCACATGCCATGGAGCAACTAAGCGCCTGTGCCATAGCTACTGAGCCTGCATGCTGCAACCACTCAAGCCCTCGTGCCTGGAGCCTGTGCTTCACAGCAAGAGAAGCCACCCCAGTGAGAAGCCTGCACACTGAAACAAAGAGTAGCCCCTACTTGTCACAGCTAGAGAAAGCCCACACACAGCAATGGAAACCCAGCACAGCCAAAAAGTAAGTAAAAAAAAAATTTTAATGACTTAAAATCTAACTGATAACAGGCAACAGAAAAAACAGTGCCATGCTACAATACTGTTTTTTTTTCAACACCAGCTTCATCACAACAGTTTTCTAGGTCAGTTATTTTAATAGACCTCCCTCATCTATTGTACTTCACTTTATTGTGCTTCACAGATACTGCCTATATTACAGATTAAAGGTTTGTGGCAACTCGGCATCATCACCGTTTTTCCAACAGCATTTGCTAACTTTGTGTTCTGTGTCATATTTTGGTGATTCTCATAATGTTTCATTCTTGCAACTTACCATTATTATTATATTTGCCAGGGAGATCTCTCATCAGTGGTCTTTGATATTACTATTGCAAAAAGATTATGACTTGCTGGAAGCTCTGATGATGGTATTTTTTAGCAATAAAGTATTTTTAAATTAATGTACATTTATTATGATGCAATGCTATTGTGCACTTAAGAGGCTACAATATAGTGTAAGTATAACTTTTATATTCACAGGGAAATTAAAAAAAATGTTTGACTCCCTTTACTGTAATATTTACTTCATTGCAGTGGTCTGGAACTGAACCCTCAATATCTCCGAGGGGTGACTGTAGTTATAGAGCATATGTAAATGCCACCCTATTTTCATTAGCAGATTATAGAAATATATTTTGGATGGATTTATATATTATATGTAAATTACCTGTGAGTGTTCCATGGATTTCCTAATTTAACAAATATTTTTTTTACCACAATTTTGATTTTAGACTCCTGGCCTCCAGAGCTATGAGAGAATAAATTTCTGTAGTTTTAAGTCACAAATTTATGGTAATTTGTTTCAGCAACCTCAGGAAACAAATACATATATTTTTGTTGTTGTCTAGACACTAAGTGGTGTTGCCACTTTTGAGACCCCATGGACTGTAGCTCCTCTGTCCATGGGATTTCCCAGGGAAGAATACTGGAGTGGGTTGCCATTTCCTTCTCCAGGGGATATTCCTGACCCAGAGTTCAAACTCGGGTCTCCTGCACTGGCGGCAGGTTTTCTGCCACCAGGAAAACCCGATGTATATATTTATAATAGTACTTATCACGTGTGACTATAGGGTCTCCTCCACTAAACCATAACTTTCTTAAAGACTGCTTATTTATTTGTGTATATCTGGCTTTCATCATACTGCTTGAACAGACATTCGATTTTTGGTTGAATGAATAAATGATGCTAATGCATTAAGAGTAAGGACTTGGAAAAGTATAAATATACTTTTAAATATATACTTGAAAAGGATAAATTTCTTTCATTAAAATTCACACAGCTTATAAACCTTCATTTCCACTGGGTAATGGTAAACTCAATCCTTCGAATTCAATGTAACTTAGTCTATTCAGGTGCAAGTCTGTGTCTCTTTTAGAATTCTCTACCAGTTTCCTCAGAGGTAGCTCAGAGCATCCATGTACCTAGGAGCCTGCAACAGACTGAATGTTTGTGTCTTCAAAAAATCCTATGTTGAAACCTAACCTCCAATGAATGTGTTAGGAGGTGGGGTCTTAGGGAGGTGATGAGGTCATGAGGATGGAGCCCTCATGAACGGGATTAGTGTTCTTATAAAAAAGATGCCAGAAAGCTTTGGCCAGGTGAGGACCCAGCCAGAAGACTGTGATCCACAAGGAAGTAGGTCCTCACCAGACACAAAATCTGTTGGAACCTTGATCTTGAACTTCCCAATCTCCAGAATCATGAGAAATAAACTTCTATTGTTTATAAGTTCCCAGTCAATGGAATTTTGTTGTAGCAGACTGAAGGGATTGTGACAGGGCTCATTCATCCTGCTGGCATGGAAGTCAGTCCATTCTGTGGCCTGACTTGTCCTCGTGGAGGTGTGTCGCTCTCTGCCTGAGCCTTGGACATCAGCTCTTACAGCCGTTCCTTCCCTGGAGTTGACAGGGAACTTGCTGAGACAACAGGTTGTCACGACCACTCCCTTCACTTGCACAGGCTGTTAGGAACTGCTAACTGGTTCTCAGCCACTCTGCACAGTTCTCAGAAAGCTTGGGAACACAGGCAATGAGACTTTGTGGGACTTCCCTCAGGCCAAAGCCTACACATCTTCTCTATCTGTTGCTTCCAGATTAAATGTGAATGTCTCCATAAGGTTGGTGCACTTCTGGACAACACTCTGAGAAGCTGGGCACTGTCCCATCAGTGCTGGGATCCTCCCCAGGTTTCCTGGGGTTTCTACATCTCTGCTCCCAGGACTTTCAAATTATGACCTCAAGGGCAGACTCATTCTCAGGGAACCTCCAGCTTATTTATGCTGTCATAGACTCTGATCTCCCTTTTCTACTCTTTAGTCAAACTCTTATTTTTATTTGGAGTATAAGATAGCAACTGCTATTGTCACATTGTGGGATTTACTGTAAAGTCTTTGCCCGAGGTCTGCTAGGATTTGGCTTCTGGTATTTAAGGCTCAGTTTCTTAGAACTAAAAAAAACCAAAAGACCAAAAAATCAACTCCCCTCCTCCAGAAAAACAACACACAAAGCCATTCTTTCTCAATTTCCTGGCCTTTATAATTGGAAGAAAAGCTATGACCAACCTAGACAGCATATTAAAAAGCAGAGACGTTACTTTGCCAACAAAGGTCCACCTAATCAAAGCTATGGTTTTTCCAGTAGTCATGTATGGATGTGAGAGTTGGACTATAAAGAAGGCTGACAGCTGAAGAATTGATGCTTTTGTACTGTGATGTTGGAGAAGACTCTTGAGAGTCCCTTGGACTGCAAGGAGATCCAACTAGTCCACCCTATAGAAAATCAGTCCTGAATATTCATTGGAAGGACTGATATTGAAGCTGAAACTCCAGTACTTTGGCCACCTGATGCAAAGAATTTACTCATTGGAAAAGACCCTGGTGCTGGGAAAGATTGAAGGCGAGAGGAAAAGGGGATGACAGAGGATGAGATGGTTGGATGGCATCACCAACTCTATGGACAGGAGTTTGAGTAAGCTCCAGGACTTGGTGATGGACAGGTAGGCCTGGCATGCTGCTGTCCATGGGGTCGCAAAGAGTAGGACACGACTGAGCGACTGAACTGATAATTGGAAGGCGTGGTTTTTTACAATTCAGGGCAGTACATACAGAAAATTCTAGCTGCAACCTGATTGTGGGCATGTGAGACTGGGAGCAGTGGTAGAGATGAGAGGAAATGCAAAAACATATACAATTCAATATTAAAATGTTACTCAATGGATAATATAACATGGTGAAAGTGTAGTATTAACAGAATACAAAGTAAAATAATTAATTGGGGACTTAAAAAAGGAAGGCTTTTCTGAAAAAAATAAAAGGGATATTTAAACCAAGTGTTAATGATGAATTAACAGAAATTGGTGTTTTAAAATATGATATGTGTTATATTCTGACCTTTATATATGCCCTGTCTCTGTCGATCATCAAAATTGGTCAAAGGAGTAACTGATACTTCATAATATACAATATTGAGATTAAAAAATAATACTGGAAACCACATTTTCTGTTGTTCAGTCACTAAGTTGTATCTGACCCTTTGCATCCTCATGGACTGCAGCACACCAGGCTTCCCTGTCCTTCACATTCTGCCAGAGTTTGCTCAAATTCAGGTCCACTGAGATGGTAATACTATCTAACCATCTCATCTTCTGCAGCCCCCTTATTCTTTTGCGTTCAATCTTTCCCAGCATCAGGGTCTTTTCCAATGAGTTGGCTCTTCCCATCATGTGGCAAAAGTATTGGAGCTTCAGCTTTACTCCTTCCAATGAATATTCAGGGTTGATTTCCTTTAGGATGGACTGATTTGATCTCCTTGCTGTCCAAGGGACTCTCAAGAGTCTTCTCCAGCACCACAACTTGAAAGTATTAATTCTTAAGCTCTCAGTCTTCTTTATGGTCCGACTCTCACATCCATACATGATTACTGGAAAAACCATATCTTTGACTAGACAGACCTTTTTCCTGCAAAACGATAGCTCTGCTTTTTAATATGCTGTCTGCTGCTGCTGCTGTCTAGGTTGGTCATAACTTTTCTTCCAAGGAATAAGCGTCTTTTAATTTCATATTGAGTTTCAAACCACCTTTTTCACCCTCCTTTTTTACACTCATCAAGAGGTTCTTTAGTTCCTCTTCACTTTTGGCCATTAGAGTGGTGTCATTTGCATATCTGAAGATGTTGATATTTCTCCCAGCAATCTTGATTCCAGCCTGTGATTCATCCAGTCCAGCCTTTCTCATTGTGTACTCTGCGTATAAGTTAAATAAGCATGGTTATAATATACAGCCTTGTTATACTCCTTTCCCAATTTGGAACCAGTCTGTCGTTCCATGTCGGGTTCTAACTGTTGCTTCTTGACCTACATACAGGTTTTTCAGGTGGCAGGTAAGGTGGTCTGGTATTCCCATCTCTTTAAGATTTCTCTGCAGTTTGCTGTGATCCACACAGTCAAAGGCTTTAGCATAGTCAATGAAGCGGAAATAGATGTTATTTTATGGAATTCCCTCGCTTTCCATATGATCAACGAATGTTGACAATTTGATCTCTGGTTCCTCTGCCTTTTCTAAACCCAGCTTGTACACCTGAAAGTTCTACATATCAAGTCTTTATTCTAACCAGCTCAATATTCTTTCCGACATTGATCTCAAAGCACCCTATTTGAGAGACGGAGTTTCCCTCTGTTACATGGTCTTCAAAAGTTAAGCAATCTGCCTGAATATCCTTTTCCCTTGAACAAAAAAATGGTGACTTCATAAAATCAGCCATAAATTTAAAAATAAGGTAATTAATTAATTTCTACCCTGGAAACAAAACAGAACTCCTTTTACAGCAAAGATGACTTTAGGAGAGAAAATAACAAGGCCTAGGTTTTTAGTGGAGAAGGCAATGGCACCCCACTCCAGTACTCTTGCCTGGAAAATCCCATGGACAGAGGAGCCTGGTGGGCTTCAGTCCATGGGGTCACTAAGAGTCAGACATGACTGAGCGACTTCCCTTTCACTTTTCACTTTCATGCATTGGAGAAGGAAATGGCAACCCACTCCAGTGTTCTTGCCTGGAGAATCCCAGGGATAGGGGAGCCTGGGGGGCTGCCGTCTAGGGGGTCGCACAGAGTTGGACAGGACTGAAGCGACTTAGCAGCAGCAGCAGCAGGTTTTTAGTGAACTGAGTTGGGAGAGAAGGGCGAGTGTTGACAGCCACGCTGAGGCTATGACTTAAAAATTGAGAATCATACAATACCTAAGTGTCAACTGTATGCCTGGCACAGTGCTATGTGACCCCACGTTCAAGAAGACTGGTCACACGACTCCAGGTGTCCTGTGTGTTGCTGGACTTCAGAGAGAGTCAGCAGTTCTCCAGAGTGGCCTGGGAAAGCTAGGGAGTTGTTCAGTTCAGTTCAGTTCAGTTCAGTCTCTCAGTCATGTCCTATTCTTTGCGACCCCATGAATCGCAGCACGCCAGGCCTCCCTGTCCATCATCAACTCCTGGAGTTCACTCAAACTCATGTCTATCGAGTCGGTGATGCCATCCAGCCATCTCATCCTCTGTTCCCTTTTCCTCCTGCCCCCAATCCCTCCCAGCATCAGAGTCTTTTCCAGTGAGTTAACTCTTCGCATGAGGTGGCCAAAGTACTGGAGTTTCAGCTTTAGCATCATTCCTTCCAAAGAAATCCCAGGGCTGATCTCCTTTAGAATGGACTGGTTGGATCTCCTTGCAGTCCAAGGGACTCTCAAGAGTCTTCTCCAACACCACAGTTCAAAAGCATCAATTCTTTGGCGCTCAGCCTTCTTC
Organism: Bos javanicus; assembly: GCF_032452875.1. Taxonomy (NCBI): domain Eukaryota; kingdom Metazoa; phylum Chordata; class Mammalia; order Artiodactyla; family Bovidae; genus Bos; species Bos javanicus. The sequence continues at coordinate 46,890,464 of NC_083872.1, read as the reverse complement.
ACAGTCCAACTCTCACATCCATACATGACCACAGGAAAAACCATAGCCTTGACTAGAAGGACTTTTGTTGGCAAAGTAATGTCTCTGCTTTTGAATATGCTATCTAGGTTGGTCATAACTTTCCTTCCAAGGAGTAAGCATCTTTTAATTTCATGGCTGCAATCACCATCTGCAGTGATTAACCTGCTTCAATTAAATGTTTATTCTTTATGGATCTAAAACTTTGGCTGATGGAAAATGGAACTGTCCAGAACACCAGACAGATGACAAGAGGGGAGGGAAGAAAGGATGTGGTCACATCTTTCTGCCTATCTGAACTGTCCAGTCTGTCCATGGTGCTGTGTGCCAGTGGAAAGCAGGCCCTTCCCTAGTGTCCCAGCCATCAGGAATGGCCACCATCTGGCAAACATTTGCATAGCACTTGCTATGTGTTACACTCAATGCTGAGTGCTGGGTACAGAGTCAAACTATTTTTAATAAATATTTATTTATTTTTGGCTGCTCTGGGCCTATGTTGCTGCATATGGGCTTTCTTTAGATGTGGTGAGTGGACGCTACTTCTCTAGAGCTGAGCTCCAAAGCACAGGCTCAGTAGTCGTCGCATGAGGGGCTTACTTGCCCTGAATTTTTGATAAGTGAAAAAGTGAAAGTCGCTCAGTTGTGTCTGACTTTTTGTGACCCCATGGACTGTACAGTGCATGGAATTCTCCAGGCCAGAATACTGGAATGGGTAGTTGTTCCTTTCTGCGAGGGATCTTCCCAACCCGAGGATCGAACCCAGGTCTCCCACATTGCAGGTGGATTCTTTACGAGCTGAGCCACCAGGGAAGTCGAAGAATACTGGAGTGGGCAGCCTACCCCTTCTCCAGCAGAGCTTCCCAATCCAGGAATTGAGCCTGGGTCTACTGCATTTAGGTGGATTCTTTACCAGCTGAGCTACCAGGGAAGCTTTTATTTGCCCTGTGTCATGTGAAATCTTCCCAGACCAGGGATCAAACCTGTGTCCCATCCATTAGTGGCAGACTCTTAATCACTGGATGGGAAGTCCCAGAGTCAAACTCTTAATCACTTCCCAGAATTAATGTATAGCTTGTAGGAGGGGAAAATAATTTTACTAACATGTGGCAGTGCTGTGACAGAGGTCTAAACAGGGTCTTTGAGGAGCATAGAGGTGTCAGGGACTCCAAACTGCCTGGAGAAGGCAACTCCTGGGTTGAAGTTTAAAGGACAGATAGGTATTATCCAAACTGTCAAAGGAAAGGCATAAGAGGTAGAAGCAAGAGCACATAAGAAGCATAGGGACCCAAGGAAACTTCGCATGTTCAGGGAGCCTTTCAAGTGGTTCTACATGCTGACAGTTGAGTTTGTTGCGGGAGCTGAGAAATTGCCTAAGATCAACTGATTAGAGACTGGTGAAATCTGCAGGGAAAGGACCAGGGGCAGTTGTGATGTGTTTTTGAAACTTTTGAAATAAATTTTATGAAGGTGGCCAGCCTCTCAGTTTCCTTTGGTATCATCTTACTGACAAGTTAGAGCATGGCTATCTCATTTTGATGAGAGACTGTGGGAAGCTGAAAGATAACTGCTGGATTGATAGTATCAAAACCCTCTGTATATTGATCAAGCAGTGGAGCTCTATGGGTTTGTCATAAAACACAAACTATGCTAGTGTTCAGATAGCGGAAAGATTCAGAAAAGTATTTCAAACTTCTCATAATCAAAGCAACCAAGACTCCAACAGTGAGGGAGGAAGAGGAATGAAGAGGAGGAAAGGATGGACTTAAAAGATCTCAAAATTTGATTGTGGTCCATGAAGCATTTCAAATTTCTGGATATTTATGAAGACTGGACTTCTGACCCCAGATGTGGGTTCACTGGGAAGTTGAAATGCTGTAATTCTGTTGTGGTTGTTGTTGTGTAGGCAGTTCCTGCCCCAAGAAGTTTGGCAGTAACAAGGGTTATTTCTCCTCTCAGCTATCAGCTTTAGAAAGAATTCCCATGTGGTGGTTAACTCTATCAAGTTACCACAGTAAGTATCATTTACATGAGATACATTGTAAAGAGACTGAAGTTCAGGGTCTTTCTAAGACATCAACTTTTCTATTGAACCATGATGCTTTTATTTTCAGTTTCCTTTCTATTTATGGCTAGCTTGGGAACATAGAAGCAACTATAGTTGGTTTTTTGGGAACAGGAGTTAAATCTTTAATATATTCCTCTCAGTACTTTTCACAGGGTAGACCCTCAAGAGAAGCTGAATTAAGGAAAAAAAAAAAAAAAAAGCCTGACATATTTCAATACTGAGTTCAAACTTGACATCTTCCAAAAGAGGCCATCAGGTATCATCAGCAAATCACTTTCATCAGTTCTTTAAGAAGAGCCTCTTCCAGCTGTAAAATCCTAAAACTGTGTTCCATTTTTGTGTTTTATGAATAAACTTAATCAGTATTCAGAAAGGAAATCAGCAATCTCTGGTTACTTTAGGACATTGCTACATTGTCTAAGCTGTAAAACTCCCCCAAAGTCAGGGCAGTGGGGCAGGATGGGGGCCAAATACTTAGAGAGAATAGATGGTTTAAATTGTCCCTCCTGATGGGAGTTGACCTTAGGCTATCCCCTCATGGTATGAATATAACTTGTGATTAGGATCTTTGAAGTGGTTGGGCTAAAGTCCTTTCTCCTCTAAAGTTTTATGATTTTTTTTACACTCATTGTATGAGGGTATTGATGGAAAATACATAATGATCAAAATAAGTGTGTTTTAAAATAATATTTTTAAATGTTTCACAGTGATCTTTTGTTGTTATGTAAACCAACCCTGAGAAATAAAGACTGACAGTATTTAGTAGAGAAAGTCCATCACTCCAATTCATTTGGCTGTGTTTGTGCCATATGTGTAAATAAGTACAACACAAGCTAGCCTGGGGAATAAGAGTTAATCTGGAAAAAATACTTCATCTCATTAATAATGTCTTAAAATCCTTAGAAGTCTTTTGCCAAATTCTAAGACTTAAGAAGCCAAGATAAAGATGATTACTTTCAAAGCTGAGTGTGGAAGTTATTCTTGTAGTGTCTCTCTGTGTTCCTGCAGTACTTTTGAGTCTTGCAAAATGAGCTCTCATATCTCTTTACTAATGAGAAGTCAGATCTTCTCTGGGGACTGACAACTCTAAAAGCTCATTACTCATTGGTTTGATGTTATCTCTGGCTCTCAAGCAACCGAGGCTGGAGTTCTGAACATTTGCCTTTGAGCTTTCTTGGTTGTCCAACATTATGTTAATTCATCTGGAAGGGGATACAAGTCTGTGTCTTCAGTGACAGCAGTGTTTACTTTCTTGAGAATTAAAGAAAATTATCTTTATTAAAGCCTGAAATCCTACAGCGCCTTTTTGTGTTCTTGGTCTTTTCTTCCAGGAGATGGCGATAGAACACTATAAATATCAAATTACAATATGCAAGCGTTTTGCCCCTTGAGGTCTTCTATTGTCTAGCCTATGACCAATGTGGATTATTATTCAAGATTTGGGTCAAGTGTGAGCTATTCACTGCAATAGTTAACTTCAATGCCGTTGGTAAAGAAAGGACAGGAATACTTTCAGGCTAGTTACTCACTCCTTTTTCTACATTTTTTCCTTTTTTGAGTTTGTGTTGAGTGGAGAAAATAAATAGGATGGTCTCCAGTTGAGAGGTTCTAGGTTTTACTAGCTCTGTTGTGGGTGGGGCTTTTGAACATACAGTGATTGCTTTTGTAGTAGATCAGTATGGCAGCAACGCTGTTTCCTAGCAATATGAAGATACTACAGGCTTTGTTGATTTCCCAGGTAGCACAATGGTAAAGAATTTGCCTGCCAGTTCAGGAGACACAATAGATGTGGGTTTGATCCCTAGGTCAGGAAGATTCCCTGGAGGTGGAAATGACAGCCCACTCCAGTATTCTTGCCTGGAAAATTTCATGGACAGAGGAGCCTGGTGGGCTACAGTCCATGGGGTCTCAAAGAGTCGGACACAGCTGAGCATGCACCGCACATACACAGGCTCTATTAGAAACTAATTTTTAAAATACTCTCTGATATTCTTCACTGTTTATGTTTAGCACATTTTGAAGTATTCAAGTTGGTACTTGACAATCCTTCCTGTTTAAGGGATGTCTGCCAAGGAACAATTTCAGATGACCTTGATTGGACAATGGAAATTTCATATCCTGCTTGTCCATCTACCAGTTGACTTTCGGTATCCTTATTAGGAGAGAGAAGATGTTATCCCCAAGAGCTGCCCGCAGTGAACTACCTTTCACAGTGATCTAATCTGAAAATATCCATTGATTACCTTGGAGAATTTGCTAAAATAAAAAGTCTTTGATTTAGCAAAAACTATTTCAACAAAACTGAAATAGGTATGCAAAAGGAAAGTCATTGGAGGGTTACACATCAGAGACTAGAAGAAGTGAGAGAATGGGATATCTAGAGAAGGCCAGCCTGGCAACCAACAATGGGAAATTTCTATAGCATGGCAATGAAGGATTTTTTATCCACAAAAAATATAATTGTATGGTAGTACTCCACAACTGAAAAGTGGAAAAGAGAAATACTTAATTCTTGGCCAGTACTTTTGTAGACGTTCTTTCACTGAAAGTTTTACACTGAAGAAGTTTTTTTTTTTTTAAAGAAAAAATATTGATTTTTTAGAAGTATATGTAAGTAGAGTGGCAACCAAGATAGTAGAGTAGGAAGACCCTGAACTCACCTCCTTCCATGGACACACCAAAATTAGAACTACTTACAGAACAACTATCTATGAGAATAAGTTAAAGACTAGCAGAAAAGATTCTCCACAACTAAAGACATAAAGAAGGAAACAATCAGATAGGTAGAAGGGTGGAGATGTGAGGCAGTCAGTTCTCCCTGGGTTGAAAGAAACGGAAAGTGAAAGTCGTGTCCAACTCTTTGCAATCCCATGGAATCCAGGCTAGAACACTGGTAACCCTTCCCTTCTCCAGGGGATCTTCCCAACCCAGGGACTGAACCCAGGTCTCCTGCATTGCAGGTGGATTCTTTACCAACTGAGCTATCAGGGAAGCCCTCAGGGTTGGAGAACCATAAAAAGAGAGGAATATCATGATCATAGAGATTCTTCCCAAAGAGCAAGGGTCTGAGCCCCATATTGGGCACCCCAACTGGGAGTCTTTCATTCAGGGAAATGACCCCCTACAACATTTGGCTTTGAAAACCAGTACGGTTCATTTTTGGGAGAGCTGAAGGGCTATAGGAAACAGAGACTCTGCTCTTAAAGGGTATGTGCAAAATCTCATATGCTCTGAGTCCCAGCACAGTGGCAGCAGTTTGAAAGAAGTCTGGGTCAAACCTACGTGCTGATCTTAGAGAGACTCCCAGAGATGCAGGAAGTAACTGCGGCACCTCTAGGGATGGAGATATTGGCATCAGCTATTTTGGAGAGCCTATTTTACCACTGTAACACTAGGACAGGCAGTGCCATTTTGGAATCGTCCCTCTCTGTACTGTAAGCACCAAGGATCTGGCCCCACCCAAGAGTGAGCTGGCACCAGCTCCAAACCACACCCTCCCCCCAAAACTGCACGGACAACGACTCTGGTACCTGGCTCCACCCATTTGTGTTTGACACCAGCACCACATCCTTCCAGGCCACATAGACAGCTACTTGGGAAGCCTACCCCACCCTCTATCAGGCCTGCAGTTACTGCATGAGTCATGACCTCTTAGCCAACTTGGCTGAGAGTCAGCCTTCCCTGCCAGTATACCCACAGTAGTCAGCCCTGTCACAACAGAAGGATACTTGCAGCTGACATAGGGAGCACCCCTCGAGCATATATCTCTGATGACCATGGGAACATGCTGCTGGACCCCATAGGATGTGTCCTGCGTAAGGCCAAGAGCAGGAAACATATCGGATCTAACTAAACATATAGACATAAACACAGAGAACTGGGCAACATAAAGAGACAGGAATATGTTCCAAGTGAAGGCACATACTCCTTTTTTGAGGTTAACCTCAAAAAACGAGCTAGAGGAAGTAGAGATAATAAAGAATTCAAGGTGTTGATCATACAGATGCTTAGGAGAAAACTGGATGAATGCAGTGAGAATTTTAATAAAGAGTTAGAAAATAAAAAGGAACTAAACAGAGCTGAAGAATTCAATAACTGAATTGAAAAATACAATAGAACGGCTCAACAGCAGACTAGATGGAGTAGAAGAACAAATCAGTGACTGGGAAGACAGGACGGTGGAATTCACCCAAACAGAGCAGCAAAAAGAAAACAGAATTTTAGAAAGTTACGATAACTTAAGAGACATATAGAACAACATCAAGCAAAATAATATTTGCATCAAAGAGGTCCCAGAAAGATAAAAGGGGCTGAAAGCTTAGTTGAAGAAATAATAGCTGAAAAATTCCCTAACCTGGGGAAAGAAACATATACAGGTCCAGGAAGCAAAGAGAGTCCCAAACGGGATCAAAGAAAAGAGGTTCATACCAAGAAACATTATAACTAACATGGCAAAATTTAATATGCAGAGAGAATCTTAAAAACAGAAAGGGAAAAGCAACTAATTATGGGAGCTCCCATAAGACTCTCTGCTGACTTCTCAGGTGAAACTTTGCAGACCAGAAGGGAGTAGCATGATATATTCAAAGTGCTGAAATACTCTACTTAGCAAGGCTCTCATTCATATTTGAAGGAAAGATAAAGAGTTTTACAGACAAGCAAAAGCTAAAAGATTTCAGCACCACCAAACCAGCTTTATGGGAAGTACTAAGAAAACTACTCTAAACAGAGAAGGAACTAAAAATATGAAAATTATAAAAGGAAAAAATGACACTGGTAAAGACAAACACACACAGTAAAAGTAGAAAATTAAAGGCCAATATCACTGATGAACATAGACACAAAAATCCTCAACAAAATAATAGCAAACAATTCAATAATACATTTAAAAGATCATATACCATGACCAAGTGGGATTTATCCCAGAGTTGCAAGGATGCATCAATAGCTACCAATCAATGTGATAAATCACATTAACGAAGAGTAAAAATTACATCATGATCTCAAGAGATATAGAAAAAGCGTTTGTCAAAATTCAATATTTATTTATATTCAACATTCTTAACAAAGTGGATATATAAGGAACATACTTTAGCATATAAAGGCCATATGTGACAAGCCCACAGCCAACATCATATTCAACGGTGAAAAGCTGAAAGCACTTCCTCTAGAATTAGAAATCAGTGATAAGACAAGGATGCCCCCTTTCACCACTTTTATTCACCACAGTGTTATAAATCCTAGCCACAACAATCAGACAAGAAAAAATAATAATAAACGGGAAAACAAATTGGAAATGAATAAGTAAAACTCTCCCTGTTTGTAGTTGACATTATATATAAAATACCCCAAAGATGCTACCAAAAATATTAGAACTATTAAATGAATTCAGTAATGTTCCAGGTTATAAACTTAATATACAGAAATTTGTTACATTTCCATACACTAACAACAAACTATCAGAAAGTGAAATTAAGAAAATAATCCTATTTACAATTACATCAAAAAGAATAAAATACCTAAGAATAAATCTAACCAAAGAAGTAAATAACTTGTACTCTGAAAACTAAGACACTGACAAAAGTCGCTGAAGATGACACAAACAAATGGAAAGATATACCTTGCTCAGCAATTGGAGAACTTAGTGTTGTTAAAATGACCATACTACTCAGGACGTCCTAAAATTCACTGTAACCCCTATCAAAATACCAATGGCATTTTTCACAGAATTAGAAGAAATAATTCTAAACTTTGTATGGGAACACAAAAAGAGCCCTAATAGCCAGATCTATCTTGAGAAAGAAGAACAAAGCTGGAAGTATCACCCTCCCTGATTTCAAACTATACTGCAGTTATAGCAATCAAAACAGCATGATACTACCACAAAAACAGACACATGTGTCAATGGAACAACAGAACAGAGAGCCCAGCAAAACCCGTGCTCATGTGGTCAATTAATCTATGACAAATGGTGCTGGGAAAACTGGACAGCTGTATGCAAAAGAATCAAACTGGACTACTTTCTCACACCATCTAAAAGATAAACTCAGATTGATCAAAGATTTGAATGTGAGATCTGAAACTACGTAACTCCTAGAAGAAAGCATAGGTAGTATACTACTTGACATCAGTCTAACGGTATTTTTGGGTTTGTCTCTTTAGGAGGAACAAAAGCAAAAATAAACAAATGGGACCACATCAAACAACAAAGCTTTTGCACAGTAAAGAAAACTATCAACAAAATGAAAAGGCATTCTACGGAGTGGGGGAAGATATTTGCAAACAAAATATTGAATAAAATAGACTAAATTTTATTTTCAAATAAAATAGACTAAAATAGACTATTTTAGCCTATTTTTCAAAATAGACTAAAAACCCATATAACTCAATACCAAAACCTCCCAGAAATTTGATTAAAATTTTTCCCTTTACTTAAATATTTTTCCATTTCTATGTCATTTAAAAATTTTCCATTTCCATGGCAGTGTTCAATGACACTCAGATGGCCAATAGACACATGAAAAGATGCTGAACACCACTAAAATCATCAGGGAAATCAAAACCCTGAATACCTGTTACAATGGTTATTACCCAAAAAGCAAGAAATAAAAAGTGTTGGTGAAGATGTGGAGAAGAGAGAACCTTATGCATGGTTGGTGGGATTGTAAATTGGTGCAGTCACTATGGAAACAGTATGGAGTTTCCTTAAAAAATAAAAATAGAACTGCCATATGATTCAGCAATTTCTCTTCTGGGTATTTACCTAAAGTGTATGAGAACACTAATTTGAAAAGATATATGCACACCAATATTCATTGCAGCATTTACAATAACTGAGGTATTAAAGAAACCTAAGTGTTCACTGATAGACAAATGGCTAGGGCAGATATGGTATATATACAATGGGATATTACTCAGCTGTAAAGAAAGACATGAACTCTTGCTATTTATGATAACACAAACTGGATCTAGAGGGTATTATGCCGAGTGAAGTGAGTCAGAGAAAGACAAATACTTCATGATCTTACTTGCGGAATCTAAAAAACAAAGTGAACAAAATAGAATGAAAACAGACTCATAGATACAGAGAAAAAAGGGGGGTACCCAGAAGGGAGTTGGGGTGGAAGTGGAAATAGGTGAAGGGGATTAAGAGTTACAAACCTCCAATTACATAAAATGTCATAGGGAGGTAACATGCAGCATAAGGAACATGGTCAATAATATTGTAATAAGGTCATATGGGGACAGACGGTTACTAGTTTTATAGTGATCATTTCATAATATATGCAAGTATCAAATCCCTATGTAGTACACCTGCTATTAACATAATTTTGTACATCAATTACATTTCAATGAAAAAGTACCTATAGGTGATCAACAGTGCTTATTTAACTCATTCAAATACAGTGTTTAGTTCCTACTAGATTCTGGGTCCTGTGTAGGAATGCGGAACCTAATCCAGTGTTCTTGCCTGGGAGATCCCATGGGGAGAAGAGCCTGGAGGGCTGCAGACCATGCGGTCACAAAAAGTCCGACGTGACTTAGCAACTAAACAAAAACAACATGCAAATATAAAGGAGACAGCACAGGTATAGAGGATGTATGGAGGACAGAATTCTGGCTATTGCTTTCTTGGTAATAGAATAGACTGAGACAAACATAAATGTCCTAAGATTCTGCACTCCCAATGCAAGGGGCCCTGCTTCCATCTCTGGGGAGATCCTACATGCCACAACTAAGAGTTCATATGCCACAAATAAAAACCCTGCCTACTGCAACGAAGACCTGGTGCAGCCAATTAAATAAATTAATAGATAAATATTAAAAAAGAAAGACTATCTCTTGAGAAGTACATACTTGTACAAGAGGGAGCATGTAGTGGAAATAATATATTAAAATGTAAATAAATTATTCTTCATTCTTCTTTCCCTTAACTCAAGATCATTTTTTCCTGCAGCCTTTCTGTCAGCGTGACTCCCAGGAGAGTGATGGGTATAAACAACACTTTGAGGGAGAAGGAAATAATCTGCGATAAGGCCCTGTCAAATAGGACCAAGAAGTAAAAGAAAATTCTTCTGATTTGAAGAGGAGTTGGAGAGATGGGAGGGAGGCAGAGCAGGAGTGGGGAGAATGAGACGCCAGAGTCCTTGCTTCATTCTGCTTTCTTAGGGGTGAACTGCAATAAGGCTTGAGCCATAGAAACATTTGTGTAAGCCTGAATGAACATGGTGAGATGGTGGCCAAGTTCCATGGGCATAGTCTAGGGAAGGCTGCAGGCATCTAGAAATCCTGTAGTTAAACTGGCACTATGTGCAACCATTTTGGAAAACAATGTGGTTTTCCTTAAAAAGCTAGAAATTGAGTTGCCATGTGATTCAGCAATCCCACGCCTGGGCATATATCAGAGAAAACGATAATTTGAAAGACGCACTCAGCCCAATGTTCATGGCAGCACTACTTGTAATAGGAAGAACACGGAAGCAACCTACATGTCCATTGACAGAGGAATGAATAAAGATGTTGTGTGTGGGTACACAATGGAATACTACTTAACTATAAAAAAAGAATGAAATAATACCATTTGCAGCAACATGGATAGACCTAGAAATTATTATACTAAGTGAAGTAAGCCAGACAGAGAAATACAAACACAAATATCAGAGAGGTGCTGGAAGTGAAGTGAAGTGAAGTTGTGTCCGACTCTTTGCGACCCCATGGACTGTAGCCTACTGGGCTCCTCCATCCATGGGATTTTCCAGGCAAGAGTACTGGAGTGGGTTGCCATTTACTTCTCTAGAGGATCTTCCTGACCCAGGGATGGAACCTGGGTCTCCCGCATTGTAGGCAGACACTTTACTGTCTGAGCCACAAGGGAAGCCCGAGGTGCTGGAAGAATTTTAAAAAGTGGGGGAAGGCGAGGTAACCCTGAGATTAACCACTTATATGTGGAATCACTTATATGATATCACCTATATGTGGAATCTAAAAATTGACAAATAAACTTATTTACAAAACAGAAATAGGCTCACAGACATAAAAAAAAAACTTATGGTTACCAAAAGGGAAAGTGATGGGGGAGGGATGAATTAGGGGCTTGGGATTAATAGATACATACTACTATATGTAAAATAATCAATAAGGTCCTATTGTATAGTACAGGGAACTATATTCCATATGTTGTATAAACCATTATGGAAAAGAGTCTGAAAAAGAAAAAAAATATATATATATAATATATATGTAACTGAGTCACTTTGCTGTACTCCAGAAATTAATATATTGCAAATGAACTATATTTCAATTAAAAAAATAAATAACAATTGGCACCATATCCAAAATAGAGAAAGAATAATACAGTGGAATGGTGTGATGTAATGGAGAAAGAGGGAGAGAGAGAGTCCTGAGGCTACAGGGAACCGCAGCTTACAGGAGATCTCAGAGCCCCTGTGTGCCCTGATGATGGGATTTGGAGCTGCTCAGAGCCCAGGGAATCAGAGACAGAGGCTTGGCAGCAGAAGAAATAAGTGCAGAATCTGAGGACCTGTCAAATGGAGGCAAATGGCTGGAATCACAGACTGTAGTAGCAGATGTCACCTCAATGCCCCTTAAGGCCAGAAGAGATGTAAAGGACCTCGGAGGATATTGTGCATGATCAAATAAGACCATCCATCTTTCAAACACCAGCAAAAACCTGGAGAGCATGCAAGTAAACATTATTGAGATATATTTGCTTTGGTCAAATTCAAGTCAAGAAACCAGAACCTGTGACAGGTAGTAGCAGTTGTTCATTAAGGACACTAGTTAGAGAGGTGCTGCTGCTAAGTCACTTCAGTCGTGTCCGACTCTGTGTGACCCCATAGACGGCAGCCCACCAGGCTCCCCCGTCCCTGGGATTCTCCAGGCAAGAACACTGGAGTGGGTTGCCATTTCCTTCTCCAATGCATGAAAGTGAAAAGTGAAAGTGAAGGTGAAGTCGCTCAGTCGTGTCTGACCCTCAGCGACCCCATGGACTGCAGCCCACCAGACCCCTCCGTCCATGGGATTTTCCTGGCAAGAGTACTGGTGTGGGGTGCCATTGCCTTCTCCGAGACAGGTGTTGGAGGAGTTTAAAAGTGGAGGGGAAGGTGAGGTAACCGTGAGATTAACCAAGGCAAGTAGCCACACCCTCTCTTAGGGTTTCGCAAGATGTTCAATTCAACTATTCAGTATTTCTTAAAGCCCTGGTGGGCAAGCAACAAGGAAGATAATGGAGATATTGGAGGAATAAATGAGTTCAATCCAAAAAAGGGAGAGCCTGTGTGAAGTTTGACCTAACTGTTAAGTCAAGGGTGATCGGTAGCAGCCAGTGAAAATGCTGAGAACAGGAACCAAGGGAGTGTGGTCTTGGAGCTTGGCCTCAGCTTGCTCAGTCTGGGGTGGCCCAGGGCCTGAGGTGTTGCCCCACCCCAGGAAACTGAGGACTTGGGCTTAGCACCCTTATCTCAAATGCGTAGGAGAACCAGTTGCGTTTGTTCACATTCACGGGGGATCAAGCTCTCTGGGAGGCCTTTCTTATTTAAACCACCTAGGGGGTCTGGCACCGGCACTTCTGGAGGTGCTGTTGATGTTGGCAGTTCTTAGTCCTCCAACACACATTTTCCCAGAGGGTATCCATGAGGCCCTAATTGAGGCAGGGAGTGAAGAGGCTTTAAGGAAACATTCTCACTGTACTTCTGAGGAATGAGGGTTTATTTTCTGGGAGTGGTATTTCAAGAAGAAATGCTGGAGTCCAAGAATTGGTTCTCGTTTCCCCTGATATCTCTCCTAACTCCATCTTAGAAGACAAGTCTAAGCAAAGGTCTTCTAGTACTTTCTGGGAAAACTTTTCCATCATTTTATTTTCTGCTTTGAGCTATGAGAATTATAAGGGGAAAAAAATCTTTAGATATAAGAGAAACAAAAGGAAGCAATAGTTTTATAAATGGTAATAGATTTTCCTACAGCACTGATGTGAAAATACTATCTCTTGCACTCCAAAAGCCAAGGTCACAGACTTTATTTTAGGGAAAATTGTTAAGTGATTAATTATTCAAAAGTCACTCATTTTAATGAATTATCTAGGCTTTCAAATTTCCTCTTTTCTCAATTTACTCTTTAAGGTCTTTCCTCTTTAAAATCTCCACCAGTGTTGGAGCCATAATTATGCATTTGAAAGAGTGTGGTATGTTCTAGTATCTGTAAAACTGCTGACTTTCTTACTTATTAACATTTTTGATGAAATGATTGAGATAAGACAGGTTGAAAAAGATGGCCAAAAGTGAAATTCAAGTATTATTCCTGGATTTCATCATTCTGGGTGTATTCTCCATCATCTATAAGCATCTATCGGAGAAGGCAATGGCACCCCACTCCAGTACTCTTGCTTGGAAAATCCCATGGATGAAGGAGCCTGGTGGGCTGCAGTCCATGAGGTCGCTAAGAGTCGGACACGACTGAGCTACTTCACTTTCACTTTTCACTTTCCTGCTTTGGAGAAGGAAATGGCAACCCACTCCAGTGTTCTTGCCTGGAGAATCCCAGGGACGGGGAGCCTGGTGGGCTGCCGTCTATGGGGTCACACAGAGTCGGACACGACTGAAGTGACTTAGCATAGCATAGCATAGCATAAGCATCTATGATCATAATGCAAACAATTCCTAGTTTCTGGAAGTTAAATTACTTTTGCAACTTGTAATTCAGTCATTTCTCACCTAAAAAATATTCTTTTATTACAAATTCCTGGGACTTCCCTGATGGTTTAGTGTTTAGGACTCCATGCTTCCACTGCAGGGGACATGGGTTCCATCCCTGGTCAGGGAAATAAAATCCCATGTGCTGTGTGGTATGGCCAAAATAAAAACAAACAAACAAAAAATCCTCAAATTCCTGCCCTAGGACCAAAAAAGCTATTGAAGTTTTTCAAATTTTTCTGTGAAATAAAACTTTGATTTTGGTACTTCTGACTGACATTTCTTAGAGTGATGATACTGAGCGAGTAAAAAGCATAGCCAAGGAGTATCCAGAAGAAATGGTTCCAAAGTATAAGAGTCCTTCCCTACAAAGGAAGCCCCACTGAGTAACTGCATAGTCTACTGTGCCAACAAAGACTCCCTGAGCAGTTTAAACGCCATAATTTAAGGAGGAGTGTGGGTCCCAAGTCTGCCCTGGACTCTAAATGCCTCTCCCACACAAAAGAATTTTTTCTGTTTATTTGTTGCCTAAAATCATGCTGATTTGTTTTTCTTTTGAATTAATGGCCTAGGCTTTTTTGGGGGGGAGTTCCATGCAGCTTGAGGGATCTCAGTTCCCCAAACAGGGTTTGAATCCAGGCCCCCAGCAGTGGAAGCAGAGTCTTACCCACTGGACCGCCAGAGCTTTAAAAACCTTGGGTTTTTAAAAAAGAAAACTGTAACTGTCTCTGGGCAGGTTAAATGGTGAGTGCCAAATAAGAACTGATTTCCAATGACCAGAAGGCTTCTTGGAGATTATAACCCACACCAATGAAGGACACTGGAACCTCTATAGAGTTGGAGAAAGGGTGCCAAGATACGTTCGAGCAGCATAGGATAGCAAGGAAGGCATTGGGCTTATTAGAAATTGGCCCCCAGAACTCAGCCTGTTGTTGATTCAACTTCTATTTCCATAAAGGATAGTCTTCATTTGCAGAATCAGTAAAAATTTCTTTGGGAATCCCATTTTCAATAAATTGAATGAATGTTTGTTAAACCACCACTATGGGCTAGATATTGAGTTAGGTGATACTGGCATTTCATGAGCACCTATTATATGACATGAGTTTTGCCTACATTATTTCACTTGATCTCATCAACCCATTGTGCAGGTGATAAATCTAAACCCAGGGAAGGCTAGCTGCTAGGGAGGGAGTGGCAGAGCTGGAATTCAAATCCATGAGCCTTGAACTTCTAGATACCACATTTCTGAGTTTTTATTTGCTCTGGATACTAGAAGAGAGCTAATACTGTAGCTTAAAAAAAGTTGGTTTAAAGTTCAACATTCAGAAAATTAAGATCATGGCATCTGGTCCCATCACTTCATGGCAAATAGATGGGGAAACAGTGGAAACAATGGCTGACTTTACATTTTTGGGCTCAAAAGTCACTGCAGATGGTGACTGCAGCCATGAAGTTAAAAGACGCTTGCTCCATGGAAGAAAAGTTATGACCAACCTAGACAGTATGTTAAAAAGCAGAGACATTACTTTGCCAACAAAAGTCCTAGTCAAGGCTATGGTTTTTCCAGTGGTCATGTATGGATGTGACAGTTGTAGTATAAAGAAAGCTGAGCACCAAAGAATTGATGCTTTTGAACTGTGTTGTTGAAAAAGACTCTTGAGAGTCCCTTGGACTGCAAGGAGATCCAACCAGTCCATCCTAAAGGAAATCAGTCCTGAATATTCATTGGAAGGACTGATGCTGAAGCTGAAACTCCAATACTTTGGCCACCTGATGCAAAGAACTGACTCATTGGAAAAGACCCTGATGCTGAGAAAGATTGAAGGCATGAGGAGAAGGGATGACAGAGGACGAGATGGTTGGATGGCATCACCGACTCGATGGACATGAGTTTGAGTAAACTCCGGGAATTGGTGATGGCCAGGGAGGCCTGGCCTGCTGCAATCCATGGGGTAGAAGAGAGTCGGACACGACTGAGCGACTGAACTGAAATATTGTGGCATAATAAAATCATCTTTTTTTTTTGTCATAGCACACATATATGTCTATTTTTATTAAATATTCTATCAAATGTTTTTCCATAGTGCTTATTCCAATTTTCACTCCCACCAGCAGTGTACGAGAATTCCAGTTGCTCCATGTCCTTGCATATATATGTTATTGTCAGTATTTTCTTTTTAATTGATATGATCGACATTTCTCATTTGTTTCAGGTGTACAACATGATGCTTCAATACATGTATATATTATGAAATGATCATCACAATAAAACTAGCTAACATCCATCATAACACATAATTACAAATTACTTTTTTCAGGGATCATTGGACTATAGAACGTATGGGGTTTTAAAAAAACATTGAATAATTACATGATGAGGAAATATGATGCCAGGGCTCACATGAGTAAAATTATCTAGCATCTCCCTAGAGTAAAATTATCTTCTGTAATAAGGTCAAGTGAATTGTTTAGATGCAAATAACATGGACACGAGGTATGAGAGATTGCAGAACTCATAGCTGATATATATACATGCTACTATTTAAAAACACTGAGAGACATTTTGTTAAAATATTGAAAAATATGTTTTTACAAGCAAATATACTTAATGAAGCTATAGTTCCATTAAGTGGAGTCCGAAGAACCCATATTTCAGAACAAGCCTGGCAAAAGACTAATACTTTTATGTAACTGAAGTCATTTTTTATTTTTTCCATGATAACTTCAGTGCATCAGTACACAATAGGAATAACTATTCCCTGCTAATTGGAATGTGTAATTCTGAAAGAGGCATATATCATCTTAATTAGAAATACAGTTTATGATGTTGTGATAATGGCTTTTGGCTTAATAATTTGGAGCAAGTTAATGTAGGGTGGAGAGCAGAAACCTGACCCTGGCTTGCTCCTGGTTCTGGTCTGTTAGCCCACATGGCTAATTCAGCTTCCAAGAATAAGGCAGCTCTGCCTTCAGGTGGAGAAGAGTGTGTGCTGGCAGAAAGCAAGATCATGAAGGAGGGAAGTAGTGTCATGTTACCGAGTACTTCTCCTTTTCCTTGTCTTTCTTTCTTTTTTAAAAATTGAATGCATGATGCTGGATGCTTGGGGCTGGTGCACTGGGACGGCCCAGAGGGATGGTATGGGGAGGGAGGAGGGAGGAGGGTTCGGGATGGGGAACACATGTATACCTGTGGCGGATTCATTTTGATATTTGGCAAAACTAATACAATTATGTAAAGTTTAAAAATAAAATAAAATTGGAAGATTTAAAATAAATAAATAAATAAATAAAAGCACACACACACAAAAAAATTGAAGTATATGCTTCATTGACTACACTAAAGCCTTTGACTGTGTGGATCACAATAAACTGTGGAAAACTCTTAAAGAGATGGGAATACCAGACCACCTTACCTGCCTCTTCTGAAACCTGTATGCAAGTCAAGAAGCAACAGTCAGAATCAGACATGGAACAATGGACTGGTTCAAAATTGGGAAAGGAGTATGTCAAGGCTGTATATGGTCACTCTGCTTATTTAACTTATTTGCAGAGTACATCATGCGAAATGCTGGGCTGGATGAAACACAAGCTGGAATCAAGATTGCCAGGAGAAATATCAATAACCTCAGATATGCAGATGATACCATCCTAAAGGCAGAAAGCAAAGAGGAACTAAAGAGCTTCTTGATGCAGGTGAAAGAGGAGAGTGAAAAAGCTGGCTTAAAACTCATCATTCAGAAAACTAAGATCATGGTATCCAGTCCCACCACTTTATCGCAAACAGATGGGGAAAAAATGGAAACAGTGACGGATTTTATTTTCTTGGGCTCCAAAATCACTGAGGACAGTGACTGCAACCATGAAATTAAAAGATGCTTACTCCTTGGAAGAAAGCTATGACAAACCTAGACAGTGTATTAAAAAGCTGAGACATCACTTTGCTGACAAAGGTCCATGTAGTCAAAGCCTTGGTGCACCATAAAGAAGGATGAGTGCAAACGAACTGATACTTTCAAATTGCGGTGCCAGAGAAGACTGTTCAAAGTGCCTTGGACAGCAAGGAGATCAAACCAGTCAATCCTAAAGAAAATTAACCCTGAATATTCATTGGACAGGAGAAGGCAATGGCACCCCACTCCAGTACTCTTGCCTGGAAAATCCCATGGACAGTGGGGCCTGGTAGGCTGAAGTCCATGGGGTCGCTAAGAGTTGGGCACTACTGAGTAACTTCGCTTTCACTTTTCACTTTCATGCATTGGAGAAGGAAATGGCAACCCACTCCTGTATTCTTGCCTGGAGAATCCCAGGGACAGAGGAGCCTGGTGAGCTGCTGTCTATGGGGTCGCACAGAGTCAGACACGACTGAAGCGACTTAGCAGCATTCATTGGATGGACCTATGCTGAAGCTCCAATACTTTCCAATACTAGAAGCACCTGATGCCAAGAGCCAGCTCATTGGAAAACACCCTGATGCTGGGAGAGATTGAGAGCAGGAGAAGGGGGCGACAGAGGATGAGATGTTAGATGACATCACTGACTCAATGGACATGAGTTTGAGCAAACTCTGGGAGATAGTGAAGGACAGGGAAGCCTGGCATGCTGTAGTGTATGGGGTTGCAAAGAGTCAGATATGAGTTAGTGACTGACCTACGAACAACAAATAGCTGATTTACAATGTTGTGTTAATGTCTGCTGTATGGCAGTGTGACTCAGTTAAACACATATACCTATTCTTTTTTTTAATAGTCTTTTCCATTACAGTTTGTCCCGGGAGACTGCATACAGTTTCCTGTGCTATATATGGTAGGACTTTGTTGTCTATCCATTCTAAATGTAACAGTTTGCATCTACCAACCCCAAACTCCCAGTCCATCCGTCTTCCTCCCAGCCACACTTGGTAACTACAAATCTGTGCTTTATGTCTGTGAGACTGTTTCTGCTTTGTAGATAGGTTCATTGTGCCATATTGTAGATTCCATCTATGGGTGATATCATATGGTATTTGTCTTCCCCTTTCTGACTTACTTTGAAAAATGGGCAGAGGACCTTAATAGATATTTCTCCAAAGAAGACATTCAGATGGTCAGTAGGCATGTGAAAAGATGCTCAACACCACTAATTATTAGAGAAATGCAAATCAAAATTACTTCACATTGGTCAGAATGGCCATCATTAAAAAGTCTGCAAATAACAAATGCTGGACAGAGTGTGGAGAAAAGGGAACCTCTTACACTGTTGGTGGGGATGTAAGTTGGTGCAGCTGGTGTGGAAAACAGTATGGAGGTTCCTCAAAAAACTAAAAATAGAATTACCATATGATCTGGCAATCTCACTCCTGAGCATATTCCTGGACAAAACTGTAATTCAAAAATGATACAGAGTAGCCCTGTGTTCATAGCAGCGCTATTCACAATAGCCAAGACATGGAAACAATTTTTCCTGTTCTGAGCTGTGCCACTGCCTCTTGGTATGCCATCATAAGTGGCCAGGGCCCACAAGGAATCCATGAGTTTACCAGTCACTGTTGTTATTCAAGGTACCCCAGGCCCAAAAGTACGTACTGCTGTCTCTCGTCTTTCACTGCACTCAAACTCTCTCTCACTGAGATACGTGGTTTCCACCCAGTTAGGAGGAAAAGACTAGACTACATCTAAAATCCAGGTGGAAGGGTAGGAGTTGTTGACTGGCCTCACTCACCCAGCCTGGGGGAGCTGCATGGGCAGAGATCCAGCCCTGCTTTCTCCAGGTTGCTCAGCCCCTTTCTTTGCTAAGAGGTGCCATTGCTCCTACTGTATACCCTGCAGAGACTGTGTCAGCCCAGAGAGGGCCTGTGTAATTCATCCACCAGAGGGAATCTCCCCTTTTGTTCTTACAAAGGCACCACGCAGCTGGCTGTGGCTCTGCCTAAAGTAATTATTATTGCAGTGACGTAGACCTTCAAAGATTTCATTTCAAAGTACCCCTATATATATTATCTCACTTGAAAATTACAGCAATTCAGTGACTTAGAAGGGGTCCAGAAACCATTTATCTCTGTGGTGCAGATGAAGAAGGTAAGATTGAAATTGCATGAATTTTCCAAGGTGTCAGATCTTGATCTTGAATTCTGTGCTTGTAACTTTATATTCATTGTTTTTTCTTTTGTTGGAATTGTGAAAGACTGATTATACTTTTTAAACTTTCTATTATGAAACTGTGCATACATATATGAAAATACAGAGATGAGAATAATGAGCTCTCATATAGCTATTATCCAGATTCAACAATGACTAGATTTGGCTCCATCTATAAGTAAATCTCGAGCATCATGACTTTTTACCTTGTGTGTTTCAATTTTCATAGCTTGAAAAAAATAGAAATATTCTTATATGGCCATAGTGTCATTATCACAATTAACAAAATTAACAGCAATTTCTTGGTACTATTTAATAACCAATTCATATTCAGATTACCCCATTTGCCTAAAACAAATTCTTCTACAGGTGTATGTTCAAATTAGGATCCAAATAAGCTTTTATCCCACCTCTAATCACTTCTCTTTCTTCATTTTTAACTTTTTTATTGCTGCCTTCTTTCTCATTTAAAACCTACTGCAATATTAACCACTTTAAAACACACATTCACACACACACAAATGCATATGTTTAGCTATTGTCCTATGTCTGTTTTTGCCTTATCAACCAAGCTCTACAAATAGCTCTACAACCAACCAAGAGCTACAAATAGCTCTTATCAACCAAGCTCTACAAATAATAGCCTGCAACTGCTTATTTATTTATTCATGCAACAACACTGATTAACTGTCATGTGCCAAGTCTGTGGGAGAGTTTGAGGAAACAGAACCAGAAGTCAGTTTCCATAACCCCCGAAAGTTTTCTGTTGACCTTTTGCAATTTCTACCGCCTAACCCTCCAGGTCCCACACCCATCCTTAGGCAATTAGCAGTCTGTTTTCTGTCACTACAGATTAGCCTGCATTTCAAAATTGCATATACATGGAATCATATAGTATATGTTCTTTTGTGTCGGCTTCTCTTACTCATATCGCCATCCTGAGACTTACCCATGTTGTGCTGAATATATTCCAATATATACACCACAACGTGTTTATCTATTCTTCCTCTAGTAGACATTTGAGATGTTTCTAGTTTTCAGCAATTACAAATAAAACCACTATGAACCCTTGTGGACAAGTCTTTGTACGGACATATGCTTTCCTTTCTCTTGGACAAATACTTACGAGTGGCATGCCGAGATGTGTGCTGTGCTTAGTCACAGCACAGGCTCCGCCAGGCTCCTCGGACCATGGGGATTCTCCAGGCAAGAATACCGGAGTGGGTTGCCATGCCCTCTTCCAGGGAATCTTCCCAACCCAGGGATCAAACCCAGGTATCCTGCATTGCAGGTGGATTCTTTACCATCTGAGCCACCAGGGAAGCCCAGTGGTATATGTTTATTTAAAAACTGTTAGACTGTTTTCCCAGGTGGCGCTAGTGGTAAAGAACCCATCTGCCAATGCAGGAGATGTAAAAGACCCCAGTTTGATCCCTGGGTTGGGAAGATACCCTGGAGGAGGAAATGGAAACCCACTCTAGTATTCTTGCTGGGAAAATCTCATGGATGGAGGAGTCTGGTGGGCTACTGTCTGTGGGGTCGCAGAGTTGGACATGACTGAAGTGACTTAGCACACCAACAAAGCACCTAGTAGAATGCCTGCATCAGGATTGTTATTATCAGATATGTTCTTTGAGGAAAAGAAAATTTTGTTTGAAGATGATATTCACTTTTCCTTAGCATTGCCAAGGATACTGGGAACTGAAAATAGTAGAAAGTCCAAATTCTTGAGATTTTCAAATTATTATACTGTTCATTTTTTGTATGTTGTATTTGCCATTGGAGAATTAGAGACAGCATCAAGCATGGCCCTTGTTTTTGAAAAAAACTGATAAGACACATATTTGGGAAATAGCACAGATAGTCTTGAGGTAGCACTGCAAGGTTAGGCAAGTTTTATTCATTCAGAAAATATTTTTTCAAGAAGCAGGTATATACCAGACGCTGTGCTGTGTGCTGGAGATAAGTAGGGATGAAACAGTGGAAACAGTGTCAGACTTTATTTTTTTGGGCTCCAAAATCACTGCAGATGGTGACTGCAGCCATGAAATTAAAAGATGCTTACTCCTTAGAAGGAAAGTTATGACCAACCTAGATAGCATATTCAAAAGCAGAGACATTACTTTGCCAACAAAGGTTCATCTAGTCAAGGCTATGGTTTTTCCAGTGGTCATGTATGGATGTGAGAGTTGGACTGTGAAGAAGGCTGAGTGCCAAAGAATTGATGCTTTTGA
Source organism: Bos javanicus (assembly GCF_032452875.1). Lineage (NCBI taxonomy): Eukaryota > Metazoa > Chordata > Mammalia > Artiodactyla > Bovidae > Bos > Bos javanicus. The sequence continues at coordinate 46,868,323 of NC_083872.1, read as the reverse complement.
ACCGTCGTGTTGGAGAAGACTCTTGAGGGTCCCTTGGACTGCAAGGAGATCCAACCAGTCCATTCTAAAGGAGAGCAGCCTTGTGATTTCTTTGGAAGGAATGATGCTAAAGCTGAAACTCCAGTACTTTGGCCACCTCATGCGAAGAGTTGACTCATTGGAAAAGACCCTGATGCTGGGAGGGATTGGGGGCAGGAGGAGAAGGGGATGACAGAGGATGAGATGGCTGGATGGCATCACTGACTCGATGGACGTGAGTCTGGGTGAACTCCGGGAGTTGGTGATGGACAGGGAGGCCTGGCGTGCTGCGATTCATGGGGTCACAAAGAGTCGGACAAGACTGAGCGACTGAACTGAACTGAACTGAAGGTTAAAAGGAGGGGATGGGGGTGGGGGTTGAGAACAGACATTAAAACAAATAGGTATAAAGGTATTACTGCGTGTTGTCTTCCAACCACTTTTATATGTCCCACCACTCAATGCTGACTTTTTGTGGTAATTTATCTCTAAATGAAATGTTACTTCTTCCTATATTCTAAAAAGTATGTATTTTAGATAATTCTAACTTTAGTGAATAAAGTACTGTTACATGTAATCTCTTTGATTCACTAACATTTTTCTTCATATTGTACTGTGTTTTTTTTTTTTCTTGTGAAGGATGCCATTTGGGTTTAGGCTTGTGATATTGAACAAGAGGGAAAGCAGTTGGAGATAGAATATAGGATGCCACTTGCTTCCCTGACTGGTTTGATAGCAGCAGTGGCAGAATATTCATTTTGGTCACTGTATTAGGCAATGCTAGCCACTAAAACAAACATGCCCTCAAATGCACAGGCTCTTTATTTAGAGCTTCCATTTCCTTCTCACATATAAGCATATATATGATAATAACAATGAAATTTTGTATATTTGTCTTAGGATTTCTATACAGAAATTATGTGTATTGACAAACCTTACAAGCCAGAATGCTAAACAAGTGTTAGTATCAGTAGCAGACTCAGAGGCAGCAGCAGCAGTAATAGTTACTATGACTCTTGTCAAAATGGCAATAAATCACCTTTTAGTTTCCAAACTTAGGGAAGTTATCAGAATGCAAAGTTGAAAAAGAAATCTGATAATCTTATTCCTGTTCTCAATACAGCAGTGGTTTACTTCTTTAAGGAGTCTGCGATTGGTGAGAATTAATGGCTTGGTCCAGAGAAAGCCTGGGGTAATGAGAAAACTCTTCTCCATTCACTGACCTCACTTTGTTTATAGTAGAAGATGCCCTTGGGAACACTATACTGGATGCTGGACATTTATCATCTTCCTTCGTGTTTATTACTAGGTATTACTTATGCTATATTTGTTTATTTTTCTTCAGTGGCCTCTGAATAAATTTGTATTTTTATAATGTGTGGCACTTAATAGTTTTAACTATAACCAATTTGTAAAAGTTTGTTGAATGATTAAGTTCTTTGTAGTGGCTATCAAACATGAGCACCAGGGGGTGGGTCTATTTAATATGCAATCTAATTAAAATTTCAGATTGGAGAGCCAATCATTATAGACTCTGATTCAGTAGGTCTGGGGTAGGGTTGTTAATCAGGTATATTTATTAAATTTTTCTGCTTGATTAACCTTTTAATTATATATTCTTGGATTCATTTTTAGGGCTACTCTAGAGATTTTACTGTGCATTTCTGAACAATTATAAAGTGACTTCCATAAATTTTACCCAAACAGTGAAAGTGTTTTCAATAGTTTAACTTCACATACTACCTGTTGCACTTTGTAAGTTTCACAAGATGTTATGAATATTTTAAAGCAATAACTATGACTTTATATTTACTTTTTATTGTTTTCCCTTTTTTAGCTCCCATCTGGGGTTGTTTCTCTATACTCTGAACAACTTCCTTTAGAAGATCTTATAGGCTACAGGTGACAGATTCTCTCAGCTTTTGTCTAAAATCATCTTATTTCACTTTTAATTTTTAAAGGGTATTCACGGGGTATACTGTTTTAAGTTAGCAGTTTTTCTTCTATCTCCTTCCCAGCCCCACCTCCCCAAAAAGTGAAAGTGAAAGTGTTAGCTGCTCAGTCGTGTCTGACTCTTTGAAACACCATGGACTGTAACCCACCAGGCTCCTCTGTCCATGGAACTCCTCAGGCAGGAATACTGGAGTGAGTAGCCATTCCCTTCGATTGAATCCAGGTCTCCTGAATTGCAGGCAGATTCTTTACCATCTGAGTCACTAGGGAAGCCCTCCATCCTGCCCCCAACTTATTTATATTAAAAAGATGTAATTTCATTTTCTTATTCTAAATTCTTATGAGGGCAGATGAAACTGTTTGAACTTAGGTATGTTGGTATGTAAAGCCATTCTTCACTGGATTTGTAGTTCTGTGCCTTGTCTGCCCTTCTTGGAGCCAGGGGGTTCTCTATTTCTTTTGAAATGCCCCTAAGTGTCCTTTACTGTATTTTATTCATAAATGCTATTCATAGCCACAATTTGCAGAATGTAAATGAACTGCATTTTTACAAGTCCTAGATTTTGCTCGTCCTAAGCAATCTCTGTGGCCCTTCCTCTGCTCTAGGAGTTCTGAGCACACACCTACAGCACACAGTGCCATTAGCTCATTCGGCCTTTCCACATAATTTCATACCTGACTAGAACGAGATTGTCTTTTATAGACGTATTGACCCATAGCAGCAGCAGCATCTGTCTATGAGTGTGTTGAACTCTAAATTGGAATTTTACTGCTAATAATTAACTAGAATAATATCTCACTTGGACAGAAGCCATTTAATTCTCTTCTGTGAGCTAAAGTATTATTTGGGTAACTATCAAGGGCAAGGCAATAAAAGGAAAATGTTGTTACAATATTTTCACAGGAAGGTGAAAGAAGAAATTCAGACTTTATAAAAATCTTTCTTAAAAATAATGGTGATTCTGAAATGGTATTAATGTAAAATGACCTTGCTACTAAAATACTATCCCAACTTTCTGATGTTTTTAAGCCAAATGAGTACTAAAGAAATAATATTGGTTCTTACATCTGTATAGCTAATACAGACTTGGTAGATTTTTAATAGATTTCAAGGGAAATCTATAGAAATGAAATATGCAAGTTTTATTTAAGCCCAGTATCAATAACTTTCTTTTATAGTATTTTATAAGAATGCTTGATAAATTCCCACATTGATTTCCCCTTCTGGTAGGGGTAACTTTAAATGAAAAGCCTAACAACTGTGGAAATGCTAAAAATGAAAGAGAAAAGGGTAAGAAAAGATCTGTGTAACCCTTAACTAATATAATCAACTGGGTGGTAGAGGTCACAGTGGGATTTGAAGCCAGACACGAAGATTTATTAAGAATATACCAAAGCCAGGGGCTTTCCCTTGATATCTTATTTAATTATTTACCAACTGTCTCTGTGTATATATGACCTAATATATTATCAATATATATAAAATGGGATCAATATCCATGTATAACAGGATCTGTACATCTATCTCATATCTATGTCTGTATCTGTCTCTGTTATCTTGGAGACAGCCCATATTCTTTTCTAGTTTTTTATGATCACAGAATGTGGGCAAAGAAGCAAATATTTTTTCTCATGAGTAATGCTTTTTGCCAACATGTGTGTCAGATTATATTAGTTTTTTGATATTTCCATTTGTTTGACAAGTTACCTGAAATGCTTCTTGACTGATTTAGACAGGATGCCTTGGTCCTATGAGAACACGTGCTGTCCTCCTCTCACTGGGCACTGGCAGGGGCTGTCACCTTGCAGTGACACCTTGCAGCCTTCCTACTTGTGGCTACTGATGGTTTTTAGGAAGCTACCTCCTAGGGTTAGCATTGAGATTACAGAACTCCACCCTGGCTCCAGACTGACAGTGGTGGATTTAGGAGGTGACAGGAACCCAATTAATAAACTGAACATAAAAAAATGGTCTCTAAGCTCTGGAAGCAGGGCCAGGTGGTGATGACAGAGACAAATGTGCTTTGTTTGTCCTCTGCACGCGGGCTCTGCCCTATGCTAACAGCTGCCTCCTCGCATTCTTTCCTCCTCTCTCTCCCATTTTTCTTTTTCAAGCAGTGTTATTTGAATTCATACAGTGAGAGGTGGTTTTACAGCTTAGAGCATCTCAGGAATACAAAGTTGCACAGGTGGGATGTGTGTGGCCAATGAGATTTATTTTTTGAGATAGATTATGCAAAGCAATTTATTTGGTGATCATTTGATTCTGATGATGTAAACTTGTAGATAAATATGAAAATTAGGAATGCCTGATTTTGCCTATGTTGCATGAAGGCTTCTGCCAGTTCTATTTAATAGTTATAATAATAACGGGAACAATTTGTGAGTGTTCACCATAGGCAAGGCACTGTGCTAAACTTATTCCACTATTTTATTATAACACCATTTTTAGGATGTGTTTGAACATGTTATTATGCTCAGTTAAAGAGAAAGAAATTGACATTTGGAGAGCTTAAGTGATGCAAAAGCACACAGCCTCTAAATAGCAGAGCTGGGACTAGAGGTTGGGTCCACCTGACTTGGAGGTCCATGCGCTTGGGCACAGTGTCATTTGTCTGCGATTTTATGGTAGACGGAGAATGTGAACCAAGGTGTGCCTGCAAGTTGTCCATTTTCATGTTCCAGGTCACGGGCAGAACCAGAAATGGAGTCTAGATTTTAGTGTCTTGGCCCATTGACAGCTGATTGGCTGATTTTGCTTCTTTGAAAAGAGTATTTTTCACCATTTCAAAAAATAACATCTGAAGTAAATCATGTGCCAATAGAAGTTTTTTTAAAACTGCACACAGAATGCCAAATGTGCATTTGATTTCTATATAGTCCACTCTAGTGAACAGAAATGCAGGAACTTAGGGCCATGCCCACCCCTGAAACATCTTAGCCCAATACCAATATCATGTCAGCACACAGAGGGCAGTTCAGAGCCTATGCAGTCTCCATATCACTGGTTACTGGTTTTACCACAAAGGGAAATCCCAGTGGGAAGGCAGGCCACGTTCAGTTCCAGAGTACACCCATTTGTCTTCCTAACCTTTCTGTCATCAGGGAGGTGAGGCTGCTCCACTCATGGCTGCTGCTTGCAAGGGCAGCTGATATTAGTATGAGTTCCAATAAGCCAAATCCTATTTAATTGTGCTACTACACGGTCAGCTCTTTCAAACTGCACTTAGAACCTATGGTTGAGAGACATTAAACATTATGTGTTTTGTGATTTCACTAGTTATAAATGGTTCCCAGGTTCTGAAGGAAATGGTTGAAGAAAATAAACCCTGGCTTCCTTAAGGTCTATCATAGCTGTTCATTGGCATTTCTAACTGAATGCCCTTGATTTCCACTGCAAGGTTTTATAAAAATGATATTGTACCCATTCCTGGAGCTTTTACAAGTCATTTAAAACTTTCCAATATTCAATGTAGGTACTTAAAGGTCACTTCTAAAATTAGGTTTCTCTCTTGTGAAAGTTAGGCTTAATGGAGTCAAATCCATCTGACAGAATTTTAAAGCTTTTCTTTCACTTCCTCAAACCTACTGGCTTTATGTTAAATGAGCGTGCATTTCTGGGACACAATAACTTTCCTGTACGTTAATGTGTAAATGGCAGAAAAATTTCACACCATTAGAGGCTCAAAATGACCTTTATCTTATAATAAATATGGATCTCAGTTTTTGAGTAAATACGGATTTTACGGATCCATCTCTGCATCCTAATGAATAGGAGTGAAAAGGTGAGAAATCAAATCAAAGATAATGATGGTTAGGAAACCAAATATGGCACAGGATTTAGAAAACATGAACACCTCATTGGAGATTAGTGCATTAATTTCCTATTGCCACTGTAGCAGATTTCCACTATCATGGTAACTTAGAATAATACCTATTTATTTTCTCTCAATTTTGTAGGTTGGAAGCCAGGCAAGTTCATCTTAGGGTTGCAAATGCTGAAATCAAATTGTCAGCAGGGCTCCATTCCTTACTGGAGGCTCTTGGGGGAGAATTCCTCTGCCCGCCCCAGGTTTGTTTTGGTTGTTGAGTAAATTCAGTTCTTTGTTGTTGAAGAACTGAGGTCCTCATTTTATTGCTGGCTGCCCACTGGAGGTTGTCGTCAGCTACTAGACGCCACTCATGTTTTCCTGACTCTTGGCTCTCTTTGTACATAAAAATGAACCAAAGTGGGTCAAATCTCATCACACTTCTTCTTTAAAAAAAATACTTATATTTATTTATTTGGCTGTGCAAGGTCTTAGTTAAAGCATGTGGGATCTAACCTAACCTAAACAGGGATTGAACTTGAGTCCTCAGCATTGGAAGCATGGAGTCTTAGCCACTGGACCATCAGGGACATCCCCTCATCACATTTCCTATCTCTCAGACCTCTTCTTCCTGCCTCATCTTTCATCTTCTTCTTCCTCTACATCCCTCTGACTACTGCCTGAGAAATAGTTCTGCTTTAAGGGCTCAAGTGATTAGATTGGATTTATCCAGATAATCTGGGATAATCTCCCTAATTTAAGATCTGTAACCTTAATTACAGACAGAATGAAATCAACAATCACAGAAAACTAACCAAACTGATCACATGGACCACAGCCTTGTCTAACTCAATGAAACAATGAGCCATGCTGTGTAGGGCCATCCAAAATAGACAGGTCATGGTGGTGGGTTCTGACAAAACGTGGTCCACTGGAGAAGGAATGGTAAACCACTTCAGTATTCTTGCCTTGAATACTGGCAAGTATTATTAGTATTAATAGTATTATTATTAGTAATAATTAGTATTATTGAATACTAATAATAATATGAAAAGGCAAAAAGATATGACATTGAAAGATAACTCCCCAAGTCAGTAGGTGCCCAATATGCTACTGGAGAAGAGTAGAGAAATAACTCCAGAAAAAATGAAGAGGCTGAGCCAAAGCAAAAACAACACCCAGTTGTGGATGTGACTGGCAATAGAGGTAAAGACTGATGCTGTAAAGAACAATATTGCATAGTAACCTGGAATGTTAGGTCCATGAATCAAGGTAAATTGGAAGTGGTCAAATAGGAGATCACAAGAGTAAACATTGACATTTTAGGAATCAGTGAACTAAAATGAACCGGAATGGATGAATTTAATTCAGATGACCACTATATCTATTACTGTGGGTAAGAATCCCTTAGAAGAAATGGAGTAGCTCTCATAGACAACAAAAGAGCCTGAAATGCAATACTTGGTTGCAGTGTCAAAAATGACAGAATGATCTCTGTTCATTTTCAAGGCAAACCATTCAATAACACAGTAATCCAAGTCTATGCCACAATCACTAACACTGAAGAAGCTGAAGTTGAATGGTTCTATGAGAACCTACATGACCTTCTAGAACTAACACCCAAAAAAGGTGTCCATTTCATTACAGGGGACTGGAATGCAAAAGTAGGAAGTCAAGAGATACGTGGAGTAATGGGCAAGTTTGGTCTTGGAGTACAAAATGAAGCAGGACAAAGGCTAACAGAGTTTTTCCATGAGAACACACTGATCATAGCAAACACCCTCTTCTAACAACACAAGAAATGACTCTACACAGGGACACCACCAGATGGTCAATACCAACATCAGGTTGATTACATTCTTTGTAGCCAAAAATGGAGAAGCTCGATACTGTCAGCAAAACTGAGACCAGGAGCTGACTGGTGGCTCCAGATCATGAAGTCCTTATTACAAAATTCAGACTTAAATTGAAGAAAGTAGGGAAAACCACTAAACAATTCAGGTATGACCTAAATCAAATCCCTTACAATTATAGAGTAGAAGTGATACATAGATTCAAGGGATTAGATCTGATAGGGTGCCTGAACAACTATGGATGGAGGTTTGGAACATTGTACAGGAGGCAGTGATCAAAATCAACCCTAAGAAAAAGAAATGGAAAAAGCAAAATGGTTGTCTGAGGATGCCTTACAAATAGCTGAGAAAAGAAAGAAATGAAAGGCAAAGGAGAAAAGGAAAGATACATCCGTCTGAATGAAGAGTTCCAAAGAATAGCAAGGAGAGGCAAGAAGGCCTTCCTAAATGATAAATGCAAAGAAATAGAGGAAGACAATAGAATGGGAAAGACCAGAGATCTCTTCAAAAAAAAATCAGAGATACCAAGGGAACATTTCATGCAAATATGGGCACAATAAAGGACAGAATGGTAGGGTCCTAACAGAAGCAGAAGATATTAAGAAGAGGTGGCAAGAATACACAGAAGAACTATACAAAAAAAATCTTAATGACCCAGATAACCATGATGGTGTGGTGATTCACCTAGAGCTAGAATCCTGAAGTGTGAAGTTGGTCTTAGGAAGCATCACTGAGGGAAAAGCTAGTGAGGTGATGGAATTCCAGCTGAACTATTTCAAATCCTAAAAGATGATGCTATGAAAGTGCTGTACCCAGTATGCCAGTAAATTTGAAAAACAGCAGAGGCCACAGGACTGGAAAAAGGTCAGTTTTCATTCTGATCCCAAAGAAAGGCAATGCCAAAGAATGTTCAAACTACCACGCAATTGCACTCATCTCACATGCTAGCAAAGGAATGCTCAAAATTCCCCAAGCTAGGCTTCAACAGCATGTGAACCGAGAACTTCCAAATGTTCAAGATGGATTTAGAAACAGTAGAGGAACCAGCGATCAAATTGCCAACATCTGTTGAATCATAGAAAAAGCAAGAGAATTCCAGAAAGACATCTACTTCTGCTTCATTGACTATGCCAAAGCCTTTGTGTGGATCACAACAAACTGTAAAAAATTCTTAAAGAGATGGGAATACCAGACCACCTGACCTATCTCCTGAGAAATCTGTATGCAGGTGAAGAAGCATACAGACATGGAACAACAGACTGGTTCCAAATTGGGAAAGGAGTACATCAATGCTGTATATTGTCACCCTGCTTATTTAACTTATATGCAGAGTACATCATCCAAAATCCTGGGCTGGATGAAGCACAAGCTGGAATCAAGATTGCTGGGAGAAATATCAATAACTCAGATATGCAGATGATACCACTCTAATGACAGAAAGTGAAGAGGAACTAAAGTGCCTCTTGATAAAAGTGAAATAGGAGAGTGAAAAAACTGGTTTAAAATTCAACATTCAAAAAAATGAAGATCATGGCATCTGGTCCCATCACTTCATGGCAAATAGACAGGGAAACAATGGAAACAGTGACAGACTATTTTCTTGGGCTCCAAAAATCACTGCTGATGGTGACTTCATCCATGAAATTAAAAGACACTTGCTCCTTGGAAGAAAACCTATGACAACCTAGACAGCATATTAAAAAACAGAGACATTACTTTGCCAACAAAGGTCTGTATAGTCAAAGCTATGGTTTATCTAGTAGTCATGTATACATGTAAGAATTGGACCATAAAGAAGAATTGATGCTTTTGAACTGTGGTGTTGGAGAAGACTCTTGAGAGTCCCTTGGATTGCAAGGAGATAAAACCAGTCATTCCTAAAGGAAATCAACCCCGTGTATTCATTGGAAGGTTTGATGCTGAAGTTCCAATACTTCGGCCACCTAATGTGAAGAACTGACTCACTGGAAAAGACCCTGATGCTGGGAAAGATTGAAGGCAGGAGGAGAAGGGGACGACAGAGGATGAGGTTGTTGGATGACATCACCAACTTGATGGACATGAGTTTGAGCAAGCTCTGGGAGTTGGTGATGGACAGGAAACCAGGCGTGCTGCAGTCCATGAGGTTGCAATGACTGAGCAACTGAACTGAACCTTAATTACATCTTTGTGATTTCTATATAGCCAGTACCTGGATTTGTGTTTGATTGGGTAATCTTGGGGAGACCTGTTTAGAACTCTACTCCAGAAATGAACGCAGCAGAGTCCACTCATTGGGAACTGGCCAGATGTGGGTGGATAGTGAGTTTTGATTTAGAATTCCACATTACTGCTGACTTATATTTTTTGTTCGTGGAAATAAGACTATCGTGAACCCCGTGGCCAGCACATAATAGATTTTTAATATGGTAACCAAATGAAATGTACTTAATTACTGACATAAGGAATCACTTTGTGTGATTCCTTTCCAAATCAGAAAGTTTCTCTTGGGATGGTGTTTTCATAGTCACTAGATAAATGTTGGAGGAGGTCATTGAGAGGACATGACTGCTCGTTGACCCCTGAGCTGGTCCTGGGCAATGGAAGGCTCCTAACCTCCTCCTCTGTCCTTGGAATGTATGTTCTACCCACTTTTCCCACAGTGGAAACTGTTTTCTAGGACTCAGCCTTGAGTGAGCAATGTGGTGTTGAGATCATCTGGGTGTTATACATGACTATACCTGGTTAAGACCTCTTGTCAAGTTTTTTTAAATAAAGCTTTTCTTAAGGTAATTGTATTTATTTTTTAAAAAGTCTTTGATTTTGTTACTATATTGTTGCTATTTTATGTTTTTTTGGCTGCAAGGTACATGGGATCTTAGCTCTCCAACCAGGGATTGAACCTGCACCCCTTGCATTGGAAGGTCAAATCTTAACCACTGGATCACCAGTGAAATCCCTCCTCTTGTAAACTTTTAAGATTCTGGTGGGCAGGTGTGGAAATCTACTCATCCTGTAGTTGCCAAAGCCAAGCCTTGTATGTAAGTTTCCTTGCTTGTTAAATCTGCCACCTACTAGACTGGAGTGGTCTGCCTCTCTCTTTCATCTCTCCTTGCCCTCTGTGCATGGGGACCAGTTTCAAAGCCCTCAAGTTTTGTCACCAACATTATATGAGACAACCTAAAGATAATCTTTCTTCATCTAACAGTGCTGCTAGACATACAAAGACCTTAGAGCATAAGTAGAGAATCAGCACTGCCTTTGCTCTCAGAATCCTGACTCCTAGTCTGGCAGAGTCCCTAGGGATAGAGTCAGAGCCGGAGATGTCTGGTTAGGAACTTACCGGGCAGTGGGACCGAGAACGTGGAGACTCAGACCCAAGGATTTCTGGCAAGTTGAGTTTGAACCTCAAGGAAGGTGAAAGACGATAGTGAAGAAAGACTCCAAGGTCTGGGAATGAAAGTTTCTCTGGGGATGGTAGAGGATAAAGGAAAGGGGGACCTTGAAAGGTGGGAAATTTCTCTGATGCTCCCCTGAAGACACCTGAGTGAATTTTGGGGTCAGATCTGGTGACTTTCCATTAGCCGTTTTCTATGTTCATTAGTTTTCATCCTTGAAACCGCATTATAAATCCACCTTATTCAACATACCAAACTGTAGGAAGGGTACCAGGGCTAACCTTGGCAACCTAGAAAATAGCACATTTGTAACCGAGCAGGACCCTTTGACGCCTTCTCAGAGCCGACCTCCTCCCTCCACCCATGACCTCCACCTGCCTCTTGTTTGTAGAAATACTAGCCTCCTAGGCCTTCGCCAATTTTCAAAGTGTATATTTAATCAGAGAAGTGGGAAAATGCAAAAGCAAAGAAAAACTGTTGAGCAAGAAATTAATTTTTAAAAATTCCTAAGCCTAATAAATACCTAATGTCCCTGAAAAACAACAAAAGACAAAACAATGATAGTTTAGCCATTAAAGTCGAAGACTTTAGTTTCTCCTCCAGGGCTGTAGACAGTATTTTTTTTCTTTTTTTTCAAGTTTGATTTAATATATTTTAATATATTTTTGGTGTTCCCTGGTGGCTCAGATGGTAAAGCATCTGCCTACAATGTGGGAGACCCAGGTTCAATCCCTGGGTCAGGAAGATCTCCTGGAGAAGGAAATGTTAACCCACTCCAGTATTCTTGCCTGGAAAATCCCATGGACCAAGAAGCCTGATAGGCTACAGGCCATGGGGTCGCAAAGAGTCGGACACGACTGAGCAGCTTCACTTCACTTAATATATTTACGAAAAAATACTCTTAACAGCTCTGGGTTTTATTTACAGTTTACACATAATGATAAAGGTAAGCCCATTTAAGTAAACAGGATATTCTGAATAATCGATGTACATTAGAATCAACATAACACATTTTGGAAAACATGAGTCCCAACCAGCAAAGATACATATTTAGCAGACAACCTCAGGTGGCTCTGATATGTAAGCCTGGATGAGAAAGCCAGGAAAAGACCACAGGCTGCACAGACAGATGTGGGTTCATGAGGTGGCTCGGTAGCTAAGGAGCTTTGTGGTGAAGTTATTGATCCTCAGAGGGCCTCGGTTATCTCATCTTGAAATAGGATAATACTTGTCCTGTTGATATGAAAATACTCATTTCATAATTACTTGGAAAACTTGACACCATGAGAATTATAATTCTGTTTTACATCTGTCACACAAAGTATATACATAGATTCATTTTTTTTCTCCACATTTGTGTGTTTTGCAGTTTTTTTCTTGTAGCTGATTTCTAATCTAAGAGCCTTGAGGCTGGGAAAGATACTTGATTAAGATTTCAATTTTCTTAAATTTACCGAGGCTTGCTTTGTGATCCAAGATGTGATCTATTGTGGAGAATGTTCTGTGTGTACTTGAGAAGAAACCGTATTCTGCTGCTTTTGAATGGAATGTCCTATAAATATCAGTTAAGCCTATCTAGGCTATTGTGTCATTTAAGGCCTTTTCCTTACTAATTTTCGGTCTGGATGATCTGCCCATTTAGGTCAGTGGGGTGTTCAAGTCCCCCCAGTATTATTGTGTTACTGTCCATTTTTCCTTTTATGTCTGTCAATATTTGCTCTGTATTTTGAAGTTTGCCTTTACCAATGGGCTTTCCCATTCGTAATTTTATTTCTGATTTTGGGCTTTTCCACTTAGAGAAGTTCCTTTGGAGTTTACTGTAAAGCTGGCTTGACGGTACTGAATTCTTAGCTTTTGCTTGTGTGTAAAGCTTTCTATTTCTCTGCCAAATCTGAACAAGAGCCTTGCTAGGTAGAGTATTCTTGGTTGTGGGTTTCTCCCTTTCATCCCTTTAAATATATCACGCCTTCTGGCTTGCAGAGTTTCTGCTAAAAAATCAGCTGACAGTCTTAGGGGATTCCCATGTATGTTATTTGTTGCTCTTCCTCTTGTTGCTTTTAATATTTTCTGTCTTTAATTTTTTTTTTGTCCATCTGACTACTCTGGGTCTCAGCAGGTTCCTCCTTGGGCTTATCCTATATGGGACTCTGTGCTGGGTGCCTATTTCCTTTCCCATATTTCAGCTATTACCACTTCAAATATTTTCTCAGGCCCTTTCTTTCCCTCTTCTCCTTCTGTGACCCCACTGTAACGCAAATATTGGTGCATTTCATGTTTATCCCAGGAGTCTCTTCCATTCGTTGTCTCATTTATTCTGCTATTGATTCCTTCTAGTGTATTTTTCACTTCAATTATTGTATTGTTCATCTATTTGCTCTTTAGATCCTCTAGCTCTTTGTTAAATTTGTGTGTCTTCATTCTTTCTCCAGGTTTTTGGATCCTCTTTATGGTCACTACTCTGCAGTCTTACAGATAGGTTGGCTATCTCCACTTCACATAACTGTTCTATGGGGGTTTTACCTTGTTCCTTTGTCTGGGACATATTCCTCTGCTGCCTCATTGTTTACATTTCTGTTTGTATTTTTATGTTTGTAGTAGCTTAGTTATGTTTCTCCATCTTAGAGAAGGGGCTCTCTGTAGGGGATGTCCTTTCTGTACAGCAGAGGGCTAGGACCAACTGGTCCCCATGTAGATTCTGATCTGTGTTGTAAACTCAGTTCTGCAGAACTGTACTTTCCTTGCTTCTGACATCTGCTCCCTGGTGGGTGAGGCTAGTCTTAGGGCTTGGTGTAGGTTTTCTGTGTGCGAGAGGCTACTGCCTCCTCACTGGTGGGTGGAGCGGGGTCTTGGCCTTTGGTGGGCCAAGCTCTGTCAAAGGATGTGTCTAGAGGCGGCTGTGAGTCAGGAAGTCTAGGTAGCCTGTCTGCTGATGGACAGGGCCATTTCCCACCCTGTTGGTTGTCTGGCCTGAGGCGTCTCAGCACTGGAGATTCTATAGGCTGTTGGGTGGGGTCCCAGTGCCGAGGACTTAAAATGTCTGACTCCACCCAGAGTTCACATAGGTCCCCACTGTATTGGCCACCATCTTTTATGATGCCAGAGAGCCACAGCCACCCCCACCCCCAAGGAGACCCTCCAAGACCAGAAGGTAGGTCTGGCTCAGGTTTCTGTGGAGTCTTGGCTTTTGCCCTGAGCACCTGTGTACGCCCTCCAAGGGTAGAGGTCTGTTTTGCTGGTCCTGGGGGGCTCCTGCAGTTAAGCCCCACTGGCCTGCAAAGCCCAATGCTCTAGAGGCTCCTCCTTCCAGTGACTGGACCCCTGGGCTGGGGAGCCTGGCATGGGGCTCAGCTTCCACTCCTTTGGGAGAAATTCTGTGATTTAATTATTCTCCAGTCTGTGGGTTGTCCAGCTGGGTGGTATGGGATCTGATTACATCGTGAGTGCACCCCTCCGATCGCCTCTTGATTTTATCTTCATGTCTCTGGATGTAGACTTTTTTTGGTGTGCTAATGAGAGGAGAGTGAGCTCAAGTCCTACTCCACAACCTGGGCTGAAAATCTCTGTTTATGGTTCTGGAGGCTATAAGCCTGGCATCAAGGTGCTGTCGGGGTTCTGAGCCATATCCTTAAGTTGTTTTGCAATTACACAAACCCCCACCAAGTGGAAGAATTTAACTGTATCCTGCCCACAAGCACATGGACCACGGACCAATTGGAACCAGAAGGTTGATAATGTTGATTCCTGATGATCTCACCACCAACCAATCAGAAGAATGTTCATGAGCTGGTCATGCACCCTAAAACCTTCTCCCACACCCTGTCTGTGAAAATCTTTCACTGATAGCCACTGGGGTTCAGGGCTTTTCAGCAGTAGCTGCTCTACATGCCTTGTCTGACAGTTGCAATAAACACTGCACTTTCCTTCATGACAACCTGTGTCAGTAGACTGGCTTTACTGCCTGTGGGCAAGCAGACATAAGTTTGGTTCAGTAATACATTTACAAATGAACTTGACCCGAACTATTCTAGAGAAATAAATATTCATATGGTTTTGACTTAACCTGACCAAGGGCTCTCATGGATTCTGGCTTAAGTAAGCTGAAATATAAAAATATAAAATTTTTTATATTCTAAAATATAAAAAAATTAGGGTACTCTTTCATCCAATATACATATATAATGTACTCTGTCTAGTCTAGTAAACCCCTTCTAAATTGCACTTCTCTGGACTTCGCTGGTGGTCCAGTGGTTAGGACGTCACCTTCCAGTGCTGGGGTACAGGTTTGATCTCTGATCAGGGAGCTAAGATCCCACATAGCTCAGGGCCAAAAACTCAAAATATAAAACAGAAGCAATGCTGTAATGAACTCAATAATGGTTCACATAAAAAAAATCTTTTAAAAAAATTGCACTTTTCCTCCTCACTGGTAGTTTACAATGAGGTGATTGATATGCCTTATAATGGCCTTGAGACACACCCATGACTTCTGAACTGTCAAAGAAAGATGAAAGTATGTTCTGTTTGGGCACTAGGAATTATACGTATAGTCTTTGAACATGGGTACTTGATGTTCTGTACAGACACTGACGTCTCTGATTTAACCAGAATGTTTGACTGGCAGAGCACCCCTTTCCCTTAATCGCACGTAAGCTCTAGATTACCACTGGGTTTTTGCATTCCCTCTTTGTTTTCCTTGCATGATCCCATGGAAAGATTTTCATGAAATGTGGCAAGGGATTGGCCCAGGCTCAAAGATTCAGAGCAACCTGATGGTAAAGTGGAGGACTTGGTCTGCCCGACTCGGTCTCCCCAGGGGGCTGTGTCAGTGACTGCCAAGCAAAGCGCCAGCAGGCAACTAGCAGCGGCACCAGCTGGAGGTCTGTCATCACAGGGAATGAAATTACATCTATAAAATAGTTAACATATTTTGAAGAAAGTACATCATACTATACATTTTGGACTTAAAACTATTTCCATTCAAATGCAGGCATTGCTACTTCCTAGCTTTGCAAATCTGGGTAAGTTGATCTCTCTGGGCTTCAGTTTTCTTATCTGTAGACTGGGGATAGTACTTCAAAGGGTTCATGTCAACATTAAATGACATAACTCATGACAAGTAATTGATATAGGAATCCCTTGGTAAGTCTTGGCTTTGATATGCACAAATCCATCCATTCAGTGCTTGTATAGATTTGTGAGTAAACACCAGTAAGAATGATTGTCTGGTGGATAACTAGGTAAGGGAGAATTATAATTTAAGCAGAGACTTAATATAAGAACATTTTAGTGTTCAAAACAGAAAAAAAAAACTATGGTGAGGTTGTTTTGACCCCTGGGACTTGGGTGCAATTGGAGAGCTGATCCATGTACCTTTTAATTCAAATGACCATCACCTGGACTGGGGGCAAATGAGCTAGGTATAAGGAATTTACTGAATTCCACCATGTGCTTGACTATACTGTCTTGTTTAATCTTTGCAATAATTCTTGGGAGTGGAGAATATTACAATCCATCTCCAGTTTACAGATGAGTTATGTGTCAACCGAAAAAAAAATTCACAACCTAAATGTTGAGCATTACTCTTTATTCAGTAGATATTCTTAAGACTTTAAGCCCTGGAGGCAGCATCTCAACCCTGAGAAAACTGCTTTGAGGAGGTGAGGTGAGGAGCCAGAATATATAGGAGTTTTACAACAAAGGCAGGAAGTTGGAACAAAAGACTTCAGTTAGTAAAAGAAAACTAGATATCTCAAGTTAAGAAATCTAGTGCTTTTCTTTGTATGGGAAGATGCAAGGAGTCTGGGCTCACTGAAATCATTCCTTTGATATACATACCTCAGTTATCTGGGGCCAATACCCCATGTTCTTTCATCCAGCGTTTCCTCAGTGGCTGCAGTCTGATGGATGCTAGACAGCAAGCAGGTATTCTTTCCTTTCTGATTTCTGTCAAGAATTACCGTCTAACCCATTGGTGGTGGCTGCAATCACTGGTGACCGCAACATCCTTTGTTTACTGATATGGCAGGCAATATTTCATTTCTCAAAACTTAAGTTGAGTACTTTTCATTCTTTTGTGACATGTCACAGTCACATGCTAATAAATGCTAACAAATGGTGGAATTGATATTCAAATTCCAGTTTAATCCACACTATGAGCAAGGGATCACCAAGGTAGATTACCTTTGCCAGTGCTTGGTCCCACCAGGAGTGCCTACAAGTAAATCCTGCAGTAACTACGGAAACGAAAGACAGTCTTCCCACAGAAAAAGCCTGGCCATCCTGACCCAAAGATTAAGTTCACCTGGACACCCTCAGAGCCAGGCTATTCAGGACTCTTAACCCTTTATTGTAATAGTACCTCCTTCATGTACTTAAGTGGAATAGTCAGAGAAATATCAGGCAAGTAATTATAATCAGATCAGATCAGATCAGTCGCTCAGTCATGTCCGACTCTTTGCGAATCGCAGCACACCAGGCCTCCCTGTCCATCACCAACTCCCAGAGTTCACTCAGACTCACGTCCATTGAGTCAGTGATGCCATCCAGCCATCTCATCCTCTGTCGTCCCCTTCTCCTCTTGCCCCCAATCCCTCCCAGCATCAGAGTCTTTTCCAATGAGTCAACTCTTCACATGAGGTGGCCAAAGTACTGGAGTTTCAGCTTTAGCATCATTCCTTCCAAAGAAATCCCAGGGCTGATCTCCTTCAGAATCGACTGGTTGGATCTCCTTGCAGTCCAAGTGACTCTCAAGAGTCTTCTCCAACACCACAGTTCAAAAGCATCAATTCTTCGGTTCTCAGCCTTCTCCACATTCCAACTCTCACATCCATACATGACCACAGGAAAAACCATAGCCTTGACTAGACAAACCTTTGTTGGCAAAGTAATGTCTCTGCTTTTCAATATGCTATCTAGGTTGGTCATAACTTTCCTTCCAAGGAGTGAGCGTCTTTTAATTTCATGGCTGCAGTCACCACCTGTAGTGATTTTGGAGCCCAGAAAAATAAAGTCTGACACTGTTTCCACTGTTTCCCCATCTATTTCCCATGAAGTGATGGGACCAGATGCCATGATCTTCATTTTCTGAATGTTGAGCTTTAAGCCAACTTTTTCACTCTCCACTTTCACTTTCATCAAGAGGCTTTTTAGTTCCTCTTCACTTTCTGCCATAAGGGTGGTGTCATCTGCATATCTGAGGTTATTGAGATTTCTCCCGGCAATCTTGATTCCAGCTTGTGTTTCTTCCAGTCCAGCGTTTCTCATGATGTACTCTGCATATAAGTTAAATAAGCAGGGTGACAATATACAGCCTTGACGAACTCCTTTTCCTATTTGGAACCAGTCTGTTGTGATAGGCATCATATATTGGCTTACTCAGTGCTGGATAGTACGGTCAGAACTTTTACATAGATTTTATCTTCACAAAGTAGGTATTATTATTTCCTTATTATAGACGGACCAAGAGACTCAGAGAGGTTAAGAAATTTGCTCAAGGCACAGAGTACCAAAGCTGTAGGAATGAGAAAAGCTGTGTCTCTGGGATGCTAATGTAGCACAATGGGAATCAGCAGTTACTGTCAAGTGAGAATGGCCTTTCTGTCTCTAAACCTTGCAGATTTAGTCACAGAGACTTTGAGAGACTAAAGGTTTTCCCTGTGGGGAGGTGTGGGGAGAGAGGAATTGTGAAACCCAAATCACAAAGCACCTGAGTAACAGCATGGTGGGGGTAGTTTAGTAGCTAAATCGTGTCCGACTCTTGTGACTCCACAGACTATAGCCCACCAGCCTCCTCTGTCCATGGGAGTTCCCAGGCAAAAATGCCAGAGTGGGTTGCCATTTCCTTCTCCAGGGAATCTTCCTGACCCAGGGATCATACCCAGGTCTCCTGCATTGGCAGGCTACCACTGAGTCACCAGGGAAGCCAGGTGAATCCATTAAAAAGAATTCATAAGTTATATAACGATGTTTATTATAAAAATATGCTCATATTTATGGAATTCTCTTTCATGTTTGATGAAATATTTTACATTTTCTCAGAAAGGCATGAGAAAGAAATATCTAGAGAGAAAGGAATAAAACATGACTTTTTTTTAGCTTCCTTTGCAACTTGTCACCAGAGATATTTTTAAAATTTTCTTTTAAAGCTTGCCAATTGACAGAGGAAATCATGATGAAAAATAAGAGTGAGGTTGAAAAGGACAGAATGTCAAAGCTGCTAACCAACACCATGCATCCAGTTCCCCCACACTCTTTCTGTGTAGTTCAATCAACAGGGCAATGGCATTTAAACTGTTTTTTTCCTTTGATGACTTTTAAAAAGTCCTCACAAAACAGACCGTGTTAATTCTTAAATCTTCATTACAGAAAGTATATTAATTGTAATGATAAAGGTGAAATTGCTTAAGGAAAAAAAACCTCCAAAAATGATGATTGATTAAAAAGGGGGAATTGGCCAGCCTTTGGCATACGGCTAAGGTCTTGAAGCAGCACCAGGAGAAAATTGCAGATATGTATGAAAGCAGATATTTTGGAGGCTGGCAATTTGTAGCTCTTCTCTTTGATTGTAAGAACCTGGGTCTTATGAGTGGGATGGGTGGAGAAGTCTCCTGCTTTTTCAGTGTTTGCCTTTCTTGTCTCTCTGCTTTAACTCTTTTGTTTCTCTTGAACCAGAAACTTGTCTTCAAATCAGGAAAGGAAGTCTGGATGGTCATTACTATGATATCATTACATAATAATAATAGAAGCTACAGGGAATTCTCTGGAGGTCTAGTGGTTAAGAATTTGCCTGCCAATGCAGAGGACATGGGTTTGATCAGTGGTCTAGGAAGATCCCACATTCAGAGGAGCAACAAAGCCTGGGCCACAGCTGCTGAGCCTGTGCTTTAGAGCCCATGCTCTGCAACAAGAGAAACCACCACAATGAAAAGCCCCATGCACCGTAACTAGAGAGTAGCCCCCGCTCACCACAACTAGAGGAAGACTGCGCGCAGCAACGAAGACCCAGGGCAGTCAAAAATAAATACATAAATAAACAAATAGTACTATGAACTGTAGAGCACAATAAGTGTCAGATAGTATGCCAGGCCCTTTAATATATTATCTCATTTTGGTCTCATCTGATAGGTGAGACACCTTAAGTTTAGAGAGCTTAAAGGATGTGTCCAGGGTCATAATGCTGGTGGGGACTGTGATCTGAGGCTGGACTTGACAATATGTTATCAGATCTAAGAACCCAGCCTCAGGAGTCAAATGACTTGGGTTTACCACTTACGCCTGTGTAATTTGGGGAAAATTATATGACCCCCTCCTTGCATCTGTTTCCTTATCTATAAAAAAATCAGTGGAAATAATACCTCCTGAGGTTACTCAATAAATGGCAACTATGACCGATATTCCAAAGCCCATGCTTTTGGCCAGTTTACCATGCACTAAATTCTGAGGTTCCCTAGCACTGACCCCTCCACCATGGCCTGTGTGTCTTGTTTTCTAACAGTTCACTGCCTGCTGGAGCATCTCATGCACACACCTTGTCTCACTAGAATCCTGTTTCTTTAATTTGGGACTATTCTGTTCTTTCTATGATGTTTAGCACACATAACAGACATCAAGGCATGCTTAAAGACTTGAACTAATTTGTTTTCAAGGAGGGCAGATCAAAGAGGGACTTTGAATATTGTGCCTGTGGTTTAAGGTGGTTAATAACTTTTCCATAAGCATCTTTGAGGATACTCGTTTTAGGAAAGGTGGAGAAAGGAGTGCTTTCTTTAGTAGATCTTCCTAGGTTCTTCTCTGTTTCCTGGGAGTGGGTGGTCTTGCCACAGAAAGGGATGTTGGGAATTGTACCAACACATACTTTTAATATTCCTCAATACATGTCAAGTAGTTTTTACTTCTACAACTTTTTCTTTGGTTGAGATGCATTATCATAAACCCTGAAATGAAACTGAGTTACATGGTTACAGCAAAATAATTATATGGTCAGTTATTGCCATTCATGATTGAGAAAAAGAAATGTTCATCAATTTCAGCCATCTTATCAGTATAAATCAGGTCATATAATGTTAAGATCCAGTGAAGTTTATATGGGACAAAGCTGAAGCAATGGAACCATGGAAAATAGGTGAATTAGTTAAAATTGTTCACAGTTTTTATTCTATTAAAGTATTTTTAGTAGTCAAATGCCAGGTAAATTTATCAGTTTTGCAGATTGCTGGTGATACCAAAAATTCAGATATATTGGGAGTAGAAACGTTAGACTAAGTGGCTATGTTTGACTTACTAGGTTTACTAAGGTAAATAAATCTTTAAGCAAGTGAGCTGTAGAGTCAGTTATTTTTACCTAATAGCCATATTTTAGTAATCCTTTAAATCCTATTACAATAATCTTGCTGGAGGTGGTGCAAAATTCTTTGGACTGGAATTTAGGTTTTAAATAGTGGGTGGTAAACAGCTTTGAAACTCTTTTAAGGTAAAAATGTGAATCTATGTGATTTTTTTTAATCTTGTTTTTCTTAAAATGCCTAAAACAATTTTTCTCCTTATATTGCTTTTTGAAGATTCAGCACATAAATTTTTTTTTCAGTAACTGCTTATATTTTTGCTTACATTATTCAATAATTAGAGACTCCAACATTAATTCCTTACATTTATTATGTGAGGCATTCTTTGTAAACTGATAATCCATTATAGAAATAAATTAGTTCTTGATGCATAGAAGCTTAAGACCAGAGTGCTGTAGAAACACACCATAAATTTTTTCTCCTTAGCACATTTAGAAAGCATTAAAATAAATGACAAAGAACTTAGTAAATGTTTATGACTTTAGTTTATGCATGTGTGCTAATGGGATGAAAAACGAATCTGTCACTTGGCTCTTAACTGTGTTTAATTAGCCTGGATCATTGTATACTACACTGGAAATACCTTCTCTCCTTTTCACTTTCTGCCCAGGACAAACAAAGTAAAATAAACAGTAACAGGATATAGTGACCTTAAATTCAGGGTTGATGTAAATTCTGAGAAAAGCTGACTGTAGGAAACAAACCGGCAGCATCCGCCACCGGCAGCATCCGCCACCGGCGGCACTCCGAATGTTTCAGTGTCTCAACAGGGCATTTTAATCTTGGGCCACGTTTGCTTCTCTGTGTCACTGCCACGCTGCTTTATCTGTGATCTCAGGACAATGATGTCCTGAGAGAGGTGATGTCCTGAGAGAGGTGTCCAATATTTAGGCAGCTAGACTCACAGATTCACACTCCTATTTACAGGAAATGACTTTATATTTTTATGTTTAAATTATGCAACATTTTATAGTTTTCAAATGCTTTGCAATCATTATGTGTTGTTCATGTTACAAATTTGACAACCAAATTGTACTTGGTGGAGATAAGTGGCTATAGATTATGTGAAAGAGCAGTTCTGGTTCTTCTTTAATTTCAACTTTATTGAACTGTAATTGCCACAAAAGTTGTAAGATAAAGTATGCATTCTAGAAATTTGGTATATGTATACACTATGAAAGGATTTCCCTCATGTAGTTAATCAACACACCCATCACCTCACAAATTTATTTATTTTGGTGAGAGAATTTAGGTTCCACTCTCTTAGAAAATTTCAAAACAATAGGGTATTATCAACTATAGTCACCCTGTGTTGCATTAGATTTGAGATCTTATTTATCTTACACCTGAAAGTTTGTAGCCTTTTACCAACCTCTCCCTAACTGCTCTCACCAGCTCCTGACCACTTTTCTACTCTTTGTTTCTATGAGCTTGGCTTTTTTCTTTTTAGATTCCACATATAAGTGATACCATGCAGTATTTATCTTTCTCTGTCAGGCTTATTAGCACAATGCTCTCATGCATTATGTCCATGCATCATGTCACAAATGGCAAGATTTCCCTCTTTCTCATGTTCCATTGTGTGTGTGTGTGTGTGTGTGTGTGTGTGTGTGTGTATGTGCCACATCTTCTTTATTCATTCATTCATTGATGGGTGCTTAGGTTGTTTCCATATTTTGGCTATTGTTAATGATGAAGCAGTTCTATTTTTAACAGGAGAAACCCAGAATTGCAGTGTTTGATAGGAAACAGATGTTCATTAACTGCTATATTGAATGATGTAATAAAAATTGACTTCTATCTTGGGCAATGAAGAAGGCAGGGAATCATATCTTTTTAACCCAGATGTAAAAGGCTTGCTTTCCAGCATTCTGCTCCAGAAGAGACTTGAATCCAGACTGGAATTATTTTGGCATCCTAAACACCTGGGTTCTAGTTCTGGGTTAGGAAGCAGCTGATTGTGTCAGTTTAAGAAAGGAATTTAACCTTTTCTGGATTCATTTTTCTTCATAAAAAAGGAGAGGTTCCTTCCAGATCAGCAGCTTTCAGACTTTCCTGAGAAAAGATTCAGCACTTCCAAACCCTACACAATCCCCCAGGAGCTCTTGGGCAAGGAGGAGAAGTCTCCAAGACCTCCTGGTGAGAAACTCAGCTTTTGTTTGTTTTGTTTTTGGGGCTTCTTTTGGGAGGAAGTGTTTTTCTTTGCTTAAAAATGTTGGAAAAACTGTCCAAGATGATAACTAGATCTTCTTCCAGTCTTTTAATTCTATACTTTAAACCATAGAAATAATTTGCAACATGAATAAAAATGTGTATAATTTTAAAAAGAGATGTCTTTAGTGAAACATTGTAATTCTTGTCCATTTGTGTCTTGGAGTTTTATATATGATTGTGATCAATTGTCCACACTGCAGATGGGGAGGAGTGGGCAAGCTGATCATTAAATTGCTATTCTCTGGGCTAATAGTGGCAGATTATATTTATGTCTCTGAATCTAATGATGCCAAACAGGCTACACTTGAGGTGATTCATTTTGAATTTGGTACATCTAAATAGTTCTTGCTCAACATTCAGAAAACGAAGATCATGGCATCTGGTCCCATCACTTCATGGGAAATAGATGGGGAAACAGTGGAAACAGTGGCAGACTTTATTTTTTGGGGCTCCAAAATCACTGCAGATGGTGACTGCAGCCATGAAATTAAAAGACGCTTACTCCTTGGAAGGAAAGTTATGACCAACCTAGATAGCATATTCAAAAGCAGAGACATTACTTTGCCAACAAAGGTCCGTCTAGTCAAGGCTATGATTTTTCCAGTAGTCATATATGGATGTGAGAGTTGGACTGTGAAGAAGGCTGAGCGCCAAAGAATTGATGCTTTTGAACTGTGGTGTTGGAGAAGACTCTTGAGAGTCACTTGGACTGCAAGGAGATCCAACCAGTCGATTCTGAAGGAGATCAGCCCTGGGATTTCTTTGGAAGGAATGATGCTAAAGCTGAAACTCCAGTACTTTGGCCACCTCATGCGAAGAGTTGACTCATTGGAAAAGACTCTGATGCTGGGAGGGATTGGGGGCAGGAGGAGAAGGGAATGACAGAGGATGAGATGGCTGGATGGCATCACTGACTCGATGGACGTGAGTCTGAGTGAACTCCGGGAGTTGGTGATGGACAGGGAGGCCTGGTGTGCTGCGATTCATGGGGTTGCAGAGTCGGACATGACTGAGCGACTGAACTGAACTGAAATAGTTCTTGTGGTTAAGAAGTCCCTGTCTTGAGTCAACGTTACTATCTAATTTACTTGGGAACATTTGGTTTCCTTAATCACAATAACCAGTACATGGTGTTTTCTTAGACTGAGAATTTTTTTTATTCTAAATTTCCTTGGAGATATATATATATATATAATATATATAAATATGTATAACATAATATATAATATTATATAATGTATAACATAATATATAATATTATATAATATATAAATATATAAAATAATATATCTAATATATATAAATATAAAATATATATTTTATTAAAAACATTTTATAAAAATATATAAATATCTAAAATAATATATAAATATATATATTATATATATATATATATAAGTATCTCCAAGGTAATTTAGAATAAAAAAAATTCTCAGACTAAGAAAACACCATGTATTGGTTATTGTGATTAAGAAAACCAAATGTTCCCAAGTAAATTAGATAGTAACGTTGACTCAAGCCAGGGACTTCTTAACCACAAGAACTATTTAGATGTACTAAATTCAAAATGAATAACCTCAAGTGTAGCCTGTTTGGCATCATTAGATTCAGAGACATAAATATAATCTGCTAATATTAGCAAAAAACTCACAAAGTTGGAGTTCCCTGGTAGTCCAGTGGTTAAGAACCTGCCTGCCAACACCGGGGACACAGGTTTGATCCCTGGCCCAGGAAGATTCCACAGGGGGCAGGCAACTAGGCCTGTGTGCCGCAACTACTGAGCCATTGGCTCTGGAGCCCTTGAGCTGCAACTATTGAACCTCGAGCGCCCTAAAGCCTGTGCTCTGTGATGAGAGAAGCCACTGGAACAAGAACTGGATGTGCACCACATCTAGTGAGTAGCCCCTGCTCTGCTCACTGCAACCAGAGAAAGCCCGTGTGCAGAAACAAAGACCTAGCAAAGCCAAAAAATAATAAATAAAATATTTTTTAAAAACCCCAAGTTTTATTGCAGTGGGGAGGGTGGAGAAGAGAAATGCAGATTTAGCAGAAAGAAATTTACGATGCTTACATCCTAGTTTGGCAGTTGGTGCATCTACAAAGATGACCTGAAATGGGAGCCGTTTGGCAGAGGCCCTTCTGAGAATCCCTTCTCTGGTTAGGAACGATGTGGTGCTCTGACCTAGATATGGTGCAGAGAGAGGCCGAAAAGATGGGGAGAGGGGAAGGGGCTTCTGTTTCATTTCCCTGCAGTTTTACATGCTCATGTCTGCCACCTGACTTTTCACACTGCAGGACTCTAGTGTCCCCTGGTGACTTGAATGTGTTTGTCTTGGTGTTTGTGGGAGGCGGCAGGGCAGCCTGTTTGTTTCTGTCATCACACTGTCCCCTGTGCTCTCACTGTCTTCCAGTAAACCTTGTCCTTTAAACCTATTAATACTTTGCCCCGAGAAACCTGCCCCTCAGTATAGGAGGGGCCTCAGGGCCAGGATTTTCTCTGCTTGAGCTTAGAAGGGCCTCTGCAGCCAATCGTCAGAAAATGTCATTGCTGCTAAACAGGGACAATAAATCCCCAAGCTACCCAGTAATGCAATCTCCCTCAACGCGGAAAAAGGTCAGGCTTGAACTGTAAATAAATTCCTGTCACACAGCAGCGTGTCTTTTCAGGTGGGGTAGTAAATCTTCCTGGAGATGAGCCACCACACACACCATAATTCTCTTCCTGTGGCCCTGGTCTTCATTAGTTAATTTTTCTACAACTGCTTTTTCATAAAGTTTGGGCGTTAACATTCCCTTGGTGTGTAAAGACCTCCCAGAATGCACAGCCTGGATGAAGTAGGGTAGGGGTGGTGGGCTCCAGAGGGATCTATACTCTAAATTATAAACAGAATTCACAGAGTATAGGCTGTAAAACCCCTTGATGGACAGAAAATTTGGATTTACAGCCTGTCTGTATTTAAAGGAAGAGAGAAAATACTTGATGCTTCCTTTGATCTACAAAATTCCTTATAAATTTTTGTATCAAATCTTTTAGGATGCTGTAAATAAATAAATAAACCCAACATGTTACACCCTATTACTCATCAGCTTTCTTTAACAGGCCGGAAGTTAGTACTTGGAATCATATACCTAAAGTTTCAATTCTGATTCTTTTTCCAGTTGATCAGTATTTATGAAGCCACCAAAGTATAAAGATACAAAGATGGATGAAGTTGGCTGCTTTAAGGAATTCATAGCCTGGCTGGGGGGAGAAAGACACACAAACAAATAATTAAAATATAATATCATCATGGTGCTATGGCAAAGGTTTCCCCCAATGGCAATAAGAACGCAGTGCAGGGAGCTACTAATGTCTGTGGAATCCGGAAAGGCTTTGCCAAGAAAGTGGTATCTGATCAGACTTTTGGAGAATAAGTAGTTTTCCTCTAGGTAGAAAAATAAAGTTTTTGCAAAATAAAGTCTTATCCTAGATAGCCAGATGAGCTGTAGTACTCCATAGAAGTCTTTGGGCTTTGATCTCTGATTGTGAAGGATTCCTTAAAGGCCAGTACATTTTAGAACAGCCCTTGTTTTTGATCTCTGCTTTTTTCATTTGACAGAGTTAAGAATGACGTTTCTGAGTACAGGTCTTTCGGATGATCCAAGAGCTACTGGAAGAAAGGAGGCTGTTCATACTTCTCTTTGTTTCATACTTCTATTTGTTTCATACTTTGGCAACATTATTTTGTGGTTTTGTAGAGCAATTGATTCTTAAAATCTAAACTGAAATAAAAAAATGCTCAGCATCAGTATAAAGTTATAAATCTCATGAAAGTGAAAGTGAAAGTCACTCAGTTGTGTCTGACTCTTAAGTTTTCTAGGCCAGAATACTGGAGTGGGTAGCCTTTCCCTTCTCCAGAGGATCTTCCCAACCCAGGGATTAAATCCTGGTTTCCCGCATTGCAGGCAGACTACCCGCTGAGCCACAAGGGAAGCAATACATTTTGTAACAATATACAAAAAGGAGAAGGTCACTAGGGAATAACATTCCGAGGTATGGGTCAGAGTGTTGCCTTATCAGAATCTGAGTTCTTACCATTAACAAGTAGGGTCATTACTAATTCTTGGGTCTCAAGTGAAATATGAGTTCAGGTCAATTACAGCCAGTTGTTTGAGCAGGGACTAAAATGTTTGTAGAATCTCAAAAGAACTGCTAAAATTAGCACTGAGAGGACACATACATAGAAAGAACAACTGTGTCTTCTCCTTTTCAAGTAGGAAATTCTGTTGTGTACAAAATGGACTTCCAATAGGATGGAAGAGGCTAGGATGGATTTCTAAATGTCTCCTTCTCCCTCCTTTGATATTTTGATCTGAATGCAGGGTTGTATTCATTTACTCTATCAACAGATATAGACTGAATTATTTCTGTGTCATAAATGTTAGATTATTGTGTGAACAAATAGGTCCCGCACCTTTTGAAACTGCAGTCTAATTATATTCAAGTAAATAAAGACAATTTAGGTTGAAGGTTGGTGGACAGTAAATAACCAGGTGATGTGAGAGGTGATAAGTCAGTTGGTGGTGATCAGAGAAGGTATCTGAAGAGGTTACATATAAGTTGAAGCGTGAAGGATAAGCCATAAGAAGAGACAGGGAAGAGCATTCCAGGAAGATGAGGTAGTACGTGCAAAGGCCCTGAGGCAGGAAAGAATTTAAATTGTTCAAGGAACAGAAAGAAGCAGAGTGAGAAAGGGCAGGAGTGTAAGGAGATGAGCGCACTTATGTAGGAGGGGTCTTGTGTCAGGAGTTCCAAGACCATGCCAAGTTTCAGCAATTTGCTAGCAGGACTCTCAGGACTTACAATAGTCCTCAAGGCAAAAGGGTTCAAAGCAAAATTGGCACAGAGACATGTTAAATGGGGTGAAGTCTGGGGGAAATGAGGAACAAACTCCCAAGGGGCCCTTCCCAGTGAAACTGCACAGGCTGGGCTTGATCTCTCCAGCACCGAGTTGTGACCAGGGGAGCTTTTTAGAGACTCAGTACCCAGGGTTTTTCCTGGGGACTGGTGGCATAGGCATATACTTTCCCTGGTGCTGTTGCTGCTAAGTCGCTTCAGTCGTGTCCGACTCTGTGCGACCCCATAGACGGCAGCCCACGAGGCTCTCCCGTCCCTGGGATTCTCCAGGCAAGAACACTGGAGTGGGTTGCCATTTCCTTCTCCAATGCATGAAAGTGAAAAGTGAAAGTGAAGTCGCTCAGTCGTGTCTGACTCTTAGCGACCCCATGGACTGCGGCCCACCAGGCTCCTCCATCCATGGGATTTTCCAGGCAAGAGTGGTGGAGTGGGGTGCCATTGCCTTCTCCGATAGCATACACTAAAACTCTAGACTCTTCAGAGGAAAGCAGGTGTTCAGTCTGAACCACGTGGGTTTCACAGATTAGCACATTGAACCACTCTTCTCAGTTCTGGGAATAGTGGAAACTCCTGGAAACCAAGTTCCCATAGTCAGAGAACCATCTTGCAAGCTAGCCCTTCTAAGGATAGTAGTCTCAGGCCCACCATGTTAACTATGCAGGTGGGTTTGCTTCACGGCAAAGGCACTGGCAGAAACTCGTCTGTGCTTTGTGCAATGCCACTGTGCTGGCCCGTGACAGGTCTGACTCAGTCCCTCAGCAAATTGCCCAGGACATCTGGAGAGAAGTGCGGGTAGAAACAGCTTTGCCTGGGCCTCAGTACATCAGGAAGTGAGGCCTGGTGGAGCAAGTTCTTGGTTCATGTGGGAATCAGGCTTCATGTGCTCTAGATGACTGATGTGTGAACTTTGAGTCAATTTCCATCTGCTGACTTGTGAAACTGGGCTAATCCTCACAAATAGAAATGGTCTCCCACTCTTTTAGATGCCCTTGATACTTCAAATTTGTCTATGGCCTTTATTTCACATTGTATGATCTTAGCTTTCCTGGAGACAGAGTTATTGTTCAGTAACTAAGTCGTGTCTGATTCTTTGTGACCCCATGGACTGCAGCACGCCAGGCTTCCCTGTCCTTCACCATCTCCCTGAGTGTGCTCAAACTCATGTCCATTGAATTGATGATGCCATCCAACTATCTCATCCCCTTTTCCTCCTGCCCTCAATCTTTCTCAGCCTCAGGGTCTTTTCCAATGAGTTGGTTTTTCACATCAGGTGGCCAAAGTACTGGAGCTTCAGCTTCAGCATCAGTCCTTCCAACAAATATTCAGGGTTGATATCCTTTAGGATTGACTGGTTTAATCTCCTTGCTGTCCAACGGACTCTCAAGAGTCTTCTCCAGCACTACAGTTTGAAATCATCAGTCCTTTGGCATTCAGCCTTCTTTGTGGTCCAACTCTCACATCCATACATGACTATTAGAAAAACCATAGTTTTGACTATACAGACCTTTGTTGGCAAAGTCATGTCTCTGCTTTTTTTAATTCCCTATGAAGGTTTATCATAGCTTTTCCTCCAAGGAGCAAGCATCTTTAAATTTCCTGGCTGCAGTCACTGTCTGCAGTGATTTTGGGGCTCAAGAAAATAAAATCTGTCACTGTTTCCACTTTTTCCGCTCCTATTTGCCATGAAGTGATGGAACCCGATGTCATGATCTTAGTTTTCTGAATGTTGAGTTTCAAGCCAGCTTTTTCACTCTCCTCTTTCACCCTCATCAAGAGGCTCTTCAATTCCTCTCTACATTCTGCCATTAGAGTGGTATCATCTGTATATCTGAGATTGTTGATGTTTCTCCCAGCAGACTTGATATTATTATATGAGTATTAACAGTCCTGTTATTCCTCTCAGCCCCCAAGTAAAGGGGAAGGGCATCTGGTTGACGGGACAGTTTCCAGACCTGGACTAAAACTCACAGAGAGAATACAGTTGCAAAGGCTCAAAAAGTGTTGAATGGCTAGAAAGGGCCAAAATCTCCTGAAAGAACAGCTTTAGTTTGGGATATTAGACTAATGTAAGGGGAGTTGAGAGAGAGAAAGAAAAAAGTCAGTCACCTGCTAGAACTGGGACAGGACGAAAGAGATTTGGAGGAAGCAGATGAGGATCCTTAGGACAACTGTGGGTCACACAATAGGATGAATTAAGTGCATCTTTGAAACATCTCAGTACAGTTATACATCTTCCAACATTAAAATCTCAATGTCAGCTGGTATGTTCAGTTCAGTTGCTCAGTTGTGTCTGACTCTTTGCAACCCTATGAACCGCAGCACGCCAGCCCTCCCTGTCCATCACCAACTCCTGGAGTCTACCCAAACTCATGTCCATTGAGTCGGTGATGCCATCCAAACATCTCATCCTCTGTCGTCCCCTTCTCCTCCTGCCCTCAGTCTTTCCCAACGTCAGGGTCTTTTGAAATGAGTCAGCTCTTCACATCAGGTGGCCAAAATACTGGAGTTTCAGCTTCAACATCAGTCCTTCCAATGAACACCCAGGACTGATTTCCTTTAGGGTGGACTGGTTGGATCTCCTTGCAGTCCAAGGGACTCTCAAGAGTCTTCTCCAACACCACAGTTCAAAAGCATCAATTCTTCAGAGCTCAGCTTTCTTCAAAGTCCAACTCTCACATCCATACATGACTACTGGAAAAACCATAGCCTTGACTAGACGGAATTTTGTTGGCAAAGTAATGTCTCTGCTTTTCAATATGCTATCTAGGTTGGTCATAACTTTCCTTCCAAGGAATAAGCTTATTTTAATTTCATGGCTGCAATCACCATCTGCAGTGATTTAGGAACCCAAAAAAAGAAAGTCAGCCACTGTTTCCCCATCTATTTCCCATGAAGTGATGGGAGGGGACGCCATGATCTTAGTTTTCTGAATGTTGAGCTTTAAGCCAACTTTTTCACTCTCCTCTTTCACTTTCATCAAGAGACGCTTTAGTTCTTCTTCACTTTCTCCCATAAGGGTGGTGTCATCTGCATATCTGAGGTTATTGATATTTCTCCCGGCAACCTTGATTCCAGCTTGTGCTTCATCCAGCCCAGTGTTTCTCATGATGTACTCTGCATGTAAGTTAAATAAGCACAGTGCCAATATACAGTCTTGATGTACTCCTTTTCCTATTTGGAAACAGTCTGTTGTCCCATGTCCAGTTCTAACTGTTGCTTCCTGACCTGCACACAGGTTTCTCAAGAGGCAGGTCAGGTGGTCTGGTATTCCCATCTCTTTCAGAATTTTCCACAGTTTATTGTGATCCACACAGTCAAAGGCTTTGGCATAGTCAATAAAGCAGAAATAGATGTTTTTCTGCAACTCTCTTGCTCTTTCGATGATCCGGCGAATGTTGGTAATTTGATCTCTGGTTCCTCTGCCTTTTCTAAAACCAGCTTGAACATCTGGAAATTCATGGTTCACATATTGCTGAAGCCTGACTTGGGGAATTTCAAGCATTCGTTTACTAGTGTGTGAGATGAGTGCAATTGTGTGGTAGTTTGAGCATTCTTTAGCATTGGAATGAAAACTGATCTTTTCCAGTCCTGTGCCCAGTGCTGAGTTTTCCAAATCTGCTGGCATATTGAGTGCAGCACTTTCACAGCATCATCTTCCAGGATTTGAAATAGCCCAGCTGGAATATCATCACCTGCACTAGCTTTGTTTGTAGTGATACTTTCTAAGGCCCACTTGACTTCACATTCCAGGATGTCTGGCTCTAGGTGAGTGATCACACCATCGTGATTATTTGGGTCATGAAGATCTTTTTTGTACAGTTCTTCTGCGTGTTCTTGCCACCTCTTCTTAATATCTTCTGCTTCTGTTAGGTCCCTACCATTTCTGTCCTTTATTGAGCCCATCTTTGCATGAAATATTCCCTTGGTATCTCTAATTTTCTTGAAGAGATCTCTAGTCTTTCCTATTCTATTGTTTTCCTCTATTTGTCTGCACTGATCCCTGAGGAAGGCTTTCTTATCTCTCTTTGCTATTCTTTGGAATTCTGCATTCAAATGGGTATATCTTTTCTTTTCTCCTTTGCTTTTTGCTTCTCTTCTTTTCACAGCTCTTTGTAAGGCCTCCTCAGACAGCCATTTTGCTTTTTTGCATTTCTTTTTCTTGGGGATGGTCTTGATCTCTGTCTCCTGTACAATGTCGTGAACCTCTGTCCATAGTTCATCAGGCACTCTGTCTATCAGATCTAGTCCCTTAAGTACAGCTGATATGTAAGTGAATGTAATTCTGAAACGTGAAGTGGCCTACCTGTTGCATTACTGAACTGTTTTTTTTCTGTCATTTTCTGAAGGACAGAAAATGTAAAGAGTACTTTGCAAATAGTGGCTAATAACAAAGATTTGAACTAATGAATGAACACATGCTTATGTTAATTGACAAAATAATAGTGATGTTCTTTTGAAGTATCCCTAGCAGTTAGGCTCTTAGTAACACCAGGAAGAAAGGAGGAAAAAAGAAGGAATTTTTCCAGGAGAAGCAAATAAGTTATATCAGATGCCAAACCATTTTTTCAATGAAAGATTAAAGGTGAGAGAACAGAAGGGAAGCAAAATTTTTAGGCATAATTTTAAGCATTTCAAATAATTTAGCAGCAAGACTTTGAATAGCTCACGAAAAATCCCCAGCAGATATTCTAATCTGTTATCAAGATTGTATTGCATCTTTTTGAACAAAGCAACAAAAATTTGTCTAAAGTACAGTTACAGCTTGTGGTCTAAAGGAAATTTCAACATGATCAGAAAAATGGTCCTTATGGGTAGAGAACAGACATGTTCACACCAGGGGGAAAAGGGGAGGGTGGGATGAATTGGGAGAGTGGCATTGACATATGTAGACTACCATGTGTAAAATAGCCAGTGGGAAGCTGCTGCATAGCACAGGGAGCTCAGCTCAGTGCTCTGTGCTGACCTAGCGGGGTGGAATGAGGTGAGCAGTGGGTGGGAGGGAGGCTCTAGAGGGAGGGGATATAGGTACACATACAGCGGATTCATTTTGTTGTATAGCAGAAACTAACGCAACATCATAAAGCAGTTATACTCAATAAATTTTTTTTTAAAAAAAGGTCCTTATTGAGTCCCAACAACATGATTTAAAATTTTTTCAGACACTTTTGTTATGAGTTGGTGTCGAAACTTTATTTCACACTCTCTGCAAGCAAAGAGATTCTATTGGCCAATTCAAAGACTTGCTTTTGGTAAGAATATCTTCAAAGAAAAGAGTTTGGCTAGATGATCTTGGTTTGACTGGATAGAATAAAAAGCAATAGCTGGTTAAATATCATTTGATTCCTGACAAACAGGTAGCTGAGAGTATGGGTACCAAATTCCCAGAAGAGGCCTTAAGCTAATTAAAGTTTATCAGGAAATTGCTTAAGCATTTTTATTCAGGAATGATAATTTTTTCCCAGAAGCAGCTTGTAAATAATCTTACAAAACAATTTTGTCCCAGATCATGTTTGGAACATATTTTTCCACGTTAATAAAGAAAGTGAAGTTGCTCAGTTGTGTCCGACTCTTTGCGACCCCATGGACTGTAGCTTACCAGTCTCCTCTGTCCATGAGATTTTCCAGGTAAGAATACTGGAGTGGGTTGCCATTTCCTTCTCCAGGGGATCTTCCCAACCCAGGGATTGAACCCTGGGTCTTCCACATAGCGGGCAGACACTTTACCATCTGAGCCACCAGGGAAGCCCAATAAAGAAAGTATTTGTTGTTGTTGTTTTTTTTTTTTCCCAACTCTAATAGTTCAGAGGACACATGACAACTTCCTTTATGTCCAAAGATCTACATACACTGTGTATCTATGCATACTGATCAGTATTAGAAAGGAGTTTGGTTTCTAATAACTTTTTTTTTTTTTCCACCCTCGCCGCTGCCGCCGCCCTAATAACTCTTTTTTAATAACTCTTTCCTCTGGACTATTAGAGTTGGAAAAGAATGACTTTTGTCTCTACTGAGGGCCATGGAACTTCTCTGACCTCAAGATGTCATTATTAAGTACAAGTAGGCACATTAGATTGACTACTTGCTGCAAGTTTCATTTTGAGATGGCTTTAAAATATACAAAATTAATTATAAGGAAGAGAGGTGCCTTATGCACCCAAAGGCTAACCCAAATGCAGGCCTTGGGATGTTGCAGTAGGTCTGGAAACCCACTGGGGATCTAGAGAGCACCCTCTCTGTTCTATCATTCTGCCTCCGTGTATTTGTTGTATTCTTTCTTGGGATTGGGCTTCCCTAGTGGCTCAGATGGTAAAGCGTCTGCCTGCAATGCGGAAGACCCGGGGTTTGATCCCTGGGTTGGGAAGATCCCCTGGAGAAGGAAATGGCAACCCACTCCAGTATTCTTGCCTGAAAAATCCCATGGACAGAGGAGCCTGGTAGGCTACAGTCCATGGGGTCACAAAGAGTTGGACACAACTGAGTGACTTCACTTTCTTTCTTGGGATCAGCTTTTTCTGCTACTCAGTCCAGTGGAAAGTAGCAGCCACAGCTGCCAAGTCCACAAAGTCTAACTCTCTTTCTTGCTCCTGATTCCAGATTTCTGGGGTTGGGGCTGGGCTTCTGAGCTTGGAACATTCCTTTTCCACTAAACTGAGGCCAGCAATTGGGTCATGTCATAAAGAAAGTTCTGCTGGGTGCCCTCCCTAGAGACCGGAAAATTCTTAGAGAAGAAAGGATTATTATAAGTTGGGCTGGTATCCACCAAAATGACCCCGGGCTTGATGAGAGACAGAGATTATTATTTAAAAATTCAAAATAGCAAGAGAGAAACCCATCACTACTACCAGCCTCAGGAAACAAAAAGTTTAATTTTAACTCTGGAAGGTACCATAGGATGTAGATTTCTACAATGACTCCCATATCTAATCAATCACCAGAAACAGATTTAATGCTTTAAAAATAGACTTCCTGACTCCTTCTCATGAGATTCTAATCCACCTGGCCTGGAATCTACCTTTAATTTTTTTCATTTTAATTCTGATAGTCAAGCATATTTGAGGATCATAGATCAACTCACTGTATACTCTGGCCTCTGGATAGCAAAGAAATCTTATTTTAAAATTTTTCAGGGAAAGATACTCATAATTACAATAATTCCTTCTTATTTTTGGCCTGAGAATCACTTATTTTATTTTTAAAATTATTTATTTTAATTGGAGGCTAATTACTTTACAATAATGTAGTGGTTTTGCCATACATTGACATCAATCAGCCATGGGTGTACATGTGTTCCCCTCATCCTGAACCTCCCTCCCCTTCCCATCCCTCAGGGTCATCCCAGTGCACCAGTCCTGAGCACCTTGTCTCATGCATAGAACCTGGACTGGTGATCTGCTTCACATATGATAATATGCATGTTTCAATGCTATTCTCTCAAATCATCCCACCCTCACCTTCTCCCACAGAGTCCAAAAGTCTGTTCTTTACATCTCTGTCTCTTTTGCTATCTTGCATATAGGGTCATCATTACCATCTTTCTAAATCCATATATATGCATTAATATACTGTATTGGTGCTTTTCTTTCTGACTTATTTCACTCTGTATAATAGGCTCCAGTTTCATCCACTTTATTAGAACTGATTCATATGCATTCTTTTTAATAGCTGAGTAATATTCCATTGTGTATATGTACCACAGCTTTCTTATCCATTCATTTGCCTATGGACATCTAGGTTGCTTCCATGTCCTGGCTATTGTAAATAGGAATCACTTTTTTTATAACCTTATAAAGATTTCCATCTACAACGGAAACATACAAGGCATGTTTTGCCTTGAATTTATTCTATGCTTATTCTTTGCTAGTTTCTATCCAAACCCTTCTAGAATTTTATACATTTCCAATTCTGGAACTACAATCAGTGGAGTCCTATCATATATATTATTCAAATTGAACTATATGTACCTGGACAAAAACATTTGTTTTGCAAATATACTGGAGATTCTGCCAGATCACTGTCCAGTTCTCTTCTTCAGAGACTCAGACCATCCCAGCAGTCATTTTAATCTTCGTGATTAGTTCTAGCCTGGGTTTTATCTGGAGGATGTGCTGAGACTATGCTGGCACTTTCTGGTGCTATGAAAAGAAACTGTAGTTTGAGGGGTGAATGCAATTTGGGGCAGCCAAGTTTACTATAAGAGAAACAATATTGGACACTGAGTTTGGCGAGGTCATAGGCAGCAGTTGGGAAGAAAGGACAAGATCTCAATTCATCAGAACAGGCTGGGCGTGGCAGGCAGGTTGGGCCAGCACTGGGCAGGGAACACAGCAGATTTCCTGGGATGTCCTTCCACTGAAGCTGAGTGAAGTAGCGGGCAGGTTGGCTTTCTTAAAGGTAAGCGTGTGGGATTGGGACAGATGCTGGCGTCCCAGAAACTCACCGTGTGGTTGTTCACTTTATGTACACACTTGCCTGGTTTCCTGTATCTGTTACTGATTTCAGAACAGATTTTCTATTCTATGGGCTTCCCTGGTGGCTCAGACAATAAAGAGTCTACCTGCAATGTGGGAGACCTGGGTTTGATCCCTGGGTCAGGAAGATTCCCCTGGAGAGGGAAATGGTAACCCACTTCAGTATTCTTGACTGGAAAATCCCATGGACTATTCTATAACTATCCCATGGACTGTTCTATAACTATTTCTATTCTATAACTTGCACACTCTATTATAACTTTCCTTGGACTTTGGACTTTTCTAGTTTATCTTTTCTTATCTTCACTATGGCATGTTAATCAGTCCTGTTGTACACTGTTCAATGATGCACCAGTCTTTAGTGGAGGAGCTCAGTAATACTGACTTGACCATTAAATGCGTTCTTCCTTTTCCAGAAAGTAGAGGCACAAATAAGTAGTGAGTGTAAAAACCAGAGGGGAGAGAAAATGAGGCTATAAATATGGACCTTTGTCAAAAGTATCTCATTGGAGAATAAGCAGTGAATTTGTGAGCACCATGCTTTGAGGGTAGTTCCAAGTTGGAATAGGCTTTGGAGGAAAATGATGGAAAATGTAAAGAACTGAAGAATTGGGGCCCATGTCTACAGATTGACTTAAAAGCTGAGAAGCCTGAGGGGTGAGGTCATGTGGCTGCATAATTTGAGGAAACATAGTGTTGAGAGTAGTCTTTGCAAAGATACAACACATCTTCTTGGAGCATTGTATTCAAGTCCTGGTGGTGAAGGGAAGAAGATTATTTTCATGTGAATCAGTTGTATCATGAGCAGAGTGCAACATTCTCACAAATTATAAAATTCAAGATTTAAAAGAAATTTTACACTTTTGTTTGAACTGCTACAGGTTAGTTTTATGAGCTCAGGATATACAAGTTTAATGTCTTCAGTCATTAGGAGATGTTCCAGTTTTTAACTACAACATGGAAGATAGTGACCAACTTTCTACTGCCCTGATAGAACTGGAATTTATAAGCCGCAGAGAAGGTTTTAACTTAAATATGAAGAAGAACTTTTATTGCAGGTGATTAAAAATAAATCGGGCTATCAAAATGATTTTAGAAACAAGATGGAAATTCGCTGGTGGTCCAGTGGTAAGAACTCAGTGCTTTCACTGCTGGGGCTCAGATTTGATCCCTGGTTGGGGAACTAGACTCCTGCAAGCCACAGCACACAGCCAAAAAAAGAAACAGTTGGGAGTATATCCTTTACCTTAAATAAGAAAGTAACATGGAGAGGAACTGATGTTGCCCTCCAAAGCCTTGGGATAGACTTTGTCTGAGACAGAATCTTGGGTGGGTATATGCTTCTTTCTTTCGATGGGCCTTCTTTGCTGAAGAGAAAACCTGGCTAATAGACCTTTTGCTGAGGATCTCAGAGGGCAGGAACCAGGCAGATATGTCCTCAGTGTTGTTATATTTAGACCTATCTGAAAGCAAATTATCAGAGTAGGATGTTTTCCTGAATGTTTTCATACCAACTTCTCTGGTTCCATTTACAAAAATATAGTATGGGTTGAAGTGAAAAGTAAATATTGCACTCCTTCTCAGTCTCATCTTCCAAAAATAATTACTGATAATTTTTAAAAAATAAAATCTTCCATAAATTTTATATGTACTTATAAAGAGATATACACACGCATCATATCATTTACATTTCTTAAGCTTGCTTTTTTCATTTAAAATGTCTAGGACAGGGACTTTCCTGGTGGTCCAGTGCATAAGAATCTGCCTTCCAATGCAGGGGACACGGGTTCAAACCCTGGTGAGGGAACTAAGATCCCACATGCTGTGGACCAGCTAAGCCCACAGGCCGCAACTGCTGAGCTCATGAACTCTAGAGCCTGTGAGCCGCCCAATATCCTGCATGCCCCACAGCACAGGTCCTATATGCTAGCTAAGTCTAACCTAACTAAGACCTGAGACAGCCAAATAAATAAATGAATAAATATTTTTAAAAAACAGAATGCAATTAAAAGAATGTCTAGGACATTTACCATAAAACTTCCTACTTCATTCTTCCTCATCACTACAGACCACAGCAGAGAGTATTCCATCCTGTGACTGTACAATTCATTACTTAAACAATCACATATTACAGGATATATAAGTTTCATGGTAGATGCTACAAGCTGCTTAGGAACATCTATTCTCACTTCTTTCTGATAAAACAGAATTCTGATTTTGTTCAAGATGACAATATCCGCAACTAAAACTGAAATTGCTAAGATTCCCTTGTAGGTAGGGGTAACATGTGACACAGCTTTGACTAAATGGAATTACAGTATCTCACTGTATGATCACATCATAATTTATCCAGCCAGTCACAGGAAGCCAGCTAAGTTTGGACATGGAGGTTGTTTTCAAATTATTGCTATTATGAACAAAGCTTCAATCACTGTCCATTGCTTGATTATTTCCTTAGACAAAAGAATAGCATTTGGATGGTAGAATTATTATTTTTTTTTAACT
Source organism: Bos javanicus (assembly GCF_032452875.1). Taxonomy (NCBI): domain Eukaryota; kingdom Metazoa; phylum Chordata; class Mammalia; order Artiodactyla; family Bovidae; genus Bos; species Bos javanicus. Next base: position 46,828,889 of record NC_083872.1, on the reverse strand, counting down.
TTTTATTTTGTATTGGGGTAGAGCCAATTAACATTGGCTAGTCACAATTAACATTGTGATAGTTTCAGGTGAACAGCGAAGGTGCTGAGACGTACATATACATGTATCCATTTTCCCTGAAAGTGTTTGCATGGTGGAGTTGTGAGCAGCAGCCAGTGGGTAGGGGAGGAGTTAGAGGCAGGAGCAAGGGAGACACATCATCTTTCTGGCCTGGATATTCCACAGGCCCTGACCTCCTGGATTTTGTTGGTAATACAAGTCAACTCAGCAATACGCTGTGCATTGCCAACACGATTCTTACAGTTTATCATATCTTCATTTTCTCTGTGGCATCACCCTGATTCTCTCCTTGCCTGTCGGCTTCTGCTGTCTCGTGGCCAGATGTCAGCTTCCTGTCGGTGTCTTTGATAGTCTGGATGTTATTGCTATTTGCATTCTGCTGGGCTCTGCTCTGATTATTTCAGCATGACTAGGTCAGAGAAGGAGTGAAGTCAGTCCCTCTCATGGGGAGCCAGTTCATCCAGGCCTCAGGCAAATTTATTTCTGTGCATCTTGATATCCAAAGTGGAAATAATTGAGGTCATGTGTCACAGGCAGAGAGAAAGCAGTATTCTAAAATGCGTGTGTGCTCTGCTCAGATGTGTCCGACTCCTTGCAACCCTGTGGACTGAAATCCACGAGGCTCCTCTGTCCATGGAATTTTCCAGGCAAGAATACTTGGAACAGGAATAATGGAACAGGCTGCCATTCACTTCTCCAGGGGATCTTTCCGACCCAGGGATCATACCTGTGTCTCCTGTATTGGCAGGTGAATTCTTTACCACTGTACCACCTGGGAAACCCCAAATTCTAAAATATTTCCAAGCAATTTCACTTAATTGAAGATATACTGAAGCCTAAGTGTGGGTAAGGGGTGATCATCAAGGTGCTTAACAGTCAGAAAATGTGCCTGTCACTTATCAGAATGGATGCTGGCATTTAATGACCAGCAGGGCTGTACCTCTGGGCACCAACCAAATACCAGCTGGGCAACAGGAAATGGGATTCTCCTTTTTATCCCCAGAAACTAAATTCTGAAATTTTTGAAAGCTACAATTTCTTTCAGCAGGCTCTTATCTCTTCCAACCAGCCTGTGAGAATCAATCTTCCTAAAATCTGCCTTTAAACATATCTCTTTGATTAAATAATCATCAGTGGATTTTTTTTTTAGGCATCCAAATTCCAACTTGGATGTACTAGTCAAAACTCTTTGGGTTGCAGGTGACAGAGTTCAATTCAGACTAAATTCAATACAGAGGGGAGTTTGGGGTTTTTAAAGGAAATCTAGGATGGAAGACCTCAAACAGTCTTGGATTCAGGCTCAACGGGATTGTTGTGTGTTAGTCGCTCAGTCGTGTCTGACTCTTTGCAACCCCATGGACCGTAACCCACCAGGCTCCTCTGTCCATGGAATTCTCCAGGCCAGAATACTGGAGTGGGTAACCATTCCCTTCTCCAGGAGATCTTCCTGACCCAGAGATCAAACCCAGGTCTCCTTCACTGCAGGCAGATTCTTTACCGTCTGAGCCTCCAGTCTCTTTAATAAATATCTCTGTTCCTCTTTATATGTTGGCGTCCTCCTCTTTGGCAGATGATTTTTTTCCAAACTGAGGGCAGGGCTGGCCTCATGGATATACAGCTCCTATGCTCACAAAGGTCCCAGTGTTAGAACAGCCTTAAACTTGGACATGTGAGAAAGCTCAGCCCAGCTTAGCTGAGCCTGACCCAGATCAGAAGAACCTCCCAGCTGGTTGATGAACAATACTCAAAGCTTATTGTGTTTGAGTTTGGGGGCAGTTTGCTATGCAGCATTATTATGGCAATAATAACAGATACAGATGACTATTATAACTCTCCTGGTGTTCTACCACATATTATGAGATTTTTAAAGCATGTATTATACAATATTTTTTTAATGCCTCAAAAATACTTAGCACAGTGCTTTGCACTTAGCACTTGGCCAATAAATATTTATTGGTGCGGGGGGCGGGGGGGTGGGGGGGAATGGCCCTCTAGAGACTTCCCTATTACTTTTCAACTTGTCTCAGTGAGATGTCCTAAGTGACTGTCCTATAGTTATGGACTTCTTTTGATTGAGCTTCTGACAGCACCTCTCCTTTGAAACTGTTCTTTTTAATTTTTTTTAACAATTAAAATATATTTATTTATTTAGAATTCATCTTCACTGTGGCGCACCAGCTCTAGAGCACACGGGCTTATTTGCCCTGCAGCATGTGGGATCTTAGTTCCCTGACCAGGGATCAAACCCATGTCCCTGTATTAGGACTAAGAAATCTTAGCCAATGACCACCACATAAATCCTTGAGACTGTTCTTGAATTGCTCACCAGTGGTGTCTGTGCTGCAGATTATAAGGGATGCACCTCTTCCCTTACTTTCTTTGGCATCTCCTGACCATTAGGTACAGTTGGGTATTTTTTTCTTCCTAGAACACTTTCTTGTGACTTTGGCGGCACTACACTTGCTTGGTTTTTCTCCTACGTTGCCAGCTGCTTCTTTGCAGGCTTCTAAAATGAATCTTCTTTCTTCCTGTTATTCTCAATAGTGGACTATGCCAGGGCCTTTCACCTTGGATATTTTCTTCACTCTTCTTCTGTCCTTCTCTCCCTTGGTGGCTTCATCTATCCCATGGCTCCAAGCACCATTTTTATGGATAATTCTCAAATATTTATAACCATCCTGAACTTCTCTAACTCTGTCTGCCTATCTGGTCTCTGTCTGGGTTGCCAAATGATATCTCAAGCCTAACAAGACTAAAATAACTTTCATTTTTTTGCTGACCTGCCCACTCTGGTCCTCTCCTGCAGATCCAGTTCATAAGTGGCACCAACTGGTTGCTCAAGACAAAAATCTAAGCATTATTCTTATTCCTTCCATTCCCTTAGTCCTACATCAGCCCTTCAGCAAAGGCCTACCAACTCAACCTCAAAGTCTATCTGGAATTATTCTACTTTTTTCCATCTTCTCTACCATCCGATTCCAAGACACCAACATCCCTTGCCTGGAGGAGCATCACAGTTGCTGTATTTATTTTCTATTCTTGTCTTCTTATAATCCACTCTTCCTACAGCAGCCAGAATATAATATTAAAAATACAGATCAGATTATGATTACATTATTCTTGTGACTTAAATATCCCCCTTTTGTTTGATTTCCTATAAAACAGAATAAGATCCAAAGTTCTTATCCCTTCTTGAGAAGCCCTCATCCTATGACCCTTGCTTCCTCCTCTGAGCTCATCTTTTAGCATCTCACACCAGCCACAAAGTTTCAGCCACACTGAGCTTCTTTCTGCTCCCTAAAACTTATTCCTACTCTAGGTCCTTTACATTTATACTTGTCTCCATCCAGAGTGTTTTGGTTCTTACTTGATCTTTGCATGGTTGTTTCTCATCATCCAGATCAACTGTAATTCACCTTCTCAGAGAGGCCTTTCCTGGAGCACTCAACCTAAATTTATTATTGAGTCGTTTCCTTATATCATCCTACTTTACATCTCTGCATAACTTTCATCCACTTTGATAATAGTTTTAGCCTTGTCACTTCTACTGCTATATCCTCATGTCTAGGGCACTTTCTCAGACATGATGGGGTCTACATGAGTGTTTCTTGAATGAAAGTGAGAAAAGAAATGTTGAATGAATAATGCGAGAGGCTGAATATGTACCTAATTTTTCTTTCATTAAAAATGGTATTTACAGCCTAAATTTGAAAATTGTACTCTGACAATCTTCTACATAATCTACCCTTTTGAAGACAAAATCCAACCTTGATTAGGAGAGTTTTTTATTCTTAATGACAATGAGTTTCTGAAAAAAGAAAAAAAGAGGAGGTGTAGATCTTAATTAATTTCACTACTTACTTGAGATGAAAAATTGGTATTGCAAAAAATTCTCAAATATGAAATGATTACTGGAGCTGGCAGTCAACCAAGACTTGCATAATCATCAATCTCCTCTCTTTTTCTTCTGGTCACCATTTTAGAGTGGATGTAGTGGAATTTTAAAAGAAAAAAAAATTATCTAACTAAATATGATATGTATTACACTACATTAAGAACTGTATGAATTAGATGACAGACACATATCCATTCTTCCTGGTAGCGGCGGATAGGATAAGAAGGAAAACTCCATTGTAACCAAGCATACTACTTTACAGTAGTCATGTATGGATGTGAGAGTTGGACTATAAAGAAAGCTGAGCTCTGAAGAATTGGTGCTTTTGAACTGTGGTGTTGGAGAAGAGTCTTGAGGGTCCCTTGGACTGCAAGGAGATCCAACCAGTCCATTCTGAAGGAGATCAGTCCTGGGTGTTCACTGGAAGGACTGATGTTGAAGTTGAAACTCCAATACTTTGGCCACCTGATGCGAAGAGCTGACTCATTGGAAAAGACTCTGATGCAGGGAGGGATTGGGGGCAGGAGGAAAAGGGGACGACAGAGGATGAGATGGCTGGATGGCATCACCGACTCAATAGACATGAGTCTGAGTGAACTCTGGGAGTTGGTGATGGACAGGGAGGCCTGGCATGCTGCGATTCATGGGGTCACAAAGAGTCGGACACGACTGAGCGACTGAACTGAACTGAACTGAACATCATTATCAAGCAATAGCATGTCTGTGTGACAGCTGTGAAAGACAATGAAATCAGGGAAGTTACACATTTTGGAAAGTGTAGATGAAGTGAGTTGAAGGTGAAAGTCACCCAGTTATGTCCATCTCTTTGTGACCCCATGGACTATACAGTCCATGAAATTCTCTAGGCCAGAATACTGGAGTGGGTAGCCTTTCATTTCTCCAGGGGATCTTCCCAACCCAGGAATTAAACCGGGGTCTCTTGCATTGCAGGCAGATTCTTAACAATTGAGCCACAAGGGAAGCCCAAGAATACTGGAGAGGGTAGCCTATCCCTTCTCCAGAGGATCTTCCCCACCCAGGAATTGAATTGGGGTCTCTTGCATTGCAGGAGGATTCTTTACCAACTGAGCTATCAGGGAAGCCTGAAGTGTGAGTTAGATAATCTTTATTCTATGACATTCACAGCACAGGGTGACTAAGATCATTAGAAGATGATGCTGTTTCTTTTAAAAACCTTTTTAGCTTAGAAAATGAAAAATAAAACAAGTAATACTTTACGTCTTTGCTGCTGCTGCTGCTGCTAAGTCGCTTCAGTCGTGTCAGACTCTGTGCAACCCCATAGACGGCAGCCCACCAGGCTCCCCCGTCCCTGGGATTCTCCAGGCAAGAACACTGGAGTGGGTTGCCATTTCCTTCTCCAATGCATGAAAGTGAAAAGTCAAACTGAAGTCTCTCAGTTGTGTCCGACTCTTCGTGACCCCATGGACTGCAGCCTACCAGGCTCCTCCATCCATGGGATTTTCCAGGCAAGAGTACCGCAGTGGGGTGCCATTGCCTTCTCCGTTACATTTTTAAGAAAAGCCAGATAGAGTCTCCTACTGCTGGCTGTGCTAGTCTTAGAACAAATAAAGCTTTCAATTGAAGTGCTCCCAGCTGATTCCTGCAAATGCCCCACGGGCCCCATTCAGCATGGTGAAATTGCTGATTTAGTCAGCATGGTGAAATTGCTGATTTAATCAGCATTCATAAGGGGGGCAGTATTCATTGGGCTTCCCTGGTAGCTCAGTCAGTAAAGAATCTACCTGCAGTGCAGGAGACCCAGCTTCGATCCTGGGTCGTGAAGATCCCCTGGAGAAGGAAATGGCAGCCCATTCCAGTATTCTTGCCTGGAGAATCCCATGGACAGAGGAGCCTTGTGGGCTATAGTCCATGGGGTTGCAAGAGTCGGACACGACTTAGAGACTAAAGCACTACCCTTAGGGGGTGGTTCAAGAGCCAGTAATGAACTGATCAGCACCTTCTATAATTAGGCATTTGCTCTGCAAGTGACAGGCTTTCCGTGGGTGCCAGCCCTCACCCATCATTTCTTCCCATATGTTCCCATTTCTTCCCAACACTTAGAAAGGCAGAACCCTGAGAATCATGCCCCTGTTGGAGAATTAAATGCATCTGAGTGGACGTATGCACCTTACCTGAAGAAAGACAGATATTGTCATAATATTTATCAAAGGACAAAAGAATCCCCAATTATCTTCCATAATCAACTCTCTATTATGGACAGTTGAAGAAACTGGATGTGACAAGGAGTCAAAAACATTACCACTATCGAGCTGCCTTCCTGATGAGCTGCTTCTGTCACAAGTTGTGCATGGATTGAGATGGATGACTTCACCATTTGTTTTTCCATTAGAGCTGGGGGCTTAGCAGAGAAAAGAAAATGCTGGACTCTGATTTTGTAGGTCACCAATGGCAACCCACTCCAGTACTCTTGCCTTGAAAATCCCACGGACGGAGGAGCCTGGTAGGCTGCAGTCGCTAAGAATGGGGCACGACTGAGCGACTTCACTTTCACGCATTGGAGAAGAAAATGGCAACCCACTCCAGTGTTCTTGCCTGGAGAATCCCATGGACAGAGGAGCCTAGTGGGCTGCCATCTATGGGGTCACACAGAGTCTGACACGACTGAAGTGACTTAGCAACAGCAGCAGCAGCAGTATTTTGAAAGAGTGATTTAATCAATCTCATTTTTCCCTCTCCCGCCCCACCACGATGTTTCTATTGACTCTTAAGTAATAAACATGTCAATCTATGGTCATTTTAAGTTGGAAACACAGTCTCAGTTCAAAAATTAAGAGTGTTCAACCCAAATTGGATTTAGTGTCAAATACCTTGTCCTCTCTCAGCTCTGTCTTCCTCAGGCTGGAAGCTTGCTGGGAGGAAAGCTGGTTGCTGCTGCTTCTCTATTTTTCTTCCTTTGGCTTTCCTTCTCTCCCTTCCCAGCTGGCTGTGTTACTGAACCAAACTTGGGTCTGCTGGCCTGAGGGCAGTAAAGCCAATCTACCGATTGTGGGTTGTGGTGAAGTATTTCTTGTTGAACATTTATTGTTAAGGTGCTATACAAGGAGTCTGAAACAGTGCTCAAAAAGCCCAAACTCCCTGATGGGATTCAGCAAATCATTTTTAAAGGCCAGGTGAGGGAGGGTCCCAGGGTATCTGGTCACCTGGTGCACAATTCTGATTGGTTGATGGCAAGGTAACAGGGCGGTGTTATGTGCTCTTTATCATCAAGCAGTTAATTTATTCAATTTGGTGGGGGTTTTAGCTTCTATAAAACAACTCAGAAAATGTCCTTCAGATATTATTATCTAGGTACTTCAGCGAGAAGCTAAAGCAGAGGATACGGGGGAGGAATCTGTCCTGAGACGGTACCATACTGCTCTGCTTGGTTACAGCTGGCTAGTTTCTAACTTCTCCAGGATTAGGAGTACAGCGAAGAGGGGCGGGTGGTGAGAAAGGTTCTCAAGTGAATTGGTGGTCATGTAGCAGGCTTGGCAGGATGTTCACGTTGACTCGATCTTCATGAGCTTTTTTTTTTAGGATTTATTTTTTTGATTTTTTTTTTTAAGGGTTGAGGAGCTTTATTTTGCTTTCTTGCTTGTAAGGATCCAATTCCCTCCAGGGTAACTTAAAGTTTGTAATTCCCTTGAAGGAAAGTGCCATTAAGAAGGGTGTCCATTGTGGTGCCTTCAGGTTCTTAGTTGATTTTTAAAAAAAATTTTTAACTTTTAGTTGGAGGATAATTGCTGTACAATGTTATGCTGGTTGATGTGGACCATTTTTAAAGTCTTTATTGAATTTGTTACAGTACTGTTTGTTTTATGTCTTAGTTTTCTGGCCTCAAGGTATGTGGGATCCCACTGGACCACCAGGGAAGGCCCCTTCATGAGCTTTTCTGTAACTGAGCTCTGCTCTGCATTCCTCCTTTGTCCCAGGTTGGAGGCTGATGTGTCTAGGGTACTGCTATTAAAGTTGGGCTTGTGTGGCTATGTCTAGCATGCTATCTGTTTTTGTTAATAAAGTTTTGATGAAACACAGTCATACTCAGCTTGTTTATGGCTACTTCCATGACACAAAGAGTTGAGTAGTTGCCACGCAGACCATACAGCCTTCAAAGGCTAAAAGATTTACTGTCTGGCTTTCTCCAGGAGAAGTTTGCTGGCTGCCTTGTCTAGAGTTTGGGTGGTCATTTTCAACTCCTTCTGGAACCAGTAAGCACACAACTTTTCCCTTCAGTTTCTTGTTGCTAGGTTCCTTCCAGCCTTCTGGGATGTCCTTTGTTTGACCCCATGCTGGCTTTCTCCTGTGGTTCACATCTGACTAAGGGAAACTTTGCACACCCCTTGCCTTGCACGATAGAAGAACCAGTGACCTGTTCAGACTTCTCTTAGGCTCAGAGTGGAGCCTTAAGGGTAGTGGAGAGGGTAGGGACTCATGGTGTGGCAATAACTCTCTACAGGAAAATCTCTTCCTAAATCCTTCACCTTTGCATATCTTTAATCCGGCTGAACATCCAAGTGTCACAAACTGGTTTTAAGTATTTCCTTTATAAATTCTGTACACTTACAGTGTGTCAACAGCCTCTATCTATAGTATAGTATAGTTTAGAGGGGGTGTGATGGTCAGCAGTCTGGGTAGGGGGAGGGGATGTGATTACTGGTGTCACCAATGTGTATGGCCAGGTCTCCTGGAGAGGAATGCAGGAATGCACATGCCCCCAGGGGTGTGGTTCAGAGCTTTCCACTTGACCACAGGATGATAATAGTCCAGAGAGTGAGCTGAGGTGGGAACTGAGTGAGAAAACATTGTTTGAGAGGGTAAAGGGAAGAGGGGAAGGAAGAGAGACCCCTAAATGGAAGGGTCCAGAGGCTCAAGCACTGCTTCAAACCAGAAATACATAAAGATGCAAGGCTACAGCATGGACTATAATCTGTGGGATTGGGCAGCATGCCTAGAACCAGCCCATCCTGCAGCTGTTACGCTAGACCTCTGGGAAGCAGTAGGTAATTGGGAAGACTGTGTCTGAGGCAGATGGTGGCCAGTGGCCAGATCTGACCCATATATGTGTATTGTTTGGACCACAGAATTTTTATTTTGTATTTTTTTAACCTGAAAAACTTGGCTAGTACCGGAAGATTTAAAGTTATTAGCCACAAAAAGCAGATATTTTGTCAAGATCTCCGCCACTCCCTTCTGTCTCCCCACCACTGAGGAGTTCCCAGTTTTCGTTGTGTTTCTACTGTTTCGCCTTGCTCACTTCAATTATTTAGCTTATCTGTCTGACTCCAAAGGCATTGGATTTTTGACCCTTAGTTTAAAAGGGTTTTGGACAGTGAAAGCTGTTTGGTTTGCTGTAAAGGTTGCTTTAGATAATGCACACAATGCCTGGACTGAGCATGGCAAGTGTTAAATGTTCAGTAAACATAACATCTCCTCATCTCTACTTCCTCATCGTTGTTTTGCCCCAGGTATATTTCAAGGCTGTCAGGAAGTCTTAGACTTGATGAGAGAGAAGAGAGTCTTCTGTCTTTAAGCATACACCACTTGGTATTTTACAGGAGAGATAGGCAGTGTCATCCTGTTTGGCTGTCAGAATGAACTGCAGGAATTGTAACAATTAAATCCTTCTTGGTTGTGAGCCAGGTTGTAGCGACCTGGGATATGACACCCAGTGCAGTGTGCTTATGCCAGATAAGCCATTCAGGCAAAACCCTATTTAATCCAGCAGGCACCTTGAGGTTGTCTACCTTTAGAGGGGATAATAAGGCAAATGTTAAGTAGACACTCAAACTTTTAGGTCTCACAGTCTTCCTTCTGTTCAGTCATCGGATTTTGCACTTTGCTTGAACCAGAGAAATAAAGAATAGATCACCCTGGACTCTGTGTTTGCTATCAGACATGAAATCAGAACTGTAACTGGATCTGTCAGAGAAGTCCCTTTAAGAAAGAAATAATGTACCATATCACCCCTTCTAAAGACACCCCAGGGACATAAGAGTCCAAGGAGAATCTCAGCACATAGGAGATGTGCTTCTTTTCAGTCTGAAATGTAGTGGTGAAGAGGAGTTTAGAAAATTAAGAAGAAAAAATGACAGTCAATATAGTCTGAGAATATTTTTATATCTCTAGATTTTTTTTCCAGATTACTAAAGAATACCCATCAAAAGCTGTATCTGTCAGCAAGGCCTTCACACGTCTGCATACACGAAGTCTATAAAAGCAAAAATTTCCTCTTCCTAATGAGATTCTGCTTTCCTGATTATTTTTATTCCTTGATAATTTTTTCTTATTTTAAGAAAATGCAAGACTTTCTCCTGCATGCTATTTTCTTAGAATATCTAAAACCATGGTTAAAAACAAATGATTGAAATTTTGGCATAGTTTTGACACATAATATAATTCCTTGCTTTATCAGTGGGTCTCAAACTGTACTGTATATAAGGATCGCCTGGAGGCCATGATTTGTAGATAAATTTTAATAACCAGCAATGTGGGGAAAACAAAAACTCCTGAATTGTTGCATCTGCTGATTTTCATGGTGTAAATACTTCCACCAAGGCAAATTTCAGTCTACTTATGTGAAGTTCATTGGCTCAGAAATTTCTCAGATTCCTGAAATTTTAACATTCTGTTCTTGGAAGTTGGTACTCACCAGCTCCAGTACACCACTGCCTTGAGGGCCTGTGAAAACTAATATTTCTGCATTCTACCTCCAGAGATACTGACTCAGTATGTCTGGGGTAGGACTGGAGAATTTGCCTTTTTCAGGAACTTCCTGCATCTAACAAGCCTGGGATGCTTAGAGCAGCATTTTCCAAATATGTCCGGTGGAGCCTAAGTTTACTAAATGTGAACAAATATTTCAGAGGAAAAATAGAAGACTTCAAGTGGTTAAATGTTGAAAAAGGCCAGGACGGTGAAGTTCAGTAGGTTTTCTTTAGTGCAGGATTTGCCAAGTTCTAGCATGTACACTTCTGCAGAGTGATACATCAGGAAGAGGGTATCCAATGTAGTTTACTTCAGAAATTATTTGGTCCTAGGGCTTTTTTTCCAGGCATGCTGTTTTGGGGAAGAATCTTAGTATATACACTTTCCCTTTGTAGAACTAGAGTTAGACTCTGAGCCCCAGGATTTTGTAACCAAATTTGTTTTCACAATACAGGGCATGAAGCTGTCTTGTAGGCTTTTCAGAGGAAATTTTAAACAATGAGTAGCACACGGCAAGTTCTTTATCTAAATATAACTTTTCAGTACCACCTCATTCAGTATGAAATCGAGGCTAGCGAACAGATAGAGAGCTCTTAACATGCTTGAAGCTTGTAGCCTAGAGGAATTTGAATCATTCCATCCACCAATTTTAAAGCTAGAAGAGGACTTAGAGGTTGGAGTCGGAGAATTTCAGAGCTAGAAGAGGTGGAAGAGGTCATTGGATCAAACCTTCTTTTTTAACATATGAGGAGGGTAAACGTCCAGGGAGATGAGGTACCTTTCCCAGGGCTGGGGCTAAGACTGATGCCATCCAGTGCTCTTTTCACTGTACTAAAATTTCTTTCTTTCCTGGGAAAAGTTCAAGATCCCAGCTGCCTCTGATGCCTGTTTGAATCAGGAGGCCAAAAGTCCAAATGTCCTCCTCCGAGCAGTTTTAGAATAATCCTCTTAAATTAAACTGGATATCTGCATCCTTTGAAATTCTGATTCATCAGAGGTGTTTGATTCTGATAACCCACCAGGGAGGAAATTATTCTCTGAGGCCCAGAGGCTGCTGGAAGTCAAGCTGTCCGAGTTCCACCAGCACACAAGTTCTTTCTCTCCTTTTATCAGAACAGCTGGGAACAAGGGTATGGAGGGAGGGCTGTGTGAGGAAATATGATCCTGCAGAAAGCTGGCATGTACCCAGCTCTGGTGCTGGGAGGGCAGTAATATTTTCTAATGTTAGTTAATGAGAGTCAAATATAAATATCAAACACAACACCCTCTATGTGTGACAGCAGAATGTTTAGAGAAAAGTTACCAAAGACAAAGCATTCCTTTCTACTCTTTAAAATGACTCTGTCCACTTTTTATTTGACATGTATTATGCCACTGAAACACAATCTGAGGGGGTTTGGTTGAGTTCATGGAATAGAATAATTAGTCTCTTATCCCCCTCTCAGGACCTTCCCTGGCCATTCTCCCATGCTCATGTATAAACCATAGGTGACTCGGTAAGTACCAAGAGTGGTGTTGAGGGGACACAGTGAAAATCAACAAGGCTCACTCTTTCCCCTAACTAATTAGGCACATTTCCTGAGTACCAGTTGTATGTCAGATAGTGTGCTAGGCTCAGAGGATGCAATCTCAAGCAGCAAGCCTGTGCCTGCACTCATGAATCTAGAAGTCTGTGGGAGAAAAAGAAAATCACAAACATATATGTAAAATGACCAGTTGTGATAAATGCTTGAAAGGAAGGTGCCTGGGCCTGCAAGAGTATGTAACATGGCATGTGACCTAGAGCAGTGTTTCTAGAATTCAGTGTGATGAATCACCGTTTTTCCCCTCTAATCTGTCATGAACTGATGCTGGCATAGCTTTGGTTCCTATGTGTGACTAACCAGGTTCAAAAAGATTAATTTAATCATCATGTGCTTAGATGCCATAGTAATATCAAAATACCAAAGGTTTTGAATTCTGATTTCTCCATTTCTGCACATATCTCTTTGTGTACAACTTGTGGGCTTTCATTAGACTGTGGACTGCCCTTTGAGTAGCCCTGACCTAAACTGTCAAATCAAGCAAGTTTTCCTGGAGGAAATAATATTTTGCAAAGTGATCTGAAGGATGAATAGGCAAAACTGAGATGGGCAGCAGAATTCCAGGTTGAGGGAACATGGATGACACCAGGATCTTGAGTGTGAGAGTGAGTGGAAGACCCATCAGGGTGAGTTAGCTGGGAAATGCCAGGCCACACCTATGTCAGCTTCCCATTGTCTTCCTGGGGCAGCTCTCAGAAGGTTCTCAACAGTGCATTGCAGTGTGGTCAGTATGTTAGGTGGAAGTCAGAAGACCCATTAATAGATCATTGGAATAATTCAGGTAACTTGGCTAGGGTGGGGCAGTGGACATCTAAGAGGTGGAATATTGAGAAAGAATAGCAGGATTTGGTGGTGGAGTGGATATGGGGTTGAAGGAATGGGAAAGATCAGTTATTAGTTATTCTCATCTTCAACTCTACTGCAGACAAAGAATATTACTTCTTTTATGCTTAGGACCCAAGGACTCTCTTTATCTCTATGGCAGTGCCCTGGCAGGGAATGGAGGTCGATTTTCCAAGTCCTTTGGAGGCCACATCAATATTTTTGATGTGCTTCACAACTACCATTCTTTCTCCTTTAAACGTTCTATTTATGGAACTAATTGAGATCTTCCTTTGTGTATAAAATATCCATTACAGTGTTTCTCCAGTTTTTTTTCTTAAAACATTAATTCTAGAAAGTATTGACATGAGCTGGATGAAAAAGACACCCTGTAAAAGAATCTATATGGGAAAATCCTGCTAGACAGAAACTTTTCCTACAATGCAGGACTTCTTGGAGCATTTACTATGTTAATGCACACCTTCAGCTTCCAAGAGAGGAAGTGAAACATACAGGGTTTCCACCACTTGTTTAGTTATGGGGTCCTTTTTGCCAGGAGCAGCTACTAGGCTGGTGTTTTTTGGAATATATTTTGGAAAAGGATGCTTCGTGGTGACCAGAGGAGCTCTATCCTCAGCACCTGAATTCAGTTTTGCTTCACATATTTTGAGGCAAGAAGAGGTTTTTTATTTTTTTTCTTCCTATCACAGGACAACATAGTTCTGTTTCATAAGGTGCTTTCACCTAAGTGCTAAGTGAGTCTTGGGAATCAGAACAGTTCCCCCTGTACCTGATTAACTTGCATTTCCAGCTCTGTGGTGAAAACTGCTAAGGCAACTCTAAGTATCAATCTGGGTGTACCATCCAGCGTGTCTGTCTGGGGCCATGTGTCCCACCCAGGCAATAAGTCTGGCTGGGAGAACATCAAGAGCCACCCTGATGGAATTAAGTGACACTTGTGTAATAGCAGTAAATTTTCTATGTGAGCTGAGTACAGCACAGCAGTAGTTATAAATGATAGCTATGTCAGTGGAGGCTGCCCTTCTCGCTCCCCTTCCTCCCTCCTTCCTGGCCTTTGAAGGCCACCGATAACAACAGAAAAGATTTTTCTTTATTCAGTAAGCAAGTTTCATGCAACTGTAACACCGACATCTATAAGCATGTAAGCGAGATCAGGGCCTCTCAGTCCTGAAGGTGCAGAGGAATCACCTGGAGAGTGCTGTAAACACGATCAGCTCTGAAAGCAGTCAGTCTATTGGGGCCAGAGAGTCTGCATTTCCAACAGGCTCCCAGGGGGCCAGAGCCGCAGTGAACAGGATGCATGATTTTTTTTTGATTGGTTAGTAGTAATTCACTTACCTTTATTCAGTTTTATAGTTTCTTGTCATTTTTAATATAATAACATCATTAGAAAACTAAAATTAAGTTAAATTAAGCTATTTCCAATAGTTGAGAAACAAAATGCTATAATTTTTAATCACCCCTGATATGATTTGTGAAAAAGCATACTATTAAATAAAATGCTTACAATAGTATTATCAAATATTATAATCAGTTCAGTTCAGTTCAGTACTCAGTCGTGTCCGACTCTTTGTGACCCCATGAATCACAGCACACCAGGCCTCCCTGTCCATCACCAACTCCTGGAGTTCACTCAGACTCACGTCCATCGAATCATTGATGCCATCCAGCCATCTCATCCTGTCGTCCCCTTCTCCTCCTGCCCCCAATTCCTCCTAGAATCAGAGTCTTTTCCAGTGAGTCAACTCTTCACATGAGGTGGCCAAAGTACTGGAGTTTCAGCTTTAGCATCATTCCTTCCAAAGAAATCCCAGGGATGATCTCCTTCAGAATCGACTGGTTGGATCTCCTTGCACTCCAAGGGACTCTCAAGAGTCTTCTCCAACACCACAGTTCAAAAGCATCAATTCTTTGGCACTCAGCTTTCTTCACAATCCAACTCTCACATCCATACATGACCACTGGAAAAATCATAGCCTTGACTAGACGGACCTTTGTTGGCAGAGTAATGTCTCTGCTTTTCAATATGCTATCTAGGTTGGTCATGACTTTTCTTCCAAGGAGTAAGCGTCTTTTAATTTCATGGCTGCAGTCACCATCTGCAGTGATTTTGGAGCCCCCAAAAATAAAGTCTGACACTGTTTCCATTGTTTCCCCATCTATTTCCCATGAAGTGATGCAACCAGATGCCATGATCTTCGTTTTCTGAATGTTGGGTTTTAAGCCAACTTTTTCACTCTCCACTTTCACTTTCATCAAGAGGCTTTTTAGTTCCTCTTCACTTTCTGCCATAAGGGTGGTGTCATCTGCATATCTGAGGTTGTTGATATTTCTCCCAGCAATCTTGTGCTTGTGCTTCTTCCAGCCCAGCGTTTCTCATGATGTACTCTGCATATAAGTTAAACAAGCAGGGTGACAATATACAGCCTTGACGTACTCCTTTTCCTATTTGGAACCAGTCTGTTGTTCCATGACCAGTTCTAGCTGTTGCTTCCTGACCTGCATACAAATTTCTCAAGAGGCAGATCAGGTGGTCTGGTATTCCCATCTCTTTCAGGATTTTCCACAGTTTATTGAGATCCACACAGTCAAAGGCTTTGGCATAGTCAATAAAGCAGAAATAGATGTTTTTCTGGAACTCTCTTGCTTTTTCTTTTTTTTTTTTTAAGTTGAATAGTAATATCTTTTTATTTTTTTTTAATTTTATTTTATTTTTAAACTTTACAATATTGTATTGGTTTTGCCAAATATTGAAATGAATCCGCCACAGGTATACATGTGTTCCCCATCCTAAACCCTCCTCCCTCCTCCCTCCCCATACCCTCCCTCTGGGTCGTCCCAGTGCACCAGCCCCAAGCATCCAGTATTGTGCATCGAAACCTGGACTGGCAACTCGTTCCATATATGATATTATACGTATTTCAATGCCATTCTCCCAAATCATCCCACCCTCTCCCTCTCCCACAGAGTCCAAAAGACTGTTCTATACATCAGTGTCTCTTTGGCTGTCTCGTATACAGGGTTATTGTTACCATCTTTCTAAATTCCATATATATGTGTTAGTATACTGTATTGGTGTTTTTCTTTCTGGCTTACTTCACTCTGTATAATAGGCTCCAGTTTCATCCACCTCATTAGAACTGATTCAAATGTATTCTTTTTAATGGCTGAGTAATACTCCATTGCGTATATGTACCACAGCTTTCTTATCCATTCATCTGCTGATGGACATCTAGGTTGCTTCCATGTCCTGGCTATTATAAACAGTGCTGCGATGAACATTGGGGTACACGTGTCTCTTTCCCTTCTGGTTTCCTCAGTGTGTATGCCCAGCAGTGGGATTGCTGGATCATAAGGCAGTTCTATTTCCAGTTTTTTAAGGAATCTCCACACTGTTCTCCATAGTGGCTGTACTAGTTTGCATTCCCACCAACAGTGTAAGAGAGTTCCCTTTTCTCCACAACCTCTCCAGCATTTATTGCTTGTAGACTTTTGGATCGCAGCCATTCTGACTGGCGTGAAATGGTACCTCATAGTGGTTTTGATTTGCATTTCTCTGATAATGAGTGATGTTGAGCATGTTTTCATGTGTTTGTTAGCCCTCTGTATGTCTTCTTTGGAGAAATGTTTATTTAGTTCTTTGGCCCATTTTTTGATTGGGTCATTTATTTTTCTGGAGTTGAGCTATAGGAGTTGCTTGTATATTTTTGAGATTAGTTGTTTGTCAGTTGCTTCATTTGCTATTATTTTCTCCCATTCTGAAGGCTGTCTTTTCACCTTGCTAATAGTTTCCTTTGATGTGCAGAAGCTTTTAAGTTTAATTGGGTCCCATTTGTTTATTTTTGCTTTTATTTCCAATATTCTGGGAGGTGGGTCATAGAGGATCCTGCTGTGATGTATGTCGGAGAGTGTTTTGCCTATGTTCTCCTCTAGGAGTTTATAGTTTCTGGTCTTACATTTAGATCTTTAATCCATTTTGAGTTTATTTTTGTGTATGGTGTTAGAAAGTGCTCTAGTTTTCCCAGCACCACTTGTTAAAGAGATTGTCTTTAATCCATTGTATATTCTTGCCTCCTTTGTCAAAGATAAGGTGTCCATATGTGTGTGGATTTATCTCTGGGCTTTCTATTTTGTTCCATTGATCTATATTTCTGTCTTTGTGCCAGTACCATACTGTCTTGATGACTGTGGCTTTGTAGTAGAGCCTGAAGTCAGGCAGGTTGATTCCTCCAGTTCCATCCTTCTTTCTCAAGATAGCTTTGGCTATTTGAGGTTTTTTGTATTTCCATACAAATTGTGAAATTATTTGTTCTAGCTCTGTGAAGAATACCGTTGGTAGCTTGATAGGGATTGCATTGAATCTATAAATTGTGTTGGGTAGTATACTCATTTTCACTATATTGATTCTTCCAATCCATGAACATGGTATATTTCTCCATCTATTAGTGTCCTCTTTGATTTCTTTCACCAGTGTTTTATAGTTTTCTATATATAGGTCTTTAGTTTCTTTAGGTAGATATGTTCCTAAGTATTTTATTCTTTCCATTGCAGTGGTGAATGGAATTGTTTCCTTAATTTCTCTTTCTGTTTTCTCATTATTAGTGTATAGGAAAGCAAGGGATTTCTGTGTGTTGATTTTATATCCTGCAACTTTACTATAATCATTGATTAGTTCTAGTAATTTTCTGGTGGAGTCTTTAGGGTTTTCTATGTAGAGGATCATGTCATCTGCAAACAGTGAGAGTTTTACTTCTTCTTTTCCAATTTGGATTCCTTTTATTTCTTTTTCTGCTCCGATTGCTGTGGCCAGAACTTCCAAAACTATGTTGAATAGTAATGGTGAAAGTGGGCACCCTTGTCTTGTTCCTGACTTTAGAGGGAATGCTTTCAATTTTTTACCATTGAGGATAATGTTTGCTGTGGGTTTGTCATATATAGCTTTTATTATGTTGAGGTATGTTCCTTCTATTCCTGCTTTCTGGAGAGTTTTTATCATAAATGGATGTTGAATTTTGTCAAAGGCTTTCTCTGCATCTATTGAGATAATCATATGGTTTTTATTTTTCAATTTGTTAATGTGATGTATTACATTGATTGATTTGTGGATATTGAAGAATCCTTGCATCCCTGGGATAAATCCCTGGTCATGGTGTATGATCATTTTAATGTGTTGTTGGATTCTGATTGCTAGAATTTTGTTAAGGATTTTTGCATCTATGTTCATCAGTGATATTGGCCTGTAGTTTTCTTTTTTTGTGGGATCTTTGTCAGGTTTTGGTATTAGGGTGATGGTGGCCTCATAGAATGAGTTTGGAAGTTTACCTTCCTCTGCAACTTTCTGGAAGAGTTTAAGTAGGATAGGTGTTAGCTTTTCTCTAAATTTTTGGTAGAATTCAGCTGTGAAGCCATCTGGACCTGGGCTTTTGTTTGCTGGAAGATTTTTGATTACAGTTTCAATTTCTGTGCTTGTGATGGTTCTGTTAAGATTTTCTATTTCTTCCTGGTCCAGTTTTGGAAAGTTGTACTTTTCTAAGAATTTGTCCATTTCTTCCACGTTGCCCATTTTATTGGCATATAATTGTTGATAGTAGGCTCTTATGATCCTTTGTATTTCTGTGTTGTCTGTTGTGATCTCTCCATTTTCATTTCTAATTTTATTGATTTGATTTTTCTCCCTTTGTTTCTTGATGAGTCTGGCTAATGGTTTGTCAATTTTATTTATCCTTTCAAAGAACCAGCCTTTGGCTTTGTTGATTTTTGCTATGGTCTCTTTTGTTTCTTTTGCATGTATTTCTGCCCTAATTTTTAAGATTTCTTTCCTTCTACTAACCCTGGGGTTCTTCATTTCTTCCTTTTCTAGTTGCTTTAGGTGTAGAGCTAGGTTATTTATTTCACTTTTTTCTTGTTTCTTGAGGTATGCCTGTATTGCTATGAACTTTCCCCTTAGGACTGCTTTTATAGTGTCCCACAGGTTTTGGGTTGTTGTGTTTTCATTTTCATTCGTTTCTATGCAAATTTTGATTTCTTTTTTGATTTCTTCTGTGATTTGTTGGTTATTCAGCAGCATGTTGTTCAGCCTCCACATGTTGGAATTTTTAATAGTTTTTCTCCTGTAATTGAGATCTAATCTTACTGCATTGTGGTCAGAAAAGATGCTTGGAATGATTTCTATTTTTTTGAATTTACCACGGCTAGATTTATGGCCCAGGACGTGATCTATCCTGGAGAAGGTTCCATGTGCGCTTGAGAAGAAGGTGAAATTCATTGTTTTGGGATGAAATGTCCTATAGATATCAATTAGGTCTAACTGGTCTATTGTATTGTTTAAAGTTTGTGTTTCCTTGTTAGTTTTCTGTAAAGTTGATCTATCCATAGGTGTGAGTGGGGTATTAAAGTCTCCCACTATTATTGTGTTATTGTTAATTTCTCCTTTCATACTTGTTAGCATTTATCTTACATATTGCGGTACTCCCATGTTGGGTGCATATATATTTATAATTTTTTTATCTTCCTCTTGGATTGATCCTTTGATCATTATGTAGTGACCATCTCTGTATCTTTTCACAGCCTTTGTTTTGAAGTCTATTTTATCCGATATGAGTATTGCTACTCCTGCTTTCTTTTGGTCCCTATTTGCATGGAAAATCTTTTTCCAGCCCTTCACTTTCAGTCCGTATGTGTCCCCTGTTTTGAGGTGGGTCTCTTGTAGACAGCATATGTAGGGGTCTTGTTTTTGTATCCACTCAGCCAGTCTTTGTCTTTTGGTTGGGGCATTCAACCCATTTATGTTTAAGGTAATTATTGATAAGTATGATCCCATTGCCATTTACTTTATTGTTTGGGGTTCAAATTTATACACCGTTTTTGTGTTTCCTGTCTAGAGACTATCCTTTAGTATTTGTTGGAGAGCTGGTTTGGTGGTGCTGAATTCTCTCAGCTTTTGCTTGTCTGAGAAGCTTTTGATTTCTCCTTCATATTTGAATGAGATCCTTGCTGGGTACAATAATCTGGGCTGTAGGTTATTTTCTTTCATCACTTCAAGTATGTCTTGCCATTCCCTCCTGGCTTGAAGAGTTTCTATTGAAAGATCAGCTGTTATCCTTATGGGAATTCCCTTGTGTGTTATTTGTTGTTTTTCTCTTGCTGCTTTTAATATTTGTTCTTTGTGTTTGATCTTTGTTAATTTGATTAATATGTGTCTTGGGGTGTTTCTCCTTGGGTTTATCCTGTTTGGAACTCTCTGGGTTTCTTGGACTTGGGTGATTATTTCCTTCCCCATTTTAGGGAAGTTTTCAACTATTATCTCCTCAAGTATTTTCTCATGGTCTTTCTTTTTGTCTTCTTCTTCTGGGACCCCTATGATTCGAATGTTGTAGCGTTTAATATTGTCCTGGAGGTCTCTGAGATTGTCCTCATTTCTTTTAATTCGTTTTTCTTTTATCCTCTCTGATTCATTTATTTCTACCATTCTATCTTCTAATTCACTAATCCTATCTTCTGCCTCTGTTATTCTACTATTTGTTGCCTCCAGAGTGTTTTTTATTTCATTTATTGCATTATTCATTATATATTGACTCTTTTGTATTTCTTCTAGGTCCTTGTTAAGCCTTTCTTGCATCTTCTCAATCCTTGTCTCCAGGCTATTTATCTGTGATTCCATTTTGATTTCAAGATTTTGGATCAATTTCACTATGATTATTTGGAATTCTTTATCAGGTAGATTCCCTATCTCTTCCTCTTTTGTTTGGTTTGGTGGGCATTTATCCTGTTCCTTTATCTGCTGGGTATTCCTCTGTCTCTTCATCTTGTTTAAATTGCTAAGTTTGGGGTGTCCTTTCTGTATTCTGGCAGTTTGTGGGGTTCTCTTTATTGTGGCATTTCCTCACTGTGTGTGGGTTTGTACAGGTGGCTTGTCAAGGTTTCTTGGTTAGGGAAGCTTGTGTCAGTGTTCTAGTGTGTGGAGCTGTATTTCTTCTCTCTGGAGTGCAATGAAGTGTCCAGTAGTGAGTTATGAGATGTCTATGGTTTTGGGGTGACTTTGGGCAGCCTGTGTCTTGGAGCTCAGGGCTGTGTTCCTTTGTTGCTAGAGAATTTTCTTGGTATGTCTTGCCCTGGAACTTGTTAGCTCTTGTGTGGTGCTTGGTTTCAGTGTATGTATGGAGGTGTTTGATGAGCTCCTGTCAATTAATGATCCCTGGAGTCAGGAGTTCCCTGGAGTCAGGGTTTGGACTTAAGCCTCCTGCTTCCAGTTTTCGGTCTTATTTTTACAGTAGTTTCAAAACTTCTCCTTCTATACAGCACCATTGATAAAACATCTACGTTAAAGATGAAAAGTTTCTCCACCGTGAGGGTCACCCACAGAGGTTCACAGCGTTACATGGAGAAGAGAGGAGGGAGGAGGGAGTTAGAGGTGACCTGAATGAGATGAGGTGGAATCAATAGAGGAGAGAGTGGGCTAGCCAGTAATCACTTCCTTATGTGCACCCCACAACTGGCCGCTCAGAGATGTTCACGGAGTTATACAGAGAAGAGAAGGAGGAGGAAGGAGACAGAGGTGGCCAGGAGGATAAAAGGGGGAAATGAAAAGGAGGGAGACAGATCCAGCCAGTAATGAGTTCCCTAAGTGTTCTCCACCGTCTGGAACACACAGAAATTCACAGAGTTGGGTAGAGTAGAGAGGGGTTAGGGAGGAGACACAGGTGACCTGGTGGAGAAAAAGGAGAGTCCAAAGGGAGAGAGAGCAGTCAAGCCAGTAATCTCACTCCCTAGTGAAAAATGGGTCCTGAAGATTGAGTTCTTAAAGGTACAAAATTGGTAACAAATACATAAAAGCAAAAATTAAAAATCTAGAGTAGAGTTTGGAATTTCAAAAATACAATGTTAAAGAAAAGAAGAAGGAAAAGAAAGAGAGAAAAACAAACAAACAAAAACAAACAAAGTTGCAAAAATTATAAAGAAAATATAGGTTCAAAATTGATAACAAATACCAAAAAGCAAAAGTTAAACATCTAGAGTAGAGTTTGGAATTTCAAAAATACAATGTTAAAAAAAAGAAGAAGAAAAAGACAGAGAGAAAACAAACAAACAAAAGCAAACAAAATCACAAAAATTATAAAGAAAATACAGGTACAAAATTGATAACAAATACCAAAAAGCATAAATTAAAAATCTAGAGTAGAGTTTGGAATTTCAGATATACAGTGTTATATAAAAGAAGAAGAGAAAGAAAGAGAGAGAGAGAAAAAAAAGTCACAAAAATTATAAAAATAAATATAGGTACAAAATTGATAACAAATACCAAAAAGCTAAAATTAAAAATCTAGAGTAGAGATTGGAATTTCAAAAATACAATGTTAAAGAAAAGAAACAAAAAAAAAAACAAGGTCACAAAAGTTATAAAAAATATATATATGATGTTTGCTTTAAAAAAAAATAGGGTCCCTTTTTTTTTTTTTTTGCAAAGTAATAGTAGGTTATAAAAGTGAAAATTAAAGGAATAATAGAGGACTTAAAATTTTTTTTTAAATTAAAAAAAAGAAAGAAAGAAAGAGTGATCGTAAAAATAGTAAAAATATATCTAGGACTTTCTCTGGTTTTGTTGTGAGTGTTGTGGGGTCAGTTCATTTTCAGCTAGTTCCTTGGTCCAACTTATGTTTCTCAAGATCTATAGGCCCTTTCCTATGTAGTCGGTACTAACCACAGGGTTTAATCTATTGCCTGTAGCTTCCAAGGCGGTTCCCTCTGTTATAGCTTCTTCTGTTTGCTGGTCTCTTCCATGTCTGGTTTCCACCTGGACACAAAGGGGACGGTGGAGGACACTTTTTTTTTTTTTAAGGCTCACTTGTTCAGTCACCCTGTGGGGAGGGAGGGAGGGATGCTGCAAACAAAAACACTGGTGTGTGCTCGCAGTGCCTCAACCACACTGGGTCTGCCCCTGCTCACGGTGCGTGTAGCCTCCCTGCCCACACTGCTCCAGCTCTAGGTTGCTCTGCCGGGAACCATCCGAGGCTGGCCCTGGGCTGCTTGCACCTCCCAGGTCCAAACCCCTCAGGTTCAGGCACTCGGGTAGTCCTCAGAGGCCCAGACTCATTTGGGCCTGCGTTTTGTGCCCTTCCCAGGTCCGAGCAGCTCAGGTGATGAGGTGTTTGGCCAGTGTGATTGCTGCAACTTATCGCCTCACAGCAGCTCGGTTATCTAGGTGTACAACCAGCGCACCTTCTCAGGCGGATGTTGACCGTCCAAACCCCCAAAAGTTTTAGTTAGCAAAAAAGCCTGCTTACAGTTTTATAGATAATGTCTCTCTGGGGCTGTGATTGCCCACTTCCAGCTCTGGCTGCATGTCACCGGAGGGGGATGGTCTGCAGCCAGCTATCTCTGTTCAGTCCTTTGTTCCGTGAGCGGGCCTGGCAGTGTCTTAGGTTAGGGCTGGCTTTTCGCATGGTAGATATCCCACAGTCTGGTTTGCTAGCCCAAATTATTTCGCTCAGATAGCGCTCAGGGTACTCAGGCCAGATCTTTACTCTAAGCGATGCAGCCCGTGCCGCACCTCCCTGCCCAGCCCCCGCTTGCTAGTGGCGTGTGCAGGCCTCTGCGCTGCTTCTCCACTGGGGGAGTTACCGTAGGGCTTGCAATCTGCGGGTTTTAATTATTTATTTTTCCTCTCTGTTATGTTGCCCTCTGTGCTTCCAAGGCTCGGCACAGATTCGGCAGTGAGAAGGTTTCCTGGTGTTTGGAAACTTCTCTCTTTTTAAGACTCCCTTCCCGGGATGGAACTCTGTCCCTCTCTCTTTTGTCTCTTTTTTTGTCGTTTATATTTTTTCCTACCTCCTTTCGAAGACTTGGGTTGCTTTTCTGGGTGCCTGATGTCCTCTGCCGGCATTCAGAAGTTGTTTTGTGGAATTTACTCAGTGTTTAAATGTTCTTTTGATGAATTTGTGGGAGAGAAAGGGTTCTCCCCGACCTACTCCTCTGCCATCTTCTCTCTTGCTTTTTCAGTGAACCAGCAGATGTTGGCAATTTGGTCTCTGGTTCCTCTGCCTTTTCTAAAACCAGCTTGAACGTCTGGAAGTTCACAGTTCACGTATTGCTGAAGCCTGGCTTGGAGAATTTTGAGCATTACTTTACTAGCGTGTGAGATGAGTGCAATTGTGCGGTAGTGTGAGCATTCTTTGGCATTGCCTTTCTTTGGGATTGGAATGAAAACTGACCTTTTCCAGTCCTGTGGCCACTGCTGAGCTTTCCAAATTTGCTGGCATACTGAGTGCAGCACTCTCACAGAATCATCTTTCAGGATTTGGAATAGCTTAACTGGAATTCCATCACCTCCACTAGCTTTGTTTGTAGTGATGCTTTCTAAGGCCCACTTGACTTCACATTCCAGGATGTCTGGCTCTAGGTCAGTGATCACACCATCATGATTATCTGGGTCGTGAAGATCTTTTTTGTACAGTTCTTCGGTGTATTCTTTCCACCTCTTCTTAATATCTTCTGCTTCTGTTAGGTCCATACCATTTCTGTCCTTTATTGAGCCCATCTTTGCATGAGATGTTCCCTTGGTATCTCTAATTTTCTTGAAGAGATCTCTAGTCTTTCCCATTCTGTTGTTTTCCTCCAATTCTTTGCATTGATTGCTGAGGAAGGCTTACTTATCTCTTCTTGCTATTCTTTGGAACTCTGCTTTCAGATGCTTGTATCTTTCCTTTTCTCCTTTGCTTTTTGCTTTTCTTCTTTTCACAGCTATTTGTAAGGCCTCCCCAGACAGCCATTTTGCTTTTTTGCATTTCTTTTTCTTGTGGATGGTCTTGATCCCTGTCTCCTGTACAATGTCACGAACCTCAGTCCATAGTTCATCAGGCACTGTATCTATCAGATCTAGGCCCTTAAATCTATTTTTCACTTCCACTGTATAATCATAAGGGATTTGATTTAGGTCATACCTGAATAGTCTAGTGGTTTTCGCTACTTTCTTCAATTTAAGTCTGAATTTGGTAATAAGGAGTTCATGATCTGAGCCACAGTCAGCTCCTGGTCTTGTTTTTGTTGACTGTATAGAGCTTCTCCATCTTTGGCTGCAAAGAATATAATCAATCTGATTTCGGTGTTGACCATCTGGTGATGTCCATGTGTAGAGTCTTCTGTTGTGTTGTTGGAAGAGGGTGTTTGCTATGACCAGTGCATTTTCTTGGCAAAACTCTATTAGTCTTTGCCCTGCTTCATTCCGTATTCCAAGGCCAAATTTGTCTGTTAGTCCAGGTGTTTCTTGACTTCCTACTTTTGCATTCCAGTCCCCTATAATGAAAAGGACATCTTTTTTGGGTGTTAGTTCTAAAAGGTCTTGTAGGTCTTCATAGAACCGTTCAACTTTAGCTTCTTCAGCGTTACTGGTTGGGGCATAGACTTGGATTACTGTGATATTGAATGGTTTGCCTTGGAAACGAACAGATCATTCTGTCGTTTTGAGATTTCATCCAAGTACTGCATTTCAGACTCTTGTTGACCATGATGGCTACTCCATTTCTTCTAAGGGATTCCTGCCCGCAGTAGTAGATACAATGTTCATCTGAGTTAAATTCACCCATTCCAGTCCACTTTAGTTCGCTGATTCCTAGAAAGTCGATGCTCACTCTTGCCATCTCCTGTTTGACCACTCCCAATTTGCCTTGATTCATGGACCTGACATTCCACAGCGTGGGCGGCTGCGATGAGCACAGAGCGTGGGCAGCTGCGAGGGCACACAGAGCACGGGCGAGAGGAGCTACCCCATGTCCGAGGTCAGGGGCAGAAGCCGGGAGGACCCCGTGCCCGAGGGGCGGCGGCCAAGAGGAGTTACCCCACGTCCAGGATCAGGGGTAGTGGCCAAGAGTGCCAGGCTGTGATGGCGCAGGAACGGCCGAGAGGAGCTACACCAGTCCGAGGTCAGGGGCGGTGGCCTGAAGGAGCAACCCCATGTCCAAGGAGCAGTGAGTGATCACACCATCATGATTATCTGGGTCGTGAAGATCTTTTTTGTACAGTTCTTCTGTGTATTCTTGCCACCTCTTCTTAATATCTTCTGCTTCTGTTAGGTCCATACCATTTCTGTCCTTTATTGAGCCCATCTTTGCATGAAATGTTCCCTTGGTATCTCTGGTTTTCTTGAAGAGATCTCTAGTCTTTCCCATTCTGTTGTTTTCCTCTATTTCTTTGCATTGATTGCTGGGGAAGGCTTTCTTATATCTTCTTGCTATTCTTTGGAACTCTGCATTCAGATGCTTATATCTTTCCTTTTCTCCTTTGCTTTTCGCTTCTTTTCTTTTCGCAGCCTCCCCAGAGGCTGTAAGGCCTCCCCAGACAGCCATTTTACTTTTTTGCATTTCTTTTACAGATAATCATGATGGTGTGATCACTGACCTAGAGCCAGACATCCTGGAATGTGAAGTCAAGTGGGCCTTAGAAAGCATCACTATGAACAAAGCTAGTGGAGGTGATGGAATTCCAGTTAAGCTATTCCAAATCCTGAAAGATGATTCTGTGAGAGTGCTGCACTCAGTATGCCAGCAAATTTGGAAAGCTCAGCAGTGGCCACAGGACTGGAAAAGGTCAGTTTTCATTCCAATCCCAAAGAAAGGCAATGCCAAAGAATGCTCAAACTACCGCACAATTGCACTCATCTCACACGCTAGTAAAGTAATGCTCAAAATTCTCCAAGCCAGGCTTCAGCAATACATGAACTGTGAACTTCCAGATGTTCAAGCTGGTTTTAGAAAAGGCAGAGGAACCAGAGACCAAATTGCCAACATCTGCTGGTTCATCGAAAAAGCAAGAGAGTTCCAGAAGAACATCTATTTCTGCTTTATTGACTACGCCAAAGCCTTTGACTGTGTAGATCACAATAAACTGTGGAAAATCCTGAAAGAGATAGGAATACCAGACCACCTGATCTGCCTCTTGAGAAATTTGTATGCAGGTCAGGAAGCAACAGCTAGAACTGGTCATGGAACAACAGACTGGTTCCAAATAGGAAAAGGAGTACATCAAGGCTATATATTGTCACCCTGCTTATTTAACTTATATGCAGAGTACATCATGAGAAACGCTGGGCTGGAAGAAGCACAAGCTGGAATCAAGATTGCTGGGAGAAATATCAACAACCTCAGATATGCAGATGACACCACCCTTATGGCAGAAAGTGAAGAGGAACTAAAAAGCCTCTTGATGAAAGTGAAAGTGGAGAGTGAAAAAGTTGGCTTAAAACCCAACATTCAGAAAACGAAGATCATGGCATCTGGTTGCATCACTTCATGGGAAATAGATGGGGAAACAGTGGAAACAGTGTCAGACTTTATTTTTGGGGCTCCAAAATCACTGCAGATGGTGACCGCAGCCATGAAATTAAAAGACGCTTACTCCTTGGAAGAAAAGTCATGACCAACCTAGATAGCATATTGAAAAGCAGAGACATTACTTTGCCAACAAAGGTCCGTCTAGTCAAGGCTATGATTTTTCCAGTGGTCATGTATGGATGTGAGAGTTGGATTGTGAAGAAAGCTGAGTGCCAAAGAATTGATGCTTTTGAACTGTGGTGTTGGAGAAGACTCTTGAGAGTCCCTTGGAGTGCAAGGAGATCCAACCAGTCGATTCTGAAGGAGATCATCCCTGGGATTTCTTTGGAAGGAATGATGCTAAAGCTGAAACTCCAGTACTTTGGCCACCTCATGTGAAGAGTTGACTCACTGGAAAAGACTCTGATTCTAGGAGGAACTGGGGGCAGGAGGAGAAGGGGATGACAGAGGATGAGATGGCTGGATGGCATCACTGACTCGATGGACGTGAGTCTGAGTGAACTCCGGGAGTTGGTGATGGACAGGGAGGCCTGGCGTGCTGTGATTCATGGGTTCGCAAAGAGTCAGACACGACTGAGCGACTGAACTGAACTGAATGAACTGAAGGAGCGGTGGCTGTGCGGGTGCAGGAGGGCCTAGAGGAGCTATTCCATGTCAAGGTCAGGAGGGGCAGTGGTGAGGAGATACCCCTTGTCCAAGGTAAGGAACAGTGGCTGTGCTTTGCTGGAGCAGTCATGAAGAGATACCCCACGTCCAAGGTAAGAGAAACCCTAGTAAGATGGTAGGTGTTGCAAGAGGGTATCAGAGGGCAGACACACTGAAACCATAATCACAGAAAACTAGTCAATCTAATCACACTAGGACCACAGCCTTGTCTAACTCAATAAAACTAAGCCATGCCCATGGGGCCACCCAAAACATGCTGGTCATGGTGGAGAGGTCTGACAGAATGTCGTCTACTGGAGAAGGGAATGGCAAACCACTTCAGTATTCTTGCCTTGAGAACCCCATGAACAGTATGAAAAGGCAAAATGATAGGATACTGAAAGAGGAACTCCCCAGGTCAGTAGGTGCCCAATATGCTACTGGAGATCAGTGGAGAAATAACTCCAGAAAGAATGAAGGGATGGAGCCAAAGCAAAAGCAGTACCCAGTTGTGGATGTGACTGGTGATAGAAGCAAGGTCCAATGCTGTAAAGAGCAATATTGCATAGGAACCTGGAATGTCATGTCCATGAATCAAGGCAAATTATACTCCTTACCCCCTACCAAAGTTCTGGCCAGATCCAATGGACCATAATCAAAGTAGCTCAGGCCTAAGACAATAGGAAATGATAGGCTATGAGGAGGTGAAGGATTGTGGCTGCCTGGGTGAGTGCCATTCTTCAAGGCATTTTCAGTAAAGTATCTAACAAGCGCAGTGCCAGCTTAGGTTGTGGTCACTCACACACTCTGTCACCCACACCCTTACATCTCCTTACCTCATCTATACCAATTACCACGTCCCTGAAATTTTAGGCCTCCTACAGTGCTACTTCCCCAGTCATAGCTCCCTAGCTCCCCTTCTTTCCCTAGTTACCCTTGCAGAACAACTCCACTTGCCATGAAACATAACCACTTAGTTATCATGTGCCTGAGGTAATCCATCATCCATTCAGACAAATGGATAAATGCTGGTTATAAATGCCAGGTGACCTGGCGAATTGGAAACATAAACATAAGACAAACTATTGCATTTTTAACGATCTGGTGTGATGTTGGTTTGTGTCAAGGTTCATGCCCAGAAAACTAAGAGTGATTTTGTAGCTGGTGAGGAAGGTGGAAGGTGAAGTCGCTCAGTCGTGTCCGACTCTTTGCAACTCCATGGATTGTAGTCTACCAGGATCCTCTGTCCATGGGATTTCCCAGGCAAGAATACTGGAGTAGGTTGCCATTTCCTTCTCCAGGAGATCTTCCCAACCCAGGGATTGAACCCGGGTCTCCTGCATTGTAGGCAGACACTTTACCATCTGAGCCACCAGGGAAGTCAACTGGTGAGAGCCAACTAATATTCCAGGTTCCCTAGGAAAATGACAGCCAGTGTCAACCCTCTATATTTTGACTAAAAGAAACTGCCTCCCTTCAGAGAGGCATTCTTTCCTCTTGTGTTTTGAGGAAGAAAACCAGACTCTGAACTTTTCTGCTAAATGGGAATCTGGGCTATCAAAGCTATAGTTAGTATCAATGAGGTTTCTGCCTGGCCTAACACAGCTTAAGTTTGACATGCAAAGAAGTCGTCCAAAAACTGTCAAGTTTTTAAAGACTTTCCATAGTTTGGAATTGCAGATAAAGCATTACAGACATGCTCAAGTATCTGTTACTGTAGATTTTAGCCTGCAATGCTTCATAATCCAGAGCTTTTAAAAAGAGTTGCAATGGTGAAAATTAAGAAATCCAAATGAAAGTTGGAGATTATGATAAAATATGTAAATGCTGGCTTATTCTGTCCATTATAATAAAAAACATCAAGTGGAATGTTTTGTTAGGAATCATGTTAGATGCTTTCCAGTAATTATATCATTTATTATACTTAAGAACCCTATGAGGATGATACTATCGTGACTCCTTTTTAATAGATGAGGAACCTGAGGACCAGAGAGATTAAGTACATTGCCCAAGCTTACCTCGCTAATAAACAAGAGACCTGAGAGTGGAACCAGGTATCTGACTCCAGTGAGTCTTAGGTCCTTAGTCTTTTTGACCCCGCCAAGTTGGCAGGCAATGATTTTTGTTGATTGTGCTGGTGTGTGGAGGTAATCTAAGGAATCAGCTAGTGTCTGGGAATGTAATCAGCTATTCTAGAATATAATCAGATTAGCTTTTGTGTTTCTATTTCAATATTCAACATTTCAGTCAATTCATTGATCCAAAGTCTGCTATCCTCATTAAATATTATTAACACTTTAAAATCATGTGTATTGAACTAGTGGAAGTGATTTATTGTGCTATTTATACTTTTACTCCTAAGAGTAGTTATGGATTTAAAAAAATATTTAAAACATTTTTTGATGCATTGAGGGCTCCTGAAGAAGTGAGTGGCTATTACCCAAATATAAAATAACCACTGAATTCAATTGCAGTGAGAAAGCAATTATTGAGTTCCTATTTGATGCTTTATGCTTATCTTGGGCTGGAAAAAATGAGTGAATTTCTTGCCCTAAAGTCATTCATAATTGGGAGGAAGAACAGACAAATAGAGAAGTATTATATGACAATGTGGAAAGAGCCACACGAGGGATAAGAAACAAGGAGCTGAGAGGGGAGTAACCAGATGAAAGACTGTCACCTCAGAGGCATGACTCACACCTGCGCACAGCCATTCCCTCAGTGAGCTGGTCATAGTCTTAAGTGTTCCACTAACACGTAGGAACAACACAGTTTCTTAACATGTGCTGGGAGTGAGGTGGGTGCTTGTGAAGTAAGGGAAATCATTAAGCATATTCTTTTTTTTAATTTTATTTTTAAAAACTTTTTATTTTGTATTGGCGTATAGCTGGTTAACAATGTTGTGATAGTTTCAGCTGGACAGCAAAGGGTCTCAGCCATACACACACATGTATCCATTCTCCCCCAAACTCCCCTCCTATCTAGGCTGCCACGTAACATTGAGCAGAGTTCCCTGTTCACTTGCATATCCCTAATTTAGGGTTGTTTACATTTCCTAAATGTAAAATTGATCAAATTTCCAGTCCCCCACATCAGTGACACCACCCTCTCTTCCCCCTCTCAAGCATTCCACCCTGGCCACACAGAACTCTCCAGATACATGTTCATACCAGGGCTTTAGTACTTGCTGTTCCCTTTACTGGAATAGTCATCTCCCAGGTAACCATGTGGCTGGTTCCCTTGCCTCCTTGAAGTTCTAACCCAATTGTCACCTTAGTGCAACTTGCCCTGGCCACTCCCATCCCCTCTGAGTCCCAGGCTCCTTCCTTGCATTGTTTTCCCCACTATACTCATCATTGTGGGACACATTCTGCACTTTGGTTGTGTGCTTATTAATAGTTATATGTATGTCACCATAGCAAATAGCTCCCTGAGGCCAGGGGTTTTGTTCCAATTCCCTGCTGCGTCCTTGGTTTGCAACAGCATCTGGCTTCACAAAATATTTGCTAAGCAATTACTACGGTCAGGTGGACTGTTGCTATTCAACTACTGGTGTTAGCCAAGAGTTATTAGTTATTATCTTCTGTTAATAAGCAAAAAGTCCCATAGAATGCAAAATTACATAATCCTTCAGCATTCTTCCCTGGGAAAGCTCCTCAGTCAACACTGTCCCACTCTCAATAATGCATGAGGTTTATTTACACTGAAAAACACTGAACTTTGACAGGCAAATAAGATTCAGGACTGTGTAAATTGGAAACCAATGTATGGAAGCCATGCATTTCCAGGAGGTGTTTCCAGGACGTAATTGACAACCTATGGAAAAGTCTTACAGATAGATTGTGAGGGTGAGAACCTCAGTCTTGTCAAAGTCATGAGTTGGGGGAGATTAACCCACAGTACTAAATCCAGAAGAAATTGAAGAACATGCCAGGATGTGAGCTGTAAAATTCAGAATGAGAAATGGACCTGTTACAGGGACTAGAACTTTCTCTGGTGTGGCTTGAGCAGCGTCCTCTCTCCCTGTTGGCAGAAGGACATGGAAACACCAATGACATTCACAAGCCTTGCTGGGGAGAATGGGATCTTCGGATATTCACACTTAGGTTTCCTCAGTGAGATAGTCCAGTCCACCTATTGGGATTTATCTGCCACTGAACCAGGGCCAGGACATCTTTCTCTGCATGCCTCTCTCCCTCTCTTCAGCTGCTAGAAGAAACATCGCTTTTCTTTTGATGCAGCAATTCCTTCCAACAACACAGAGCCAAACCTTGCTCTGTTCTGTGAGCTGCTTTATCGTGTTAAGGTAACTACATTCTTCATTGTCTCGATTGATTTGGTCATTTAATTCTGATGGAACAACCTGATATTTAATGTCTTGGAACATCCTCTGTCTTCCAAATATCCTCTCTTCTTCCTAATGAATTAGAATAGCATCATTGTTGCCTTTGCCTCCCCCCATATCTTCTTAATAGCAGACAGTGGTTCTGGAAAACAAAGACTTCTTCCATCCTGATTGTGTGAGTGACAGCAAAAGAAGGCTTATAGATATATGCATACTCAGGCAAATTGTTGGGTTATTTTAAAACAGTGTCCTTTTTGTGTAATGATTCCTGAACACCAGATTGATGTCTGGACACTGACTGTCATTGAAGTTTATTGAAGAGACACCTAGTGGGGCTGAAGCAGAAAACTGTCACTCTGAATTCTGCATTGTAAGGGCTGGAAATTCAGTGCCGACAGGGACCCCTAGTGTCCTACAGAAATCGAAGCTTGATGATGCTGGAGATTCTTTAAATGCTGTTTTCTGTTTTCAATGTGTCAAACAAGAGTGTACTTTTTATTCTTAGTTTGTTGTTCTTTGTGAAATAAAGAGGCATACATAGCCTATTCAGGATTTCTGACTAGGTATTTGTAAGTTGGTGAATTTAACTAACCTTTCTGTGCAGGAAGTGATTTTTGTGGAGCATGCTATGGGGAGCCAGGATACACGGTTTCCGTCAGACTATAATGGCACTGTGTCTCATTTACTGAGCACTTACTGTGATGCTCACTCAGTCGTGTCCAGCTCTTTGCGACCCCATGGACTGTAGCCCACCATGCTCCTCTGTCCATGGGATTTCCCAGGCAAGAATACTGGAATGGGTTGCCATGCCCTCCTCCAGGGATAGAACCCGTATCTCTGGTGTCTCCTGCATTGGCAGGCAGATTCTTTACCACTGAGCCATCCGGGAAGCCCTGAGAACTTACTCCTCACACGTAATCCACATACCATATAAGTCACCATTTAAAGTGTACAATTTTATATACAGGGTGGATAAACCATGAAGTGCTACTGTATAGCACAGGAAATTATATTCAATATCCTGTGATAAACCATAATGGAAAATAATATGAAAAGGAATGTAGATATATGTATAACTGAGTCACTTTGCTGTACAGCAGAAATTAAAACAACATTGTAAATCAACTATACTTGAATAAAATAATTTTTTAACAAGTGTACAATTCAATGGCTTTTATTAGTTTTGCAGCCATCAGTATAATCACTTTGAGAACATTTTCATCACTCCCTGAAGAAACCCTGTGCCTCTTAGCTATCATGTCAAGGCAATCAGTTTTTAAAATCCATTTTAAGGAATCTCCATACTGTCTTCCATAGTGGCTATATCAATTTACTTTCCCACCATCAGTGCAAGAGGGTTCCCTTTTCTCCACATCCTCTCCAGCATTTATTGTGTGTAGATTTTTTGATGATGGCAATTCCTTAAAAAACTAGGAATAAAACTACCATACAACCCAACAATCCCACTACTGGGCAGGCATATACCCTGATAAAACCATAGTTGAAAAAGACACATGTACCCCAATGTTCATTGCAGCACTATTTAAAATAGATAGAGCACAGAAGCAACCTAGATGTCCATCAACAGATGAATAGATAAGAAGCTGTGGTACATATATACAATGGAATATTACTCAGTCATAAAAAGGAATGCATATGAGCCAGTGCTAATAAGGTAGATGAACCTAGAGCCTATTATACAGGATGAAGTAGGTCAGAAAGAGAAAAACAAATATCATATATTAACACATATATATTCCATATTGACACATACACATTCCATATATATATATATGGAATATAGAAAGATGGTACTGATAAGCCTATTTGCAGGGCAGCAGTGGAGACACAGGCAGAGAGAACAGACTGTGGACACAGTGGTGGTAGGCGGGAAGGAGAGGGTGGATGAATGGAGAGGGTAGCATAGAAACATATACACCACCATATGTAAAACAGAGCCGGTGGGAATTTGCTGTATGACTCAGGGAACTCAAGCCGGGGCTCTGTGACCACCTAGAGGTCTGGGATGGGGTGGGAGGTGGAGAGAGACTTTCAAGATGGAGGGGACATACTTATACCTATGGCTGATTCTTGTTGATGTATGGCAGATACCAACATAATATTGTAAAGCAATTATCCTTCAGTTAAAAATAAATTAAAAAAAACATTTTATTGAGGTGTGATGTTAAAATAAAACCTGTACATATTTAATGTGTACAACTTGATGAATTTGAGGATAAGTATACATATGGAACAGAGAAGGCAATGGCACCCCACTCCAGTACTCTTGCCTGGAAAATCCCATGGATGGAGGAGCCTGGTTGGCTGCAGTCCATGGGGTCGCGAGGAGTCAGACACAGCTGAGTGACTTCACTTTGACTTTTCACTTTCATGCATTGGAGAGGGAAATGGCAACCCACTTCAGTGTTCTTGCCTGGAGAATCCCAGGGATGGGGGAGCCTGGTGGGGTACCATCTATGGGGTCACACAGAGTCGGACACGACTAAAATGACTTAGCAGCATACATATGGGATAGGCTTCCTTAGTGGCTCAGATGGCTCAGAATCCACCTGCAATGCAAGAGACCTGGGTTTGTTCCCTGGGTTGGGAAGATCCCCTGGAGGAGGGCATGGCAACCACTCCAGTATTATTTCCTGGAGAATTGCATGGGCAAAGGAGTCTGGCAGGCTGCAAAGAGTCAGACACGACTGAGCGACTAAGCACAGCACAGCACAGACATATGTGATGGAGAAGAAAATGGCAACCCACTCCATTATTCTTGCCTGGAAAATTCCATGGACAGAGGAGGCTGGTGGCTATAGTCCATGAGGTCGCAGTAAGTCGGACAGGACTGAGCAACTGAGCATTCACATACATATGTGAAACTGTTACCACCATCAAGGCCATAAACATATCCATCACCTCAGGACTTCCCTGGTGGTCCAGTGGTTAAGACTCTGGGCTTCCAATGTAGGGGTGCGGGTTTGATCCCTTGTTGGGGAACTAATTTCCCGTAATTGTGCAGCTGAAAGTAATTCCATTACCTATGAAATTTTTCTCCTGCCCCCTTTATTATTATTATTCTCGTGATTCTTGTGATAAGAACACTTACCATAAGATTTATGCTCTCAGAAGATTTTAAGTATACAACCCAGTGTGTTAGCTGTTGGCACTATGCTGTATAGCAGATCTCCAGAATTTATTCACTGCACAAAACTAAAGCTTTGTATCCTTTGACCAGCACCTCCCCATTCCCCTCTACCTGCAGTCTTTGGCAGCCACTACTGTGCTCCTCCTTCTATGAGTTTGACTATTTTATTATGTATTCCACCTATGAGACAGATCATAACAGAATTTGTCTTTCTGTGTCTAATCAAAGCCTGCCTTCTTAACCATTACACTTCTCAGCATGAACCTGAAGCGGGGTTAAAATGTCATCTTTCTCTCGCTTTCTTTTTTCCTTCCTTCCTTCATTCTTCCTCCCTCCTGCTTTTCTGTCCTTCTTCCCTAGTCTCTGTCTTTCCTTCCTTTTAGCCCCTTCTTGACTCTTCTAAGTTGATAAGTGTATCCGTTTTCCATCAGAAGCTTGGTGACATTTGCAATGGGAATAGATTTGCTTTTATCAGGGTTGTGCTTATAATGGCATTTTGGAATAACCCATGGGAATTGACATGTTTTGTCTTAACACTGCTAAACACTCTCCCATGTGAAATCAAAGCAGACCTTTCATGTTTCATGGCTGGGTAATGGCTTTTCTTGGACAGTGTCCAATCCAGCGAAATGATGTTATTTTATTCTCTGGATGAAAACTGATATTTGACTTTTTCCAGCTCTTCAATTATCCTGTCTTAGAATCTCCACCTCAGCTGAAGAGGTAAATCTATTTTAAACAGTCTTATGGACTCTGTGGGAGAGGGAGAGGGTGGGAAGATTTGGGAGAATGGCATTGAAACATGTAAAATATCATGTATGAAACGAGATGCCAGTCCAGGTTCAATGCATGATACTGGATGCTTGGGGCTAGTGCACTGGGACGACCCAGAGGGATGCTATGGGGAGGGAGGAGGGAGGAGGGTTCAGGATGGGGAGCACATGTATACCTGTGATGGATTCATTTTGACATTTGGCAAAACTAATACAATTATGTAAAGTTTAAAAAAAAAAAAAAAAAAAGAACGTACTCTTTGCTGAAACTGACCCATCACGATTGAGGGTATCATTTGTTGGGAGTTGAGAATGCAAATCCTTTTATCTCACTACAGTGCCTGGAACCTCATGGCTTTCTCCAACAACCAATACTTTTGGGTTTTTCAATTTTGTTTTGTTTTTGAATTAGACCTAGGAGGAAAATTTTCAAGACTTTCAGGAAAAAAAATTCTGATTCAGTCCTATGTGGCGAGGTTGTAGACCAGGTGGTTGAAGAGATACTCCGTATGGGTCTTGCTCTTAGACCTAGTTGGGGTCAGGGTCACTCAGGATGCACATTCACCCTGGCAGGTGACATGGATGAGGGGGTCCCCCGTGGGGACTCCTGGGCTCGGCCCACGAATGCCTGTTCCCACATCTCTAAGTGCACTGAATACCCTCTGAAGGATTTCACACCCACAAGAAATTTGAATATGTGTGCTGCAAATGTCACAACAGAGGATGGGAATAAAAGACTTATCTGAAAAAAAAAGTAAGCAATTCTTTGGTCAGTATTTTTTCTTGGAAACTTTGCCTCCCAAGTCTTGTGGTCTGTCACCGAAATGGTGATTATCCCCGAGGCTTGGAAATTTGAGCCAGAATGGACCATCCTACCCCATTTTCCTCAGTATAATTATGTGTCCTGTGGTGGGCATCTAACTCAAGCTGAACTTCTGACTCATCTTAGAGGCATTGTTGTGGGGCTGGTAGAGAGAGGGTCCCTTACTCTGAAGATTGCAAGAGCAAACAGCCATTGAAATCTGAAGCTGCGGAGATAATCTATGTTGCCAAGTGGAGAGAACTTGCTTAAGGAGAAAAGCAGAGTCTGAAGGTGATGGACAATTGCATCTTAATGACAAATCTGATGTGTTGGATCCAGCCGTGCCTGAATGTGACATATTCCTTCTCTCTGTTTCAGTTATGAAAACCTATACATTCCTGTTTGGTTCAAACTAATTTGAATTGGATATTTGTCACTTAAAACTGAAAATGCCCCAATTCAACAACATATGCAGAAATATCTGGTCAGATAAACATGAAGTGAAATAATATGCCAATCCCTCTCTGTTATGATATTTCCTTGGCCCCACTGAAAATGTATCCCTTGTGGTGATCACATTCGAGTCTAATTTTTCCAAGATGTATGTGTGAGACATTGTGTTTCTGAGAGACTCTTTACACTCAACCTATCTTTCCTAGTCGGTGAAGAATCTGCCTGCAATGCAGGAGACCTGGGTTCAATACCTGGGACAGGAAGATCCCCTGGAGAAGGAAATGGTAGCCACTCCAGTATTCTTGCCTGGAGAATCCCACGGACAGAGGAGCCTGGCAGGCTACAGTCCATGGAGTCACAAGAGTTGGACATGACTTAGCGACTAAACCACCACCACCATTATCCAGTCATCTGCAGGATTACTTCAAACACAAGGAGGGACCCCCACTTCACACTGGGGAGGGCTGGGGAAGCCTTCCCAGAAGAAATGATGGTTACATTGACTCAGAAAGGCAGAGGGAGAAGAATGAATAATTCTGGCAACGGAAGCATCAGGCCCAGGAATGTGAATCAGCATTGGGCTTTTTAAACAAGGGGGAGAGCAAAAAATGTTTGGAGAATGAGACACAAGGTTGTGTCTTGGAGTACGTGGAGAGATGCTGAAGGATTTACATCAAGGGAATAAGGTCAGACCTGCATTTAGAGGGTTTACTGTGTATGGAGAAGGATAGTGTGTGTGTGTGTGTGTGTGTGTGTGTGTGTGTGTTGGGAGTGGGCTGGGAACAAGCAGTGAAATGACTAGAAGCCCAGAGATAATGGTCAGATGAGAGGCAAGGCTTCATTGAAAGGCTGGTGATGAAGCTGAAGAAGAGGTTGAGATGGAGAAGTCAGAGCATGTGGGTCTCGAGTTCTGAGTCCTGAGAGGCCTGAGAAGGAGAGTGAAGGCAGAAATATGATGCAGCATCAGATGCTCTGGATGATGCCAAAGCAAAAGTGTTCAGACACTAGTTAAAGACTGAAAGGAAGACTTTATTCAAGAGAGATTACAGCAGTAGGGTTTCATGGTAGGGGAGAGATAGAGAGAGCTCACTTCCAAACACCACAAGGAAAAGTAGGAATCTATCCCATGGACTGCAAGGAGATCCAACCAGTCTATTCTAAAGGAGATCAGCCCTGGGATTTCTTTGGAAGGACTGATGCTAAAGCTGAAACTCCAGTACTTTGGCCACCTCATGCAAAGAGTTGACTCATTGGAAAAGACTCTGATAATGGGAGGGATTGGGGGCAAGAGGAGAAGGGGACAACAGAGGATGAGATGGCTGGATGGCAACACTGACTCAATGGATGTGGGTTTGGGTGAACTTCAGGAATTGCTGATGGACAGGGAGGCCTGGCGTGCTGCAATCCATGGGGTCGCAAAGAGTCGGACACGACTGAGCGACTGAACTGAACTGATAGCCCAGGAGCAGGGTGGGGGTCCATGGATGGAAAATTACTAAGAGGATCCATAAAGGCCAGGTGGAATCTGACTCAACTGAAGTGACAGGATTCTTCTCAAAAGTGAACCAGGGTGTTTAGACATTGAGGGTGAGGGATGAGGAATTTGATTAAGGACAATCAAATATCAAAGGTGGGAGACATTTGCTATACTGATGCAGCAGGATTCTTAATAAGACTGGAGAAAAGTGGGCTAAGGGCAGAGTCTAAGGTCAGGGCCAAATCGGAGAGGAGCCTGACTTAAGTTTGGTTAAGGGAGAGAGCCCTGGTCAATGGTTATAAAGAAAAATGAATATTAGAGATCTTAAGAGGTCCTCACCATTCCCAGGACTCCAGTACAAACCTCCTCTGCTGCTCAGTTTAGACCAGTGTTGAAGTCTTACTGCCCCTGCTCACCTGCCACCTCACCTGCTCACCTGTGAACTCACAGAGGTGATGCCAGGAGGCCAGGGAGGACTGGGCAGGAAGAGATGCCATTCAGTTCTCTTAGTAGATCACCACTGGCCTTTGAAAGGGCAGTTCAGAAGAAACTAAGAAGTAAAAGCAGATTATAAGGATAAAGACTCCTGGAAGAATTTGAGGAGGCAAGGGCAAAATGCACATTGAGAGGCAACTCTTTACAGTTGTCTGCAAGAAACAACAGTTTGACACACACAGTGCCTACCAGAACTTTCTGTAATAATTCTGCCATTACACGTATAGAAATCCTAAGAGAATGTATACCCTCTTAGCAATCTAAGATCGGCAGCCAGGTCCCACAAATGGGGCTTCTCAAATCTTTAAAACCCACTGACTTCAAAGGGCATCACTTGCAGACTAGAAATGTGGATGTGAGGGTGAACTGGGTGCCCGTCTTAAAATCATGTCTTTGTCAAAATCATGCGGACTTCCACACCTGTAGTTTCATCCTTCTTACCATCAACACCCCAAAAGCTCACGGCAAAATTTTTCTCTGAACATTAAGAAAGAAGTCACACTCTGGCAGCTGTGTCTTGAGTAATCACTTTGAGACAGACCTACTTTCTAGCTGTAAAGTCTAGAATATTTCAATTTCATCGGCTACTTTTCTAATGATTATTAAAATATTTTGAGCATGGCACTGGCTGCATAAAAGGTAGTGATGCCACCTAATCTTTCTTTAATAAGGAAGCATTTTGTATCAGGAGAGATGACACATTTAATGGAATGCAGATGTCTCTCTCTGGGTGTTCCACAATTCTGCCAGCCTTATGAGTCACCTCAACCATTAGTAATAAAATAAAAATGGCTTGAGATCACATCACACACACACAAAGGGAAACACAGCATACCTTCTACCCACTCTGTGGAATTTCATAGGGGCAGGGATGGGGTGGGCTTGGCTAACCCTTCTCGGTTTTCTGCTTCTACTAAATTCTCAGTCTCACATCTATCTAGACTCATGTGGTTTTTCTTTTCTCAAATTGAACCCAGTTGTTTTTTCTTTCAATGCCACTTACAGAAAACACTTGTGTGTAGCCCTTTGTAACAAAGGGTGTGAGAAAAGAGAGGGTCTGAATTGCCACAGAGCAGATTCTTTAATACTAATTATGGGCTGTCTCGTTGAGTTAGAAATTGAGATCTCCTCAGCTCTCAATTCATGTTCCCCCCCCCCCCCCATCTTTTTTTGTTATTTTTGCAAATTGCTTCCTGATTTGGCTGGAGATATCTTCTCCTGGCCTTCATTTTCTTGAAGACTTCATTTTCCTGACCCTGTCTCTCCCGCCTTCTCTCTTTACCCATCAATTTCTTCTACCAACATAGAAGAAATGTCCTCATCACCTTAGCCTGTTTGTGAAAAGTTTTTTTTCTTATATTATTATAGAGAGAAATATACTCTCCTTTGACTGACTTATTGGTCTTTCTCAACAGTATCTCAGACCCTACATTTTCATAGTCAAATGGCTCTTCAGGGTACTTTTGCTAAGCAAAAGACACTTCCTTAAGAGAAATTTCATCAACAAATTTTGAAATAAATTGCTATTTCTCCACTATATTAAAGTCTATGTCATATCCAGATTCTAGTAACTGGTATATCAATATTACTTTTGTAGTATTGCCAGAAAGTGAAAGTCACTCAGTCGTGTCTGATTCTTTGTGACCCCATGGACTATACAGTCCATGGAATTCTCTAGGCCAAAATACTGGAGCGGGTGGCCTTTCCCTTTTCCAGGGGATCTTCCCAACCCAGGGATTGAACCCAGGTCTCCTGCATTGCAGGTGGATTCTTTACCAACTGAGCCACCAGGAAAGCCCAAGAATATTGGAATGGGTAGCCTATCCCTTCTCCAGTGGATCTTCCCAACCCAGGAATCAAACCGGGGTCTCCTGCAATTTACCAATTCTTTAGCAACTGAGCTACTACTGCTACTGCTACTGCTAAGTCACTTCAGTCGTGTCCAACTCTGTGTGATCCCATAGACGGCAGCCCACCAGGCTCCCCCATCCCTGGGATTCTCCAGGTAAGAACACTTGAGTGGGTTGCCATTTCCTTCTCCAATGCAAGAAAGTGAAAAGTGAAAGTGAAGTCTCTCAGTTGTGTCCGACCCTCAGCTACCCCATGGATTGCAGCCTACCAGGCTCCTCCATCCATGGGATTTTCCAGGCAGGAGTACTGGAGTGGATGCCATTGCCTTCTCTGAACTGAGCTACTAGGGAAGACCCATTATTGGCAGAATAAAGGCTATATTTTAAAAATCACTGAGTAAAGAGAGATAAGACTCATTTATGGCCAGATTTAAAATTCATGTTTTTTTTTCCCTATCTTTTCTGGTTATTTCTGCAAATTGTTTCCTGAGGAGGAAATCTTTTCCCATAGGCAGTCTCATCATCCTCTTCTTTAGATTTTTATTTTTTGTGAGATAAGCTTATATATCCGGGACACTGTGAATTAGCTGGTGATGGGTATTAAAATAAGAAAACTGGGGCTTTCTTGCATATCTGATATGTGCTATAAAGTAAGGAGTTTGAAAGAGGTAGAATGCTTGCTTTCTTACTTATCATCTTTGTGACAGCCAGAAATTCACACCTGGAAACAAAACTCAGCAACACAGTCCAAGACGAAGTTGTTTCTGGCTTTGCATCGTAAAGATTTATCCTTGTCTCCCTGTTACATCTTGAGACTGAAAATCTCTTCCTTTGGATCTTAACTCAGGAAATGAGGGTCAGTCTCCATGGCTTTAATGTTGACAGCAACTCCATAAATTATTTGAAAGTGGCTTACATTTTCTACCTGATCATTTAATCTTGCTTCACATCACATCTCAGAGAGATTTTTTTTCCCCTCATCTGCAAAGTTTGCTAAGAAATTCTCAGGTCAGTTTTGGCACAAAGGTCCACCATCATGGAGGCTTACCATCAGGTATACTTCCATCCTTTCAAGATGGTCATGATCTATAAATGACTTTATGGTGATGATGAACAAGGCATACCAACTCCATCGCTATGCACCCACCGGCATGTCAGCCTCAGAATCACCATGGAACTTCACACAGTGACATCATCAGGACCCTCCAAGGGTACACAGGCATCAGTGGACTGCTCTAGTCTGACTCTCCAACCCTCAACCACCAGCCATACCTAAGCTATACATCTGACTCCATTTAACATTGTTATAGGCTTTACTTCATTGAAAATTCCCAAGAACATTCAGTGAAATATTCATGGAACCTATTCCTGGTCATCTCTGCAAATTTCCCTTGAGGGTTTTATAAGTGCCACAGAGCAATCATTTGGTGGCTTCCTGTGCTCTTTCTTCTTCTCATTCCAGCCCTCCTCCTCATCTTTATGTCAGTTGTTTCATTGTAATAAAAATAGTAAACATAGCAGAGGCAATACTGGTGGAGATTATTCCATAGCCATGTACGTTTTAGTTATGTTACCCTCATAGCCACACACAATGAGGTAGGTCCTATTATCCCCATTTTCTAGATGAGAAAACTGAAGTCCAGAGAAGTGCCAGCAAGACAGTGGTAGAACCCAGAGTCCTTGCCTTTACCACTTTGCTGTTTGCATGTTGAGCCAAGGTAGGTGTTGACTTTAAACTCTGTAAATGAGGACACTGCTGCTGCTGCTGCTGCTGCTGCTGCTGCTGCTAAGTCGCTTCAGTCGTGTCCGACTCTGTGCGACCCCATAAACGGCAGCCCACCAGGCTCCCCCGTCCCTGGGATTCTCCAGGCAAGAACACTGGAGTGGGTTGCCATTTCTTTCTCCAATGCATGAAAGTAAAAAGTTAAAGTGAAGTCTCTCTGTCATGCCCGACTCTCAGCGACCCCGTGGGTCCTCCGTCCATGGGATTTTCCAGGCAAGAGTACTGGAGTGGGGTGCCATTGCCTTCTCCGAAATGAGGACACAGGTCTTATTTATTTATTTTTGGCTTCACTGGGTCTTCATTTCTGCGTGTGGGCTTTCTCTAGTTGTGGTGAGCAGGGATTTCTCTTTGTTGCAGTGCACAAACTTCTCATTTTGGTGGCTTCTCTCTTGTTGCAGAGCATGGACTCTAGGCACATTGGCTCAGTAGATGCAGCTCAGGGGCTCTAGAGCATGGGCTCTGTAGTTGTGGTGCACGAGCTTAGCTGCACTGTGGCGTGTGGGATATTCCTGAACCAGGGATCAAACCTGTGTTTCTTGCATTGGCAGGTGGGTTCTTAACCACTGGACTACCAGGGAAGCCCCAGACACAGGTCTTGATATGCATTTGAATTCCAGCTCAGCCACTTATCATATAACAAGTTACTTCACTTCTTTGGCTCTCAGTATCCTCATCTGTAAATGGGGATGATATGAGAATTTTCCTCATCAGATTCTTGAGACTATACTGCCTGTAACAACATTAAGTGGAGTCTCCAGAATGTTAAAGGCATACAGTGAATGTTAGTGCTGAATATTATAGCAGTCATCTTTGATCATGAACTCAGATCATGAACTCCTTATTGCCAAATTCAGACTTACATTGAAGAAAGTAGGGAAAACCACTAGACCATTCAGGTATGATCTAAATCAAATCTCTTACAATTATACAGTGGAAGTGAGAAATAGATTTAAGGAACTAGATCTGATAGAGTGCCTGATGAACAATGGATGGAGGTTCATAACATTGTACAGGAGACAGGGAGCAAGACCATCCCTAAGAAAAAGAAATGCAAAAAAGCAAAATTGCTGTCTGAGGAGGCCTTACAAATAGCTGTGAAAAGAAGAGAAGTGAAAAGCAAAGGAGAAACAAAAGATATACCCATCTGAATGCAGAATTCCAAAGAATAGCAAGGAGAGATAAGAAAGCTTTCCTCAGTGATCAGTGCAAAGAAATAGAGGAAAACAGTAGAATGTAGAAGACTAGAGATCTCTTCAAGAAAATTAAAGATACCAAGGGAACATTTCATGCAATGATGGGCTTGATAAAGGACAGAAATGGTAGGGACCTAACAGAAGCAGAAGATATTAAGAAGAGGTTCCAAGAATACACAGAAGAACTGTACAAAAAAGATCTTTACGACCCAGATAATCACGATGGTGTGATCACTCACCT
This sequence comes from Bos javanicus, assembly GCF_032452875.1. Lineage (NCBI taxonomy): Eukaryota > Metazoa > Chordata > Mammalia > Artiodactyla > Bovidae > Bos > Bos javanicus. The sequence continues at coordinate 46,784,253 of NC_083872.1, read as the reverse complement.
AGAGCCAGACATCCTGGAATGTGAAATCAAGTGGGCCTTAGGAAGTATCACTACAAACAAAGCTAGTGGAGGTGATGGAATTCCAGTTGAGCTATTTCAAATCCTGAAAGATGATGCTGTGAAAGTGCTGCACTCAATATGCCAGCAAATTTGGAAAACTCAGCAGTGGCCACAGGACTGGAAAAGGTCAGTTTTCATTCCAATTCCAAAGAAAGGAAATGCCAAAGAATGCTCAAACTACCACACAATTGTACTCATCTCACACGCTAGTAAAGTAATGCTCAAAATTCTCCAAGTCAGGCTTCAGCAATATGTGAACTGTGAACTTCCAGATGTTCAAGCTGGTTTTAGAAAAGGCAGAGGAACCAGAGATCAAATTTCCAACATCTGTTGGATCATCAACAAAGCAAGAGAGTTGCAGGAAAACATCTATTTCTGCTTTGTTGACTATGCCAAAGCCTTTGACTGTGTGGATCACCACAATCCGTGGAAAATTCTGAAAGAGATGGGAATACCAGACCACCTTACCTGCCTCATGAGAAATCTGTACACAGGTCAAGAAGTGACAGTTAGAACTGGTATGGAATGACAAACTGGTTCCAAATTGGGAAAGGAGTACGTCAAGGCTGTATATTGTCACCGTGCTTATTTAACTTATATGCAGAGTACATCATGAGAAACGCTGGGCTAGATGAAGCACAAGTTTGAATCAAGATTTCCGGGAGAAATATCAATAACCTCAGATATGCAGATGACATCACCCTTATGGCAGAAAGCGAAGAAGAGCTAAATAGCCTCTTGATGAAAGTGAAAGAGGAGAGTGGAAAAGTTGGCTTAAAACTCAACATTCAGAAAACGAAGATCATGGCATCTGGTCCCATCACTTCATGGCAAATAGATGGGGAAACAGTGGAAAAAGTGTCAGACTTTATTTTTTGGGGCTCCAAAATCACTGCAGATGGTGATTGCAGTCATGAACTTAAAAGACACTTACTCCTTGGAAGAAAAGTTATGACCAACCTAGACAGCTTATTAAAAAACAGAAACATGACTTTGCCAACAAAGGTCCGTCTAGTCAAGGCTATGGTTTTTCCTGTGGTCATGTATGGATGTGAGAGTTGGACCGTAAAGAAAGCTGAGCACTGAAGAATCGATGCTTTTGAACTGTGGTGTTGGAGAAGACCCTTGAGAGTCCCTTGGACTGCAAGGAGATCATACCAGTCCATCCTAAAGGAAATCAGTCCTGAATATTCATTGGAAGGAGTGATGCTGAAGCTGAAACTCCAATACTTTGGCCACCTGATGGGAAAAACTGACTCATTTGAAAAGACCCTGATGCTGGGAAAGATTGAAGGCGGGAGGAGAAGGGGACGATAGAGGATGAGATAGTTGGATGGCATCACTGATTCAATTTACATGAGTATGAGTAAACTGTGGGAGTTGGTGATGGACAGGGAGGCCTGGTGTGCTGCATGGGGTTGCAAAGAGTTGGACACAACTGAGTGACTGAACTGAATTGAACTGAATACCCTTTCTATAGATTAGCAAACTGAGACTTGGAGAAGTGAAAGACTTTCCCTAGGGTAAACAGCTTGAAAGTGGCTGTCTAGGCTTGAAACTCAGCTCTGGGACTCCAGAGTCTCTGTTCTTCCAAGCATACCTACCTAGTAATACTTTCATGAGCTCTATCCATGCTGAAGACCACCTGACAGAGGCTGCGTGGGATGTGGTTTTGCTCAACAAACAGGCTCTGCCCTGATCTTGTACACGATTACTTGTGATAAGAGCCACATGTGAGAAGTTCCAATGAATGGAATAAATGACGTGTGATGAGAGTGCTGACCAGAGAATGGCCACGTGACCATAAACTCTAATCATTTATGGGTGACTTGAACTTTTTGGCTGAGTGCCTAAATTTCACCTTTTACTGTGGAACTCTTGTTTTTCTTTAAGCCCAAGAGTCCAGCTCCACGAGTAACATAAGATCATGTAAATGAGGGTAGTCTTGGAAGGCAGGCTGCTTGTCATACTATAGTTGCTTTGTCGCTGTAATGAAAACCACATGCTCCATGGTATTTTTAGACTAGTTAATATTAGCAGATCAGTAGCATTTTTATTTAGATATTGCTATTCCAGCTGGGCTTCCTCTTATTACTTCAAGAAAATCAGAATGTCTACCGAATGTAAGCCTTCAGGAGAGTGGAAAATGGAAAGAAAACAACCAGCACTTTCCCCTTGACTCTTCTGGTTTCCACGTGGAAGTTACATGTGCTTCCCTGAATCTTTGGGAAAGGAGAGGCTGGCCCAGGGGCTTGCTTTCAGAGAATGGTGGAGGAAGTACCCTGGTGGTCCAGTGGTTAAGACTCCACATTCCCAATGCAGGGGGTCCAGGTTTGATTCCTGGTCAGGGAACTAAATCTCAATTGTGGAGCTCACGTGCCACAGCTAAAGATCTGGCATGCCACAGTGAAGACTGAAGATTCCACATGCTGTAGCTAAGACCTGGCTTAGTCAAATAAATAAGTCAATAAATATTTGAAAATAGAGAATAGTGTACTGAGTAACAAGGTGGAAGCAATGATTAAGAAAGACTTGTGTTTGTCCTGGAATCAAGAGAGGAGAGAGGAAAAAAAGAGGAAAGAGGAAAGAGGGAAGAAGGAGTTGTCTAACTACCATTAAAGACTTCTTGAAATTACTGGCATGGTATGGTTTTTTTTTGTTGTTGTTATTTGTTTTGTTTCATTTGTATCATTTTGAGAAAGGTAGGATCATTCCAGTCCATTATTGAGACCCCTTTGGAGTCATCCGAATCTCTAAATTTGCTTCTTTCAGAGAAAATTTTTTATTTCTTGGGAAAAGTCCTTGAATTCCTTTACTTCCGGAACAAATCATATGTTTCCTTCTCCACCAATATGAAATATTCACTGTCTCTATGACTAGAAGAGTAAAAATGCCCCTTGTCTCTCCCTGGAGAGAAATTGAGAGAAACGTCATCAAAAGCAGTGACCTCCATCCTTAGGATAGGTCTTTGTGGACCCAAGAGGTGATTGATGGGTATGCTCTCCTTTGCCCAGCAGGCTGGGGGCAAAAGGAGTAAGAGAAAAGAATGGGCAGTGTCCCTTATGATTATCTTTGCTGAGGACCAGTTTATGTCAAGCCCACACAAGCAACAGGCTTCCCTAGTGGCTCAGCTGGTAAAGAATCCACCTGCGATGTGGGATGCCTGGTTTCGATCCCTGGGTTGGGAAGATCCCCTGGAGAAGGGAAAGGATACCCACTTCCGTATTCCGGCTATATAGTCTATGGGATTGCAAAGAGTTGGACACGATGAGGGACTTTCACACAAGCAACAGCTCAGAACCTTCTGTTGGTAGAGGGCAAGGCTGATGAGATTTTGCTTTGGTGTATGTATTTTTTTTTTTTATTCCATGTGTTGGGGTTATATTGAACTCAATAGTTATACACAGGAAACTGCTGAACTTTCCCCACTGTGACCACCTTGAAAACATACACTGCTCAATCTCCTTTCCCTGTCCCCTTCTGTAGTTTAGTCAAGAAGACAAAATAAGTCTTCTTTTGACAAGTATTACTTCAAGTGTTAAAAGACCCAATAGACTCTAACTCAAAATTTTGATCTCAGATCCAATTCGAAATTTCTCCTGTTTCTCAAAGCCTAAGCCTGACCCTTGGCCAGGGGTCCCAAAGCTGGGGAAGGAGAGTCTGATCTTAGGGTCTGTTTGCTCATTATTCCTTCTGACTCACTCCCCCTTCTCAATTTGCATTACTACTCTTGGTTTCTCCAGGGCTGGGGAGTAGGAGTAAAGGAGCAAGAGGGCAAAGAGTCTTCTCATGTACTTTGACCTCTGTGATTCTCCCTTGCCTGGCATTGCCAAGGTGTTGGGCACTTCATTACTTTGTTTTATCAGGGGCACTTGTGGGTCATCCACTCTGGGACTTTTGTGCTGGACTGGTTCCCGTATGGGTGATATACATTCTCCGACTGATCTCTTGTGACGCACTTTCCTCTTTCCACCCCAACTCCTGTCACAGCGGTTGCATCTCCAGCCTGGTACTGCTAGAGTCCTCTTGCTCTGGCAGGCCACTCTAGAGATGGAGTGGAGCCTTTTAAGATATTTTAGTATACATTCCATAGTGTCCACTAGACCCATGAGGACTCATCCATTCATGGTTCACCATCCTGAGAACAGGCGGGTCGCCCCCTCTGCTATCTCTGTCTTTGCCTGCCTTCTGGGGCAGCTTCTGGCAGGCTCCTGCCTTCAGAAATGATCTGTGCATGTGGCAGGCTGTGGTCTCTGTTAGCTATGTCCTCAAGCCTTCATGGACCCATGTAAGGCTCTCCCAAAGTGAAAGGAGAAGAGCCAAGTGACCTCTATTCTTAGGAATTCCCTTGCACAAACTCTATTAGGGAATTCCAAGTCTCAAGTCCCAGATCAAGAAGTAGGCTGTTATCAGAACCCCAAAGCACCCCTCATCTTCCTTTCTAGTCACCCTAGACTTCTAGCAGCATGGATTAGTCTATTTTTCCATAGTCTGGAGGTAAAAGATAGGTTTGGCTACCTTGTAGTGAGTTTTGTTATCAAGTAGGTCTCTGGAGGATTGAGGAGGGCAATGCTTATTACTTATTGTTTTCACCTTAGGGGCTTCAGCCAAAATGCAGACAGTAGGAAAAGTTCCATTTGTAACTAAAGGAAATCTGTAAATTGGAAGTTCATAAGGAGTTAGCTTTCTGTGCAGACTCCACTTCCTCATGAGTCGTTCAGAAATATTCCCAGATTGTATGACCTCTAGAAATTTGTCTTTGTTCTCAGAAACTGTCTGCAAACGTGTACATGTCTTCATAAACAATTACTTGCTGCTGCTGCTACTGCTGCTAAGTCGCTTCAGTTGTGTCTACTCTGTGCGACCCCAGAGACGGCAGCCCACCAGGATCCCCCAGCCCTGGGATTCTCCAGGCAAGAACACTGGAGTGGGTTGTCATTGCCTTCTCCAATGCATGAAAGTGAAAAGTGAAAGTGAAGTCACTCAGTCGTGTCCGACTCCTAGCGACCTCATGGACTGCAGCCTACCAGGCTCCTCCGTCCATGGGATTTTCCAGGCAAGAGTACTGGAGTGGGGTGCCATTGCCTTCTCTGAATTACTTGCTAGATAAACAGAAAAAGTAACAGACTTGTCGAGTCTGGTGGGAAACCATATAGAGCTATAACTAAAATTTACTGAGCACTTCTTTGCTAAGCTTTTTCTGTGTGTGTTTAACTCTTCAAAATCCCTGGAAAGGCTCATTATTATTATCACCGTAACACAGATAAGGAGGTCTGAGGTCCAGATAGTGTAAGATATGTAATGAGGATCACATAAGTGAGAAAACTGGAGCCATGTGCAAGCTCGAGTCACCCAGCTCCAGAGCTTGTAATCACTCTTCTATTCCAGGGACCAGAGTTCCCTGAGGAATCAGGGGTTCCCTATTGCTAGTTTCTAGATAAAGCTCCACTGAGTTTCCTTAGGTGGAATGACTCAGACTTAGGGAAAGGAACCATGGAAAAGGTGATGACTTCTGGGTCAAGACCAGATCTTTTGCATAATAAACTAGATTTAAAGCTAGATGTCACTGCTGTGTGGCGTAGGGAGAATAAGGCATTTGGAGACATGACAGTTTCTTTGGGAATAGGCTTGTGTCCATGATGGAAACCCCCTGAGAAGAGTCTGTCATTTTGGATATTTCTGTCTTATGCCACGGGAAAACTCATAAACAGTATAAGGATTTAAGTTTTGTAAAGCAGAATGTGTTGTTGGTTTCTTAAATTACTCCAGTTGTTCAAATAATACCAATACCCCTCTACTCCTCTGTGGTGACACAATGAATGTTTCAGGCACTTGATTAAAGTGTGCTCAGCCCATCAACCTCTTTTCTGAGCTCACCAGAAGGGAGAGGTACCCACTGAAGGGGTTGCCTAGGAGTTCCTGATGGTGATCAGTAGGGGAGGGGCCAGGGCAATGGCAGAGTAGGAAGGAAAACATGATGCTCAGCAAGTTCTAGGAGAAGAAAGGATGTAAAATCAATCTCTCCTTCTAATATTTTCTTAGGGAATCTGACCTGTGTGAGAGGGAAGGGAAGGAAGGAGGATGCTTGGGTTAGATCTTTCTTTACTAAAGATCAAGAAGATTGTGGCTTGGTTGCATGATTTCAAAAAGATAGCAAGTCAGAGTGAATCTTGTGTAGCCCATCAAATGGGATTCGGCAGAAAGAGGACTGAGAGGCTGCTGGATGACCAGTGCAGGAGGAAGCCAGACAACAGCCTGTTTGGGATCCTGGCTGAAGTGTCTAGGTGTGGAGCAGATGGTGTTTAACATGAAAGTCAGCAGTATCCACCTCAAGGAAAAGGTGGAGTCTAGGCTAAAGTGGGGTGATCTGGCCACGAAGATAAGAGCATGTGTTAGGCACAGCAACTTAGAGAAATATTCTAGAGCAGGTACCAATACTGCCGACTTCTTCTGCAGTAAGTGTCATTGGAGGACAAGAAAAATGGCAAAAGAACAACATTTACCAGTTAGGGTTAGGGTTCACTTTGCAAACAGACACTGGATACCTCATGTGTCTGGCCTTGCACTAAGCCCTGGAGATGCCAAGATTTTAGAAAGACATGATCTCTGCTTACAAAGAGCTCACAGTCCAGGGGGATAATCTGGCAAATCAATATGATGGCTTGTTGTAAGTTCTCTGATGGGATACGCACAAGCCCTTTGGGCTCACAGGAGGACAGAGAATCTAGACGTTAACTGGGGGAGATGGTGATAAAGACGACTTCCTGGAGGAATGACATTGATGGGGATGCCCTATTGATAGGGAAGCATTCAGCACGTATGTATAGGATGAATTGCTGTTAGCCTGGAAAACGGGGAGGGGATGGGGGATTTTTTAAGGCAGATTGTTTTAGGTTCTTACTCAATTTGAGTAACAGCCAGAGGAAGGAGGAGCCCTGAGGAGACCGGTATGACTAGAGAGGACTGTGGCAGCAGGAAGTGGCTAGAACTGACGCAGGAGTCGGGAACAGATCATGATGGGGTTATAAGCAGCCTATGGGGTAGATGGTGCTGTCAGCACTTTACAGAGGAGACCAGTGAGCTCAGGGCTTCAGAGACTTTCCCCAGATCACACAGAGAATGTGGCAGACCTGGTAGTGGATCTAATAGCTACCTCACCCCAAATGGGGAGCTCTTTTCCTATTTTTCCTTTGCATCTTTATTTTGATAAAAGTTTAAGTTATTAAAATTTGTACCCAAATAACACGCTTATCTCCAATAGACCGCTCTGCTCGACGTTAGCCCAGAAGTCATTGCATCCTCTCATGACTGAAGAAACTGTATTAAAACAGATTCTACCCTGATCCTGATGGAGGCAGCAGATCACCAAGAAGTCAGCTCTGTGTAAACTGGCCTGGAGCATCAGCTTGGGAGGGCCAGGCTTCATTTGTATTCCAAGGGAGAGAGTCCAGGGAGGAAAATGCACAGCAGTTTCTTTCATAAAATGTTTAAAGGACTAGTTTGTTCATGACCTTGGTTGATTAGGGTCAGGAACTTGACATCCTAATGCTGAATGTATCAGAAAAATCTGTGTTTGCTCACTGCCCCTGCTCCGAACAGGCTTCTAACTTCTAGCTCTAACTTCCTGCGTAGCCCTCAGGAAATGCAAGTTGGTCTGAGGGTTTTTTTGTTTGTTTTTTTCTCTTTCCCTTTCCAGTTTGGGGAAAATCCAGCATAATTGTGGTATTTACCCACTGATAAGTGAAAAATCAACATCATTGCAAACAGTGAGTGTTGGCCTAACTCCTAAGAACTCATAGTACTTCACCTGGGTGGCTGCCTCCTTGGCCAAATGTCTGATGACAGTCTTTCCATGTTGTTACATGGCTTTCGGCTTCAGTCCCTTTTATGTCTTCCTCCCCAGGACTCTGCTGATCCTGGCTTGTCTTGGACAAAGTTGAGAAATAGGCAAAGAATGCCTTTTGGGCTCTGAACCTTCTTTTTCTTCTTCTTCCTATGGGATTCATGCTCAGTGGTTCAGGTGCCCAGTATTACATCATTTATCTCTCCTCTTCCATCAGGATGATGACCAAGAAAGTCATCTCAAATGTAATTGTTGGAAGAGACTAACTTCAATGATAACAGCTTACACATAGGTGGGGCACACTCTGCAAACAGCTTGTTCTCAACGTTTTGTGTACATTGACTCAATGAGTTATCCCAATAATTTTGTACATTGGCTCAAAATAATTCTGTGCACTAGAGAAAGTCATTAGCTCTCTCAGTCACAGAGCATTTAGTTTACTGACCCAAGGTCATAGTGTTAGAACTTGGTAGAGATATTTGAACCCAGGAGGTCTGACTTTGTCCATGGGCTCAGGCAATTCATTAGGAGAACAATAACAATTCACTGATGGGGACGTGCATTACTTCATTTAATGCTCCTACATAGTTTTGATATATGGTTTTATAACTCTGTTTTACAAACAGAAAAATGAAAGAGGAATTGCTGAGATTTCGTAACTAGTAAGTGGTGGAGAAGAATGTGGAGCCATGGTCTGAGTGGGGTGCCACTGCCTTCTTCGACTATCTACCATAGCATTCCTGAATTCACGTCCTCAATCATGGAGTGTCAGGCTCTGCAGATTTTGGGCTTTAAATAGTATCAGAATATTAAGTTAGATTATTGTAGCTATCCTTGTAGTTGAGACAATAGGTAAAAAGGAGACAGGAGAAACATTTTATCTGGGAGTGGGGAAAGTGGGCGCTGAGACTTTCCTGGATGTCAAAGTTACAGTTTGTAGGCTGGTGACCATTTGGCCATCCTAGCATGCTGGCCTCATTCAGAAGCTTTTTCTCTTCAGTTCTAACCCACTGTATCTGACTGTCTGCACCCCAACAGTGCACAGCCTCCCCAAAGTGGCTATGACTGAAACTAAACTCCCCTTTTTTATTTTCCAATGGGTTTAACAGCATCACCTAAATGGGAATGCCCTTTCTCATTCACCTCCTACATTTAATCAGCCCCTGCGTTCCACAGACCCTGCCTTTTACAGACATTTCTGGTCTATTCTCTTATACCTCCTCACTCGTCCTGTCTTTGTTCATCATCCTCACCTAAATGATCATAGGAGTGAGTTTCCCCCTCACTCCTGGTGTCTCTCTTCAACAGTCATCCGTTACTGCTTCCCGGAGTAATTGCTCTCACATGGAAACTGATCATGTCACTTCCTGCTCAAAATCTGTCAGCGATGGGCCCCAAACACTTACGTAGCGTTTCCTCAAACTTCAGACTACGTTCTTCAGTAATGCACTCTTGGAGCTAATGGGGTTTCTCGGACATTTAAAAATAATCCTTTATTTAAAAAAACAAAGAATTCTCCTTGTGATGAAAATTCTTAAAATGGTTTTATCCCAATATTGACAATGTGACCTTGGGTCATTTGGTTAATAGTGCCACCAGAAGGAAAAAATACTTAATTGCGCTTTAAGGGACATGACTGGGAAGATTAGTAACATATTTTGTTAATAGGCCTTGTATTGGCTTTCCCTTTGTAAATTTGTTTTTGTTTTATTATTGCATAAAGGTTATAGACACTGAGAAGTTATAGCTAGTTTATAGAGTTAAAGATAAATCTATAGATTTATAGATTTAAATAATGTTGTAATTAAAATAAGTTGTCAGGACTTTCCTGATGGTCCAGTGGCTAGGATTCCGTGCTCCCTGTGTGGGGGTCATGATCTCTGGTTGGGGAACTGGATCCCATGCGCTGCAACTAAGAACTTGCATGCAACTAAGGTCTGACATAATCAAATAAATAAATATAAAAAAATGAGTTGGCAATACTAATAATATTTAATCATTCTTTCCTTTAATGTCGGTCCATACAGTTTTGCATACCTAAGTTCAAAAACACTGACCTGTGGGGTCAAGTGCAAACTCCTTAGGGCTGTATGAGTCTTGTCTCTGTCCCCTTCCAGCCTCCTTCCTGCATCTCCCCACATGCCTTCTCCTCACTTGACTAGAGCTCCCTGACAGTAGGAACAATTTCTTATTCCTATTTGTACCTACATGTCTGACTGTGAGTGAAGGAAGGAAGCAATGAACATGTGATAGAGGCACAGACCTAGTGGCCAACTCCTAACATTACTTTAAATAGTAACATTCCTTGCTTGACTTCAGGCTGGGACACCATGCTATCTCTCCTATTGGTTCAGCCACACTTTTATTTTATGTGTTGAATGACTAAGTCATTTACAGAGGAAGAAAAGGTTCAAAACTTACACCCATAGGGGAAGGTCAGATGCAGCCTGTATCCTGAGGGAAGGAGTCATCTCCCCACAGTGTTTTCAACTTGGAAATTCCCAGAGGATCAAAGAGAGATGTCCGCTTTGCTCCTTGTCTCACAGTATGTCAGCTGCTCCCCTCCCACCTTTTCTTAGCTCCTAAAAAAGGGAGGATTCCTTTAAACAGACTTTTATGTCTACTTTATTTTTAGTCCAGAAAGCATTTGCTTTTAGTGTTTATGTATGGGAATGTGAATTCAGGTCAGCTGATGATCAGGCTAGACACTCGAACATGCCTGCAGCTGCACTGGGGCATAGTAACCAGCCAACAGAGCTGGACAGTAGATGATGAGCTCCTATCAGTTCCAAAATCTTATTTTGAGTGGCAATCAACTCTAATGGGTTTTGTGGACACACCAATCTCATAAGGAGGATTTGGGTATATGACCTGGATAACCATGATGGTGTGATCACTCACCTAGAGCCAGACATCCTGGAGTTCGAAGTCAAGTGGGAGCACCACTCTGAACAGAGATAGTGGAAGTTATGGAATTCCAGCTGAAATACTTCAAATCCTAAAAGATAATGCTGTTAAAGTGCCGCACTCAATATATCAGCAAATTTGGAAAACTCAGCAGTGGCCACAGGACTGGAGAAAGTCAGTTTTCACTTCAACCCCAAGAAGGGCAATGCCAAAGAATGTTCAAACTACTGCACAATGGCACTCATCTCACATGCTAGCAAAGTAATGCTCAAAATTCTCCAAGTCAGGCTTCAACAGTACGTGAACCGGGAACTTCCAGATGTTCAAGCTGGATTTAGAAAAGGGAGAAGAACCAGAGATCAAATTTCCAACATCAGTTGGATCATAGAAAAAGCAAGAGAATTCCAGAAAAATATTTACTTCTGCTTCATTGACTACACTAAATCCTTTGACTCTGTGGATTACAAAACTGTGGGAAATTCTTGAAGAAATGGAAATACCAAACCATGTTACCTGCCTTCTGAGAAATCTGTATGCAGGTCAAGAAGCAACAGAATTGAACATGGAACGGACTAGTTCCAAATTGGGAAAGGAGTTCGTCAAGGCTGTATATTGTCATCCTGCTTATTTAACTTATATGCAGAGTACATCATGTGAAATGTTGGGCTGGATGAAGCAAAAGTTGGAATCAAGATTGCTGGGAGAAATATCAATAACCTCACATAAGGAGATGACAGTACCCTTATGGCAGAAAGTGAAGAGGAACTGAAGAGCCTCTTGATGAAAGTGAAAAAGGAGAGTGAAAAAGCTGGCTTAAAAGTCAACATTCTAAAAACTAAGGTCATGGCATTTGGTCCCATCACTTCATAGCAAATAGATGGGGAAACAATGGAAACAGTGAGAGACTTTAATTTCTTGGGCTCCAAAATCACTGTAAATGGTGACTGCAGCCATGAAATTAAAAGACACTTGCTACTTGTAAGAAAAGCTATGACAACCTAGACAGCATATTAAAAAGCAGAGACAGAGGGGAGGAGCTAAGATGGTGGAGGAGTAGGACGGGGAGAACACTTTCTCCCCCACAAATTCATCAAAAGAACATTTAAACGCCGAGTAAATTCCACAAAACAACTTCTGAATGCCGGCAGAGGACATCAGACACCCAGAAAAGCAACCCAAGTCTTCGAAAGGAGGTAGGAAAAAATATAAAAGACAAAAAAAAGAGACAAAAGAGGGAGGGACGGAATTCTGTCCTGGGAAGGGAGTCTTAAAAAGAGAGACGTTTCCAAACACCAGGAAACCTTCTCACTGCCGAATCTGTGCCGAGCCTTGGAAGCGCAGAGGGCAACATAACAGGGAGGAAAAATAAACAAACAATTAAAACCCGCAGATTGTGAGCCCTACAGTAACTCCCCCAGCGGAGAAGCAGCGCAGAGGCCTGCACAGGCCACTAGCAAGCAGGGGTTGGGCAGGGAGGCGCGGCGCAGGCTGCATCGCTTATAGTAAAGATCTGGCCTGAATACCCTGAGTGCTATCTGAGCGAAATAATTTGGGCTAGCAAACCAGACTGTGGGATATCTACCATACCAAAAGCCAGCCCTAACCTAAGACACCGCCAGGCCCGCTCACGGAACAAAGGACTGAACAGAGATAGCCGGCTGCAGACCATCCCCCTCCGGTGACAGGCAGCCAGAGCTGGAAGGGGGCAATCGCAGCCCCAGAGAGACATTATCTAAAACTGCAAGCAGGCTTCTTTGCTAACTAAAACTTATTGGGGGTCTGGACGGTCAACATCTGCCTGAGAAGGTGTGCCAGTTGTACACCTAGATAACTGATCGACGGGGAGGCGATAAGTCTCAGCAATCGCGCTCGCCAAACACCTCATCACCTGAGCTGCTTGGACCTGGGAAGGGCACAAAACGCAGGCCCAACCGAGTCTGGGCCTCTGAGGACTACCCAAGTGCCTGAACCTGAGCGGCTTGGACCTGGGAGGTGCAGGCAGCCCAGGGCTGGCCACGGATGGTTCCCGGCAGAGCAACCTAGAACCTGAGCAGTGTAGGCAGGGAGGCTACATGCACCTTGAGCGGGGGCAGACCCAGTGTGGCTGAGGCACTGTGAGCACACGCCGTGTTATTTGTTTGCAGCATCCCTCCCTCCCTCCCCACAGCATGACTGAACAAGTGAGCCTAAAAAGAAAAAAAAAAGTGTCCTCCACCGTCCCCTTTGTGTCAGGGTGGAAACCAGACACTGAAGAGACCAGCAAACAGAAGAAGCTATAACAGAGGGAACTGCCTTGGAAGCTACAGGCAATAGATTAAAACCCTGTGGTTAGTACCAACTACATAGGAAGGGGCCTATAGATCTCGAGAAATTAAGTCAGACCGAGGAACTAGCCGAAAATGAACTGAACCCACGATACTCACAACAAAACCAGAGAAAGTCCTAGATACATTTTTACTATTTTTACGATCATTCTTTCTTTTTTTAAAAAATTTTTTAAAAAAATTTTTAAGTCCTCTATTATTCCTTTAATTTTGACTTTCATAACCTATTACTTTGCAAAAAAAAAGACCATTTTCTAAAAAAGCAAACTTCATATATATATTTTTTATAATTTTTTTTGACCTTGTTTTTTTTTTTTCTTCTTCTTTTCTGTAACATTGTATTTTTGAAATTCCAAACTCTACTCTAGATTTTTAATTTTAGCTTTTTGGTATTTGTTATCAATTTTGTACCTATAGTTTTTTTTATATTTCTGTGACTTTTTTTTCTCTCTGTTTCTTTCTCTTCTTCTTTTATATAACATTGCATATCTGAAATTCCAAACTCTACTCTAGATTTTTAATTTTTGCTTTTATGTATTTGTTACCAATTTTGTACCTTTAAGAACCCAATCTTCAGGACCCATTTTTCACTAGGGAGCGAGATTACTGGCTTGACTGCTCTCTCTCCCTTTGAACTCTCCTTTTTCTCCACCAGGTCGCCTGTGTCTCATCCCTAACCCCTCTCTACTCTACCCAACTCTGTGAATTTCTGTGTGTTCCAGACTGTAGAGAACACTTAGGGAACTGATTACTTGCTGGATCTGTCTCCTTCCTTTTCATTTCCCCCTTTTATCCTCCTGGCCACCTCTGTCTCCTTCCTCCTCCTTCTCTTCTCTGTATAACTCCGTGAACATCTCTGAGCCGCCAGTTGTGGAGTGCACATAAGGAAGTGATTACTGGCTAGCCCACTCTCTCCTCTATTGATTCTACCTCATCTCATTCAGCTCACCTCTAACTCCCTCCTCCCTCTTCTCTTCTTCATGTAACGCTGTGAACCTCTCTGGGTGACTCTCACGGTAGAGAAACTTTTCATCTTTAATGTAGATGTTTTAACAATGGTGCTGTATAGAAGGAGAAGTTTTGAAACTACTGTAAAAATAAGACCGATAACTGGAAGCAGGAGGCTTAAGTCCAAACCCTGACTACAAGGAACTCCTGACTCCAAGGAACATTAATTGACAGGAGCTCATCAAACACCTCCATACCTACACTGAAACCAAGCACCACACAAGGGCCAACAAGTTCCAGGGCAAGACATACCAAGCAAATTCTCCAGCAACACAGGAACACAGCCCTGAGCTCCAAGACACAGGCTGCCCAAAGTCACCCCAAAACCATAGATATCTCATAACTCATTACTGGACACTTCATTGCACTCTAGAGAAAATACAGCTCCACTCACCAGAACACCGACACAAGCTTCCCTAACCAAGAAACCTTGACAAGCCACCTGTACAAACCCACACACAGTGAGGAAACGCCACAATAAAGAGAACTCCACAAACTGCCAGAATACAGAGAGGACACCTCAAACTCAGCAATTTAAACAAGATGAAGAGACAGAGGAATACCCAGCAGATAAAGGAACAGGATAAATGCCCACCAAACCAAACAAAAGAGGAAGAGATAGGGAATCTACCTGATAAAGAATTCCGAATAATGATAGTGAAATTGATCCAAAATCTTGAAATAAAAATGGAATCACAGATAAATAGCCTGGAGACAAGGATTGAGAAGATGCAAGAAAGGTTTAACAAGGACCTAGAAGAAATACAAAAGAGTCAATATTTAATGAATAATGCAATAAATGAAATCAAAAACACTCTGGAGGCAACAAATAGTAGAATAACAGAGGCAGAAGATAGGATTAGTGAATTAGAAGATAGAATGGTAGAAATAAATGAATCAGAGAGGATAAAAGAAAAACGAATTAAAAGAAATGAGGACAATCTCAGAGACCTCCAGGACAATGTTAAACACTACAACATTCGAATCATAGGGGTCCCAGAAGAAGAAGACAAAAAGAAAGACCATGAGAAAATACTTGAGGAGATAATAGTTGAAAACTTCCCTAAAATGGGGAAGGAAATAATCACCCAAGTCCAAGAAACCCAGAGAGTTCCAAACAGGATAAACACAAGGCGAAACACCCCAAGACACATATTAATCAAATTAACAAAGATCAAACACAAAGAACAAATATTAAAAGCAGCAAGGGAAAAACAACAAATAACACACGAGGGAATTCCCATAAGGATAACAGCTGATCTTTCAATAGAAACTCTTCAAGCCAGGAGGGAATGGCAAGACATACTTAAAGTGATGAAAGAAAATAACCTACAGCCCAGATTATTGTACCCAGCAAGGATCTCATTCAAATATGAAGGAGAAATCAAAAGCTTCTCAGACAAGCAAAAGCTGAGAGAATTCAGCACCACCAAACCAGCTCTCCAACAAATACTAAAGGATAGTCTCTAGACAGGAAACACAAAAACGGTGTATAAATTCGAACCCCAAACAATAAAGTAAATGGCAACGGGATCATACTTATCAGTAATTACCTTAAACGTAAATGGGTTGAATACCCCAACCAAAAGACAAAGACTGGCTGAATGGATACAAAAACAAGACCCCTACATATGTTGTCTACAAGAGACCCACCTCAAAACAGGGGACACATACAGACTGAAAGTGAAAGGCTGGAAAAAGATTTTCCATGCAAATAGGGACCAAAAGAAAGCAGGAGTAGCAATACTCATATCAGATAAAATAGACTTTAAAACAAAGGCTGTGAAAAGAGACAGAGATGGTCACTACATAATGATCAAAGGATCAACCCAAGAAGAAGATATAACAATTATAAATATATATGTACCCAACATGGGAGAACCGCAATATGTAAGACAAATGCTAACAAGTATGAAAGGAGAAATTAACAATAACACAATAATAGTGGGAGACTTTAATACCCCACTCATACCTATGGATAGATCAACTAAACAGAAAACTAACAAGGAAACATAAACTTTAAACAATATAATAGACCAGTTAGACCTAATTGATATCTATAGGACATTTCATCCCAAAACAATGAATTTCACCTTTTTCTCAAGCACACATGGAACCTTCTCCAGGATAGATCACGTCCTGGGCCATAAATCTAGCCTTGGTAAATTCAAAAAAATAGAAATCATTTCAAGCATCTTTTCTGACCACAATGCAGTAAGATTAGATCTCAATTACAGGAGAAAAACTATTAAAAATTCTTACATATGGAGGCTGAACAACATGCTGCTGAATAACCAACAAATCACAGAAGAAATCAAAAAAGAAATCAAAATTTGCATAGAAATGAGTGAACATGAAAACACAACAACCCAAAACCTCTGGGACACTGTAAAAGCAGTCCTAAGGGGAAAGTTCATAGCAATACAGGCATACCTCAAGAAACAAGAAAAAAGTCAAATAAATAACCTAACTCTACACCTAAAGCAACGAGAAAAGGAAGAAATGAAGAACCCCAGGGTTAGTAGAAGGAAAGAAATCTTAAAAATTAGGGCAGAAATAAATGCAAAAGAAACAAAAGAGACCATAGCAAAAATCAACCAAGCCAAAGGCTGGTTCTTTGAAAGGATAAATAAAATTGACAAATTAGCCAGACTCATCAAGAAACAAAGGGAGAAAAATCAAATCAATAAAATTAGAAATGAAAATGGAGAGATCACAACAAACAACACAGAAATACAAAGGATCATAAGAGCCTACTATCAACAATCATATGCCAATAAAATGGACAACGTGGAAGAAATGGACAAATTCTTAGAAAAGTACAACTTTCCAAAACTGGACCAAGAAGAAATAGAAAATCTTAACAGACCCATCACAAGCATGGAAATTGAAACTGCAATAAAAAATCTTCCAGCAAACAAAATCCCAGGTCCAGATGGCTTCACAGCTGAATTCTACCAAAAATTTAGAGAAGAACTAACACCTATCCTACTCAAACTCTTCCAGAAAATTGCAGAGGAAGGTAAACTTCCAAACTCATTCTATGAGGCCACCATCACCCTAATACCAAAACCTGACAAAGATCCCACAAAAAAAGAAAACTACAGGCCAATATCACTGATGAACATAGATGCAAAAATCCTTAACAAAATTCTAGCAATCAGAATCCAACAACACATTAAAATGATCATACACCATGACCAAGTGGGCTTTATCCCAGGGATGCAAGGATTCTTCAGTATCTGCAAATCAATCAATGTAATACACCACATTAACAAACTGGAAAATAAAAACCATATGATTATCTCAATAGATGCAGAGAAAGCCTTTGACAAAATTCAACATCCATTTATGATAAACTCTCCAGAAAGCAGGAATAGAAGGAACATACCTCAACATAATAAAAGCTATATATGACAAACCCACAGCAAACATTATCCTCAATGGTGAAAAATTGAAAGCATTCCCTCTAAAGTCAGGAACAAGACAAGGGTGCCCACTTTCACCATTACTATTCAACATAGTATTGGAAGTTTTGGCCACAGCAATCAGAGCAGAAAAAGAAATAAAAGGAATCCAAATTTGAAAAGAAGAAGTAAAACTCTCACTATTTGCAGATGACATGATCCTCTACATAGAAAACCCTAAAGACTCCACCAGAAAATTACTAGAACTAATCAATGATTATAGTAAAGTTGCAGGATATAAAATCAACACACAGAAATCCCTTGCATTCCTATACACTAATAATGAGAAAACAGAAAGAGAAATTAAGGAAACAATTCCATTCACCACTGCAATGGAAAGAATAAAATACTTAGGAATATATCTACCTAGAGAAACTAAAGACCTATACATAGGTCTCTAGTAACTATAAAACTATAAAACACTGGTGAAAGAAATCAAAGAGGACACTAATAGATGGAGAAATATACCATGTTCATGGATCGGAAGAATCAATATAGTGAAAATGAGTATACTACCCAAAGCAATTTATAGATTCAATGCAATCCCTATCAAGCTACCAATGGTATTCTTCACAGAGCTAGAACAAATAATTTCACAATTTGTATGGAAGTACAAAAAACCTCGAATAACCAAAGCTATCTTGAGAAAGAAGAATGGAACTGGAGGAATCAACCTACCTGACTTCAGGCTGTATTACAAAGCCACAGTTATCAAGACAGTATGGTACTGGCACAAAGACAGAAATATAGATCAATGGAACAAAATAGAAAGCCCAGAGATAAATCCACGCACATATGGACACCTTATCTTTGACAAAGGAGGCAAGAATATACAATGGATTAAAGACAATCTCTTTAACAAGTGGTGCTGGGAAATCTGGTCAACCACTTGTAAAAGAATGAAACTAGAACACTTTCTAACACCATACACAAAAATAAACTCAAAATGGATTAAAGATCTCAATGTAAGACCAGAAACTATAAAACTAGTCCTAGAGGAGAACATAGGCAAAACACTCTCCGACATACATCACAGCAGGATCCTCTATGACCCACCTCCCAGAATATTGGAAATAAACGCAAAAATAAACAAATGGGACCTAATTAAACTTAAAAGCTTCTGCACATCAAAGGAAACTATTAGCAAGGTGAAAAGGCAGCCTTCAGAATGGGAGAAAATAATAGCAAATGAAGCAACTGACAAACAACTAATCTCAAAAATATACAAGCAACTCCTACAGCTCAACTCCAGAAAAATAAACGACCTAATCAAAAAATGGGCCAAAGAACTAAATAGACATTTCTCCAAAGAAGACATACAGATGGCTAACAAACACATGAAAAGATGCTCAACATCACTCATTATCAGAGAAATGCAAATCAAAACCACTATGAGGTACCATTTCACACCAGTCAGAATGGCTGTGATCCAAAAGTCTACAAGCAATAAATTCTGGAGAGGGTGTGGAGAAAAGGGAACCCTCTTACACTGTTGGTGGGAATGCAAACTAGTACAGCCACTATGGAGAACAGTGTGGAGATTCCTTAAAAAACTGGAACTAGAACTGCCTTATGATCCAGCAATCCCACTGCTGGGCATACACACTGAGGAAGCCAGAAGGGAAAGAGACACATGTACTCCAATGTTCATCGCAGCACTGTTTATAATAGCCAGGACATGGCAGCAACCTAGATGTCCATCAACAGATGAATGGATAAGAAAGCTGTGGTACATATACACAATGGAGTATTACTCAGCCATTAAAAAAGAATACATTTAAATCAGTTCTAATGAGGTGGATGAAACTGGAGCCTATTATACAGAGTGAAGTAAGCCAGAAAGAAAAACACCAATACAGTATACTAACGCATACATATGGAATTTAGAAAGATGGTAACAATAACCCTGTATACGAGACAGCCAAAGAGACACTGATGTATAGAACAGTCTTTTGGACTCTGTGGGAGAGGGAGAGGGTGGGAAGATCTGGGAGAAGGACATTGAAACATGTATAATATCATGTATGAAACGAGTTGCCAGTCCAGGTTCGATGCACGATACTGGATGCTTGGGGCTGGTGCACTGGGATGACCCAGAGGGATGGTACGGGAAGGGAGGAGGGTTCAGGATGGGGAACACATGTATACCTGTGGCAGATTCATTTCAATATTTGGCAAAACCAATACAAAATTGTAAAGTTTAAAAATAAAATAAAATTAAAAAAATAAAATCTTGCTTTGCAAAAAAAAAAAAAAAGCAGAGACATTACTTTGCTGACAAAGGTCTGTCTATTCAAAGCTATGGTTTTTCCAACAGTCATGAATGGATGTGACAGTTGGACCATAAGGAAGGCTGAGTGCCAAAGATTTGATGCTTTCAAACTCTGGTGTTAAAGAAGACTCTAAGGGTCCCTTGGAGACTTGGACTTCAAGGAGATCAAAGGAGTCAATCCTAAAGGAAATCAATCCTAATATTCATTGGAAGGACTGATGCTGAAGCTGAAGCTCCAATACTTTGGCCACCTGATGCAAAGAGCTGACTCATTGGAAAATACCCTGATGCTCGGAAAGAACAGGAGGAGAAGGGGACAACAGAGGATGAGACGATTGGGTGGCATCACCGACTCGATGGACATGAGTTTGAACAAGCTCCGGGAGATGGTGAAATGCACGGAAGTCTGGTGTGCTGCAGTCAATGGGGTCGCAAAGAGTTGGACATGACTGAGCAACTGAACTGAACTGCAGCCCACCTCATCTCCTCAAAGAGAAGAACTTTCTTTCTTTTATCCTTCTTTCTCTCTTTCTTCCCACCATTCAAAATAATTGCCTCATGTGCCAGGCACCATGCAAACCCTGCCAACTTTTGATCCTGATCAGATACAATGAAATTATCAAATAGATTCTTCCTGTATGTGCAAAAATCTTTACAGAGAGACAATTGGGTTGTGATGTAAGAAAGTGTCAACCTTGGTTCTCTTGCTAGAAACTTGTCTTTTAATGCTGCCTTTTAAAAAAGTTTTAAAAAATATCAACCAAATAGTGAATATTTAGAAAAAATGGTGTGCACAGACACCATAGTAATATGTATACAATTAGCAACTATTTTATGAAAATCTTATCATGAATGACTGACATCTTCCAACAGATAAAACTAGACAAAGCTACCAAGAAAATTTGAAGTTTTATTTTAAATATCATTTAGTCATATAGATAACTGGAAGTTTTTAAAAAATAAATGTGACAAACATATGGATTTGTAAAGTATAAATTGACCTACAAATCTATATATTTTCATAATATTTTTCATTAAAGAAATATTTGAGAGGGTGGGAAGATTTGGGAGAATGGCATTGAAACATGTGAAATGTCATGTATGAAACGAGATGCCAGTCCAGGTTCAATGCACGATGCTGGATGCTTGGGGCTGGTGCACTGGGACGACCCA
Organism: Bos javanicus; assembly: GCF_032452875.1. Taxonomy (NCBI): domain Eukaryota; kingdom Metazoa; phylum Chordata; class Mammalia; order Artiodactyla; family Bovidae; genus Bos; species Bos javanicus. The sequence continues at coordinate 46,763,199 of NC_083872.1, read as the reverse complement.
GAGGGATGGTATGGGGAGGGAGGAGGGAGGAGTGTTCAGGATGGGGAACACATGTATACCTGTGGTGGAAAAAAATTTTTTTGAAGCAAAAACAAACAAACAAACAAAAAAATAATACTTTTACTCTATTTACTATTTTTACATGAATCTTGATCACCAAACTTGATACTTTGGAGAAGAGTTCACATTCTAAATTATCCCATGAATTATTTAATGTTACATAGCCTGAATTACACCAACTTTAGAATTTTTGAACATTATAAATTATTAGGCATGTTGACCAGTAAAAAAAAAAAATAGTGATCTAATAATGAATAAATGATTTGTTTCTAAAGACCTACTCTTTTCTTTATTATTATAGTTGATGTACAATATTATATTAGAAAAAAAAAAAGAAATATTTGGAGATGTGAAGACATAGGTCCTTCTAGTTTTGTAACATGAGGTGAATTATTCACTTGTTTTGACCTTATAATCTGTTTTATTTTATGATGATGGAAAAAATACCTGCTCTTTTTTGTAAATAGGAAGTGCAGTGATGAGGATTAAAACTAAAACAAAATGTTCTAGGTGAAAGAGCTTTGTCAGTAGTATAAAGTACTAAACAAATGTATGGGAGGGTTATTGTTCTTAGCTAGCCTCCCCCAACCCTTCTCATAAGAGCATGGCATACTATATAAATCAAAGTGATTATACAGATAAGGCACCGGCTTCCTACTGCTCAACAGCATGGTGTGTTTGTTCAGTTGTTTAATCATGTCCGACTCTTTGCAACACTATGGACTGTAGCCAACAAGGCTCCTCTGTCCATGGGATTTCCCAGGCAGGAATACTGGAGTGGGTTACCATTTCCTCCTCCAGGAGATCTTCCTGACCCAGGGATTGAACCCACATCTTCTGTGTCTCCTGCATTGGCAGGTGAATTCTTTACCACTGAGCCACCTGGGAAGCCCCAATATGGTAGACACCCTCAATCTTTCCACCAGACAGGTGCTTAGAGAGCACCAGGCCTGGATGCTTGGAGACAGAGGCTGGTGACCACAGTCACAGGTAGAACAGGTGTGAAGGGTGTGCACTATAAGTGGAGGGCCACCACATGGAAGGGCCAGTCATTTTTGTTTGGTATCCTGATCTGCACAGATACACAGAAAACAACCAAATACTAGCTATCTGAGGTTGCCACTGTCCCCTTCCTTAGCACCTTCTCATGGACAGCAGTTGTTCAAAAGACTCAAACAAGTTCTTAGAAATTTTCAGTTAGTTTAATTAAATCTTCTCACTGCATCCAAATGGTAAGACAAAGCCATCCTCTGCTCTGGGAGTGGTATGTAAACATCCTGCCTTAAATCACGGTGATAACTTGGTTCGTTTATTAATTCTTACTGCCTACCCAACCCCCTTCTCTCTTCAGCTTCCCAGCTGTCTTCTGCTGTGTCCACCCACAAGCAGACATGCAGAGTGGGGAGGAAATGTTAGCACTTCAGTGTGGGAATAAAGGGCTTTTCCTCTGATATAAATATCCACTTTGTTCCCTGCTTCCTTACCTTTAGAAAATGTACAGTTCCTCTTCAAAAGAAGCGACTGGCCCTATTAGTAACAGGAAGAACTTTTCTCATTGCCTTCTGGAACCTCATACTCATTCATTCATGCATAAATTCATCACATAGTGATTGAAGGCCTACTATGTGACAGGCACTGTTCTAAGTGCTTATAGTAAAGCAGTGAGCAAAAGACGTGGGGGTCCCTGTCTTTGTGGAACTTATATATAGAGTGAGAGGACATAGTCAATAAGAAAAGACAAGAGAGCTTCAGATGGTGAATGAAATAGAAAGACTGATAGAAAACAAAAAGGGAGAGGGTGTATCTGGGGAAGCCTCTCTGAGGAAGGGTGTTTGAGCTGAGACCCGAGAATGAGGATCTGCTGTGGGTGGATCTTGCACAGAGTGTTCCAATATTAAGGGAACATCAAGGCCCATCTCACTTGCTGAGAAGCCCATGTTTGCTTGGCTGTTATTGAGAGCAGCTGGGTGTCCAGATTCCCAGGCCAGTTTTCTGTTCTCTAAACCATGTTACTAGTGGGTGCTCACAGGTATAAGAATGTGGGCTATTTTTTTCTCTGCTGATTCCCTCACTTTGTAGGGCTTTCTCCGGCAAAGAGAATAACACAGACTGTGTAGCTGGTTTCAAGTCACTGCCTTTCCTCAGTCACCCCTGTTTTAAGCTAAGCCTCTAAAACCTGTGTTGTGATCTGGATCTGCAATGTTTACTGAAGCCAAAATTAGGACACAATCATCCCTGTTAATTACTAATAATAGACATTGTGACCTTTAATTGTCAGACACAGACCTCACTCTGGGAATTTATAATAGGACTGATGTAATAAGCATTTAAGAATGGAAACCTGTGTTTTGGATTGGAAGAATCAATATTATTAAAATGACCATACTACCCAAGGCAACCTACAGATCCAATGCAATCTCTATCAGATTACCAAAGGCATTTTTCACAGAACTAGGACAAAACATTTAAAATTTGTATGGATGCACAGAAGACCTCAAGTAGCCAAAACAATCTGGAGAAAGAAGAACAGAGCTGGAGGAATCATGCTCTCTGGCTTCAGACTATGCTACAAAGCTACAGTCATAAAAACAGCATAGTACTGTCACAAAAACGGACACATAGACCAATGGACCAGGACAGGAAGCACAGAAATAAACACATGCAGTTATGGTTGATTAATCTACAACAAAGGAGTTAGGAATACACATTGGAGAAAAGACAGTCTCTTCAATAACTGGCTTAATTTCCAATGTATACAAATAGTTCAATTAAAAAACAAACAAACAAACAAGCAGCACAATGAAAAATGGGCAGAAGATCTAAATAGACATTTCTCCAAAAGAGACATACAGATGGTCAATAGGCACATGAAAAGATGGTAAACATCATTAACCAGAGAAATGCAAATCAAAACTACAATGAAGTATCACCTCACACTGGTCAAAATGGCCATATCATAAAAAATTCTACAAATAATAAATACTGGAGAAGATGTAGAGAAAAGGGAACCCTCCTACACTGTTGGTGGGAATATAAATTGGTACAGTCACTAGAGAAAACAGTATGGAGTTTCCTTAAAAAACTAAAAATAGAGTTGCCATATGATCCCCCAATCCCACTCCTGGGCATATATCCAGAGAAAACCACAATTCAAAAAGATGCATGCACCCCAAAGTTCATAGAAGCACTCTTTTCAATAGCCAAGACATGGAAGCAACCTAAATATCCATTTATAGAGGAATGGGTAAAGAAGATGTGGTACATATATACAGTGTAATATTACTCAACCTTAGAAAGGAATAAAATAATGCCATTTGCAGCAATAAGGGTCAATCTAGAGATTATCATACTAAATGAAGTCAGAGAGAGACAAATACCATGTGATATCACTTACATGTGGAATTTTAAAAATGATACAAATGAAGCTATTTACAAAACAGAAATAGGCTCACAGACATAGAAAATAAACTTACGGCTACCAAAGCAGAAGGGGGAGGGATAAATTAGGAGCTTGGGATTAATAGATATACACTTACTATATATAAAATAGATAAACAACAAGGATCTACTGTATAGCACAGGGAACTATATTCAATATTTTATATTTCCCATAATGGAAGAGAATCTGAAAGAATATATATGTGTGTGTGTATATACATGAATCATTTTTCCATACACCCCAAATTAACACAACATTGTAAATCAACTTTGCTTCAATTTCAAAAAGGGGAAAGAAAGAATGAAGGAAAGGACAGTTGTGAATTTATGAATAGAGCAGGTTCCTGGTTTGGACTGATGGTGTTAATCAAGAAGAACATGGAATGGGAAAACTCCCTTTACAAATCAATAATCAGGAGAGAGAGAAGCAGATTTCAGATAGAAAAATTATCTACCAGATGTTAAGAGGTGTCACACTCAATGTCACACCTCATCAGTGCACTTTTAGAAGAGCTCCTCCTAAAGGAAATTTTTGATGTCATGGTTCCTGTTGGGCTGCACCCCACGGGCCTGAAAGACTTGCAGTTGCCAGACCAAAGAAAGACTCTGGAGATAGCGACTAAGACACCAGTGGTTCATTGGACGGGGGTATCTTATGCATCTGAAGCAAAAGGGTCCTCGAATGACACCCTGCCAGGTAGGACAAGCAGGAAAAGGCAGTCATCTTGGGTACTCTGGGGAGAGGGATGCTACCATTTAGAGGGGGAATTGATGTCTGGATGGCTCATCAGTTACCAGAGAAACCAGCAATGCATAGCCTCACAGGTTAATGACCATCGCTAGGGCAGATGTTTCCCTTTATTAAGCAAGCAGGTGGAACCATTCAAGCCTAGGGATTAGAACAATCACTAGTCAGGGCAGGGGCAAGCACACTGCTATGAGTAGGTGTAAGTGAAACACCTTACACCTGACAGAATGTAAGGTGGCTGACTGAGCAGAGGAGGAACAGAGAGCAAAAAATAGCCGTCTTTGGTGTCCTGACCATTCAGCCCCTCTCCATCCTTTTCCTGTTTACACACCCATTTAGCCCTGGGAGTATTTGAAGTATATGACAATCACTTTCCCCACAAAATTAAAGGGTATAAGAAACTGCAATTCATAGCAAACAAAATGGGTGCTACAAATACACTAGATTTCTAGGCTGACTCAACTCCAGAGGCTCACTGGTCTCACTGAAAAGTAGAAACAGAAAGACAAGAGGAATGCTGCTATTTTGAAGAAGGACAGAAAAATTTATCTGCTTCTGTTGGTCTCATCTTTTAGGTGCTTCTACCAGTCCATTCTGAAGGAGATCAGCCCTGGGATTTCTTTGGAAGGAATGATGCTAAAGCTGAAACTCCAGTACTTTGGCCACCTCATGCGAAGAGTTGATTCATTGGAAAAGACCCTGATGGTGGGAGGGATTGGGGGCAGGAGGAGAAGGGGACGACAGAGGATGAGATGGCTGGATGGCATCACTGACTCGATGGACGTGAGTCTGAGTGAACTCCGGGAGTTGGTGATGGACAGGGAGGCCTGGCGTGCTGCGATTCATGGGGTCGCAAAGAGTCAGACACGACTGAGCGACTGATCTGATCTGATCTGATTGCCTTTTTGTCTGGTTTTTTTTTTTTTTTTTGAGTATAGTTGTTTTTCAATGTTGTGTTAGTTTCTACTGTACAATGAAGTGAATCAGCTATACATATACATATATCCCCAGTTTTTTGGATTTCCTTTCCATTTAGGTCACCACTGAGCGCTGAGTAGGTTTCCCTGAGCTATACAGTAGGTTCTCATTAGTTATCTATTTTATACATAGTACCAGTAGTGTATGTATGTCAATTGCAGTCTCTCCATTCATCACACCCCCCCCACCCCTTTCCAATAGCAGAACATGGAAGCAACCTAAATGTCCATCAACAGAGCAACGGATAAAGCAGATGGGGTGCCTTTTCATCTTTTTCCTGCCTCTGGAGAGCCATAGCTCACTGGTTATCACTACCCATCTGGTGGACCCTTGGTCACATCGCCAGTTAGAACATCATTCTGTCGTTTTTCCTGTCTGACAAGTCCCCCACTGCATCATTTTGGCCGACTCAAGCTTAACTCCCAGCCCACTCTGGCCACACTCACAATAAATGGCTAATGGTTTCCTGTTTCTAGGAACAGAGGGCTACTGTCTCAGGAGGATGAGGATTTAGGGTTGTTTTCCAGGAAATTGTGAGATATCCAGGTTAAGAGCTGAGGTGAAGAGTTTTGTGGGGAAAATTCTCTCTCTGAAGCTAACCAGCCTGTATGGGATTAAAACGCTCCTGAGACTTCATTAGGCCTGGGATCATCCCTGATGACACAGGATATAACTGACAATGTGAAATCAACTATTCAAATGAGGAGATTTGCATGTATTTCCAAGCCCAGGACTGGTGAACTAGCTAGAACTTTAATAATATAAGCTGTGACCATCCACACTGTTATCACACATTGACTGACTACACTGAGTAGGAAAAAGGCATTAATAAAATCTATTAGATATTTCATGGAAGGGTAAGATTTTTCCAGAAGAATATCATAGATTTCTCTGACAACTTCCATAGCTCTCTTATTCTTAGCAATTCTTACCCAGCCTGGGTTAAAGGCAATGAAACAAGAGGTCACACACTTCTTGTTTTCTGGGGACCCTTTTCCTTTCACAGAATCATTGTGTTGCTAAGTCACCCATTGGCATGAGACTGAAAATGTATTAGGTTTTCATGTGATTTTTTTCTCCACACAGACTCCAGAGGCCAACTCTCTCTCCATCTCTGACTCAGGCCACATCTGATAAGCAGGCACAATAGAGCTGCCTGAGCAGAAATTGCAGACAAGGGCCTGAGTGATCTTAGATAAGGGCCCTGGCAGGGCAGAGTTCTGGGGCCAGGTGCCTCTTCTAGAGCAGTGCTGAGGGTGTCCCGAAAGGTCCCTGGCCTCAAAGTTCTCCCACTGGTAGAGCTCAGAATCTTATATATATATATATATATATATATATATATATATATAACTATTACTGCTTTTGTGTGTGTTATTCAAATAATATACATTCCTTGTAGAACAGTAGAAAATAAATAAAAGCCAAAATGTAAAATTCAAGTAACCCATAATTCTAACCTTTGACTGTAAACATTCCTGTTGATATGTATTCTTCTGGCCTCTTCAGCATGCATGCCACATGCACTGTACGTGAGAGCATGTACGTATGTGCACACTTTTTTCTGGTGTTTTTTAAAAAATTTATTTTATTATAGTTGATTTACAATGTTGTGTTAATTTCTGCTGTACAGCAAAGTGATTCAGTTATATATATATATATATATAATATGCATATGCATAGACATATAATACGTTATTTTTCATATTTTTTTCCATGATGGTTCATCACAGGATACTGAATGTAGTTCCCCGTGTGTGGACATTTTTTAATGTCAGTCTGTAACACGTGTTGTATAATAAGTTATTTTTTTCTGCTAATTCCTTATTATAGACTCTTTTTTATTTTACATGTTCTTCTATGTCATTGTAATGGATGCATAGTAATTCATTATATAGAGAATTTATATAGAGAGGTTCAATTAAACCTCTCTATGTGGGATATTTAGAGTTTCTAATTTTTTTCCAAGTCTTTCATAAACATTTCTCAAGTGAAATCTTTGCACAGAGATTTATCTGTGTTTATCTAGGTGTTTATCTTTTGAAACATCCCTCTGGGTCCGGGCCACCTTGGATGTCTTAGTCCATTCGGGCTGCTGTAACAAGCATTACAGTCTTGGTGGCTTGTAAACAACAGAAATGTATTTCTCACAGTTCCAGAGGCCAGAAAGCCCAGATCAGGGTGGCAGCATGGTGGTTCTTGTGCAGGCCCATTTCCAGGTTGCAGAATGCCAACTTCTTGTATTCTCTCATGACAGAGAAGAGAGGGCGGTAAGCTCTCTTGAGACTCTTACAAGAACACTAATCCCATTCATGAGTGCTCTGCCCTCATGACCTCATCTAATCCTCATTATTTCCCCAAGGCTCCACCTCCTAATATCATATTGCAGGGTAGAGTTTCACCATATGAATTTTGGGGGGGGATACATTCAGCTTATAACTTTGCATAATCGATGACTAGAGACAGATTCATAGAATCATAGATTCTCTTCAAGAGGAAACTTAGTCATCCTCTGTTTGCTGTAATAATAATAAAACCTAATTCAGTTTTCCTTCTCTTTTCTATGCCCATCAATCTGTTAATGATTGAACAGCTCTGGAGATGGGTAGTCACGATGTGTATATAGTTTCTTATAACCCACAAAGTGTTTCACATACATTATTTTACTTTAACCCCAGAATAACTTAGGGAATAAAACTGATATTTTTATTATTTATTTTTTCAGATGCTATGGCTGAGCTCAGAGGTGATAAGTGACTCTGATTTATGCTGCTGGTACCTAGTGGAGTCTTGGTCTCTGAATTCAAACAGGTGTGTGGGCAGGGTGGGGTGGTGGTGCTGGTGTAAGGGGGTGAGGGGTAGAGGTTTTTTCCCTCAAGGCCCAGTCGTCTGTTCAGTGTTTTTTTGCTGAATCCAAGCCATTCTTGCATCAGCTCCACCTCTCTTGCTCTGATTCTTCACTTGTGTCTAGATAGAGTGAATCTTTGGTTCACCAGCTAGTCCTTCCTGAAGGTCTCTGAGGAGGTAATGTAAGTTTTGAACTGGGGGAAAGGAGATATGAATGGAGGCCAAGGGGTCCAGAGCAGGAAGAAATAGCCTCGTGGGGCTGTTTGGGTGTGAGGTGAAGTTTTAGGCAGCAGGAGGAGAGAAATGATAGTGAAGTGTCTCCTAAAGTACACCTGGTCCTGCAATTGTTCCTGTTGGATTGGAGCCACAGCTGTTTCTGACTCTGGGCCAGCCATGGATCACTGTGATAAGTGTACTTACTTTAATTTCACCCTATCATATTCTTATCATTAGAGGATCAAGAAAATGAGCACACAGAGATAGATCACTATGGAGAGAAATCAATCTAGATGTATTTATATTTTTCCTTTTATTTTGAATGTTTTGCTTGACTTCCCTTCATTTGAAATTGCTTCTCTGATATTGCAGAGAGATTTGCCTGATGATCTCAGGCGGAAAGTGATCACAGAAGCAGCATTCTTTAGGGCACTGAACGTTTGCTCTTAGGAGGAGCATGCTTTTCGAGGGCAAAGCCAACAGCAGCCTAGGGGCTGAGAAACGCAGAGCCCTTGGCTTGAAGGACTTGAAGACTGCTCAGCGTCTAATCTGCCTGGCAACAGGCTCTCTTGCAGAGCTTTAAACCAATGGCTATTTTCTTTCAGTTAATTTGTGTTGGAGGGTATTTTTGGAAGATTCTGAGCACAATTTTTTGCTCCTTTTAATAGCCACCAAAAATGGATCATTTCAAATCAATGTGCAGTTCAAAATACTACACTGTTTTGTTTTGTTTTGTTTAGAGAGCCAGATTAACCGTGAATTGTCTCCCAAACTGGGGTGTTGGTTAATTATTTTTATATTTTGGTGCAAAGCCTTAAAAAAAATATGATCTTGCAATTAGATTATTTTTTAAAAGCTACCTTTCCCACCTGGGTAGGAATTAAGCACAGCCCAGACCTATTGGGGCTATTTTCAGTCCTGATTAATGAATAGGCCAAGATAATTCCAAGTTCAGCTGCTTATGTTGAGGAGACATGACAGCTGGGCTCTCAGGGCATCCTCGGGTCAAAGCCGACATTGTAACAAAATGGTGCCCTCCCCAACTCTCAGCAGAGTGCAGGAGTGGCACTTTCTGTTACACTGGTATCAGCTTTGCCAGCCTGGAGTTAGTGAACAGAGGAGAAACTGCTGATTCAGGGGCCTGCAGACATGGCTGATCTCACTGCAGTGAAAATAGGTCACTAATGACACATGGCGATAAGCCAAAAAACAAGAAAAAAACAAAAATGCAGCCAGGCGCTCTGAACTGGCTGCCAGTGGCAAGATCCATTTTACTAGAACTCCAGCAAGCAAGCAATCTGCTTGAATTTGTTTAGAACTACAACAGGGCTGCAGAACTCAAGCTCGGATGGTGCTCTCTCTCTCCCTTGCCTTTATTTTCTTAAGCTTTCAAGTTGTTTATTGTTTCAGTTTATCCCATGTCCATTCCCACGCACTGAAATAACTCTGGGCCTCCTGCTTCTTTTATGAACAGCCAAGCTGATCCGATTCCTCCTCCATCACCCGCCCTCAAGTAGTAGAGAGCAGAGTGGAGACAAGGATGATGTTTTCCTCTCTGATTCCTTATATGATGGTGCTGAAATGATTCTGGCCAGTCTAGTCCATGCCACACTGATCTTCACGAAACCATCCATCTCTGTGATTTTAGGGAGAAACGTCCCCCTACGTGGTATTGCCATTACATAATAAAATAGTATTTTACTTCACTTTGGTTGGTGTCATGCCATATTGGTGTTTCCTGTTACTCTCAGTAGTTGCTTGAGAAGAGCAGGCGAGTTGTGGAGAAGAAGGCTGGGAATTGCTCGGTGTGATTCAGTGTAGAGCTCTGACCAGAGGACCTAACAGGTCCCAGATTGCTGACTCCACCTCCTGAGTTTTGATTCAGTCGATCAGGAAGAGGGGCCCAAGACTGTGCATTTCTAAGCAGTTTGCAGGTGATCACATTTGGAGAGGCAGGTCAACAGTGGCCTCAGGACTGCCCCACCTGAGTGATTTCCATATCTCTTCGTTAGACAATGAGAAACCCACTGATCAGATGAAGGGACCTATAAAGTGAAATTCGATGGATATGGGAGATAAGTATTGCAGTGGCGGGGAGTAGGGAGTACAGCTATATATTAAAGAATAAATGACTGTAACATTTATTTGAAAAAAACACAGAGACCTCTCAGTGACTCTCAGGAGAAAACAAGAGTTCTGGATATAATGCTCATAGGTAGAGATGTTAACATAAATTTTAAGATTTTAGTTCAAAGAACTGAACATAACTTTAAAATATATTATTTTAAGTATCACCCAAACTTTTTACATGAGACTCGTAAGTAGAACACTCCACCAAAGTTCTGCCCTCTGGGGACAGATTTCCAGAAGGTGTAAAGCTTTCCACTATTCATATATTCCATTCAAAGCTTTATAAGGCTCTCAGAACTGGATGAAAATACTCCCAAGGGAAAGCGTCTTTGTAGAGAACATTCCAGTACCTGTTTTATCAGATCAGATCAGATCAGTCGCTCAGTCGTGTCCAACTCTTTGCGACCCCATGAATCGCAGCACGCCAGGCCTCCCTGTCCATCACCAACTCCCGGAGTTCACTCAGACGTCCATCGAGTCAGTGATGCCATCCAGCCTAGGGTTGGTCAAAAAGTTCGAGTTTTTTCACAAGATGTCACAAAAAACCTGGATGAACTTTTTGGCCAACTCAATAATAATACACCATCAAGTAGTCATGGTGTATTATTAAAATTTGTGCCAACCTCAGTGCCAGATTCAAAATCACCTAGAGAAACTTCTTGTCTAGTCCAATAGGAGGTCCTGGGTTTCTTTCCTTGCTGTCACCTATTTTGAGCTTCTCTTCATTTTCTCTGGCTGGAGCAGTAACATCTACCAGATGCTTCAGAGGTGAGAACCACCAGTGGTGCGGTGCCATCTTGGAAAGTCCCAAGCTGTCTGGCATGATGGATATTGTATCTCTCCGGACCCTGGGAGTTTCATATGACTCTGACTCCTTCAAGAGAAGTGGCTCCTATCGGTGAAGCTGCAAGAGGGGACATCTGTCCTGAAAATAGAGTCAGCCAAATTGACCACCTGCCACTGCTGTCATATCTTGCTTGGCATTAGTGGGCTCAGACATGAGAGATTTTTTCCATTCACCCCTGAAACTCATGGCTGCACCTCCTAGAACTTGTATCTCACTGACTAACTTAGAGCCAAAAGTTCTGACTTGCACACAAGATGTTGGATCTCATGAGTTTGAACTTCTGCCTGCAGAATTTAACTATGTACGTGGCACTTTCCTGATGTCGCACAGCTCTGAGGCCCTCCGTTTAGAAATGTGTTTACACTAAAGGATTTAAACCAGATGAAATCAGCTGATGCCAGCATAAGAACCTGGCTGAAACAGGTGACTAAGGCCTTGACCATCTGCTTCAGGTCTTCCCTTACCAGTTTTCAAAGGGAGAGCCCTGGATGCTTTTGTACAGGGAATGCTTCTTTTGGCTTCTCTTCTTTTTAGTTCTGGCCTGATATCCCTGGGTCTGGTTAGAGAAGGGATTGGCCTTAATGCCATGGTTATCCTGAAATCACCTATAATTATCCACTAAGGATACAGGCTTCCCTGGTAGCTCAGAAGGTAAAGAGTTTGCCTGCAATGCAGGAGACCTGGCTTCAATCCTCGGGTCAGGAAGATCCTCTGGAGAAGGAAATGGCAACCCAGTCCAGTATTCTTGTCTGAAAAATCCCAAGGAAAGAGTAGCCTGGTGTGCTACAGTCCACGGGGTTGCAAAGAGTCAGATACGACTGAGCCACTAACACATGGATACTTAGAGACGGATTCTCTAAGATTTGTGGGAAATGGCCAACAAATGCCAGGAAAGATCTATTCAGGATCTGTCCATACCTTGTTACAATGCTAAACATTGAGTGGAATCTGTATATGAAAATGAACAAGGTCAATCCTGATTCTCCCAGGCAGCTTTGAACTTTGAGGATCAGAATTCATGTGCCTCTGAGGTCTTATAAAGTACAATTTTATTATCAAAAGCAATTAGTACCTCCAGATATTTCGTATCAGCCACCGTCTTTCCCATCAACTACCAGGTAGTGTTAGGAGCCTCCAAGATCCCTTGTGAACACTATCAAAACCACAGCGAAATTATCTTCTCCTTGTCTTTGCATCTGATACCATTGGCTCCTGAAAATCAGCCCTGAAAACTACCGTCTCTAGTCAGCAGTGTTAGACATTCTGAACCTGAGTTTTGGGTTCAGGTTTCCTTTGGTGTTTATTTAGAAAGCAATAGCCCATCCAAATCTAAATTTTTATCTGGATGTTTATGCTTCACAATGCACTTGCTATGAGCCTCAGAGATAGTCACTACCGTCTCTTAAATTGTTATTCTTAGAAATTGTGATACATGTAGACTTTCCCTATGTGGTCGGGGGTTTTGTTTCTCTATTCAAGATGGCTCTGGGCCCATAAACAATGGACATTATACTCATGAAGGGCACACACTAGGCTTCTAGCTACTAATGTCCTTCTTAGACTCACCTGTATCTCCTAAGATATAAAACTGAAACTTTCCATCCTCTGAGAGGCCTGTTTGAGATACTCTGAAGAGAAGAAATGGGATGAGCCAGTGCTTGAATATTTTCTCTTTCTCTCTGTGTAGCTTTCTGCACGTAGTGTATGCATGAGAACAATAGCCATACGAACTGCACAAATATGCTGCCTGCACATCTGGACATGTAGGGTAGGCGTGCCAGAGCTGGCCCTATGCAACCATCTCTTCTCCAACTCCCCTGCCCACTCCAACTCCTTCCCTGACTCTTACATGTGGGAATGCCTTGGAGACTCCACTGGAGCTGTGGAATCCAAAACCAGGATGATGGCACAGATGCTGGTTCTCAAGTGGCATTAAAGACTCCCTGACTAGCATCACCAGGCTCCAAGTTTCTTCTTTCCTGGCAGCTTCTCCAGCTGGATCTTTCCAGATCCTAGGGATGAGGGTTAGAAGTTTGCTCTGGCAAGAGCCTGCTCCTGAAAGGCTGGAAACCATGAAAATCCTTTACTAATTCATTGCTTCCCAACTTTTTCCAAGTGGCCTCTACTCCTGCAGTACTGAAGAGTGGGTGTTCCCTTTCTCTCCATAGCAATAGGACATAATGGGGTGGTCTTCTTTTTCTTTCTTTATACACCCCAACACTGGGGCTTTCCTGGTGGCTCAGTGGTAAAGAATCTCCCTGCAATGCAGGAGATGCGGGTTCAATCCCTGGGTTGGGAAAATGCCCTGAAGAAGGAAATGGTAACCCACTCCAGTATTCTTGCCTGGGGAATCCCGTAGAGACAGAAGCCTGGTGGGCTATAGTCCATGGGGTCACAAAGGAGGTACAACTTAGTGGCTAAACACCACCACCCCAGTGTTAGCAGTGAGTTTCTCTACCCTTTGCCGGTGCCATCAGCACTGTGTGCTCCAAAGCATATAGGTCAGGTGTGGGGTGAATCCTCTTCTACCTGGCGTCACACCCTAGTGGGGCCTTGTAGTTCCCGTACGCTCTCATCCTCCTTTTCATGTTTGGTTACACGAATTGAAAGAAATAAGGAGGCTGTCTCAGGCATGTCAGGCAGAACTCCTGCCATGGCTGATTCCTTAGAAATTAAGGGCCTCTTTCTATATAAATATATATATATATATATATATATATATATATATATATATACACATTTTTTTCTCTCTCTCTGTTACCTTTTTTTCTATTGCTTTCTATAACACAAGTTATCAGATTAAAAAAAAAAAGTTCCCAGTTTCCGTTTATAAGCAAGAGAGCCCCTTCCCTCCGTATCTGGTTAGAAGTTTGACCTGCACAGTCTTGTGGCCACTGGTGCTCCCCAAGACAGGCTGCAGAGTCTTCACCATTCTGCCCCAACAGGCCCTCAGTAACCTCAAATACCAGGTGCTGGAGGCTTTCTACCAGCTTCTCCTCTCCATATCTGGCCTCTGGCTTTTTCCCTTTTTGCAGTATCTCAGAGGTATATTCCAGCCCTGATCAAGCCCTCCCCTCTTTCCCAGGCCTCCATCTCCTGCCCCAGTGGTTGCTTCCTGGAATAGTTTCAGCTTGCAGTTACAAATAGCTTTAGCAAATGAACAGCCTGCTTCTCCAGTTGGTGGTTCTAATGTATGAACCTAGTTTTCAACAAACATTACATCCAGAAGTCAATGTATACATGTATAGCTATAGTTTGATGACTATTCCTATGTAACCAGCACCCAGATGAAAAAGATATTATCAGAAGCCCAAAGCATAGCTTACGTTCCTTTCTAATCATGGTAGACTTCCAGCAGCATGGATTAGCTTTACCTGTTTATAATCTCATACAGATGAAAGCAGACACACAGTACTCCTTGTACCTGAATTTAGCTCAGCATTATGTTTGTGTAATCCATCCCTATCATTGTACAGGCTTGGAGATTTTGCATTTCCTGTGCTGTGTAATATCCCACCACGTGAAAATACCATTTTTCCTTTTTTTTTTTTTTTAAACTTTTTGCTTTATATTGGAGTATAACTGATTAACAATGTGGTAATAGTTTCAGGTGAACATTAAAGGGACTCAGCCATAAATATACCATATTTTTAAAACTCCACTTTACTATTTTGCTTCATTTTTTTTGTTCCAGGGTTTGGCCCAAAAGCACTGCTGTTGTTGTTGTGTTACCTGATTTTTGTTGGCCACGTATAGTCATTTCTGTTGGGTCTACATAGGTGTGGAAATGCTGAATCACATGGTCTGCATTTGCTACGAGCTGCCCAATAGTTTTTCAAAGTATATGAGAGTTTCTTCCTCCCCATCCCGGCTCCACTCAGCGTGTTCTGTATTTCCATTTTAACCATCCTGCTGGATGTGTGCTGGCGTCTCCCTGTGCTTTTAACCTGCATTTCCTTCTGCCTGGTTCTGTGGCAGCCTCATGCATGAAGTCAGGGCATTGAATGAAAGAAATCACTGCAGACAAAATCTCATTGGCTCTTTCAAGAGATGCAGCCTTTTCTCCTCACTTTAGAAATGACTTGTTTGCAGAGACTAGTTTGAAAATCCAGAGTCCCTCAGGCAATTGCTTTGTGAGGAATCTGCTGTTGTTAACAGTCTAGACACATCCCAAAGTCTCAGGCAAGTGATGCTGTCTGGCTGGGCCACTCACTTGTTCCTTCATTTGCAGACAACTGCAGAGTCCTTAGGTACATACTGGGCACTGTTCTAGGTGTTGGGACCAAACAATAGAGACTCTTAGGAAATTCACTGTCTAAGGCGGGGAGACAGACAATAAATAAAAAGTAGAACAGCTTGTCAGACAACAGTTGGTGCTATGCAGAAGAATAAAGCAGAGATGGGGTAGGGAGGGCTAGCACAACCTCAAGTAGAACAGTCAGGGATGGTCTCACCAACAAGTTGACATTTGAGCCAAGGCCTTAAACTGACCTGGGAACAAGCCATGTGGGCGCTGGGGGAAGAACAATCCAGAGGATCAGCATGTACAAATGGCCCATGGGGGAACCACGTTTGAGGAACAGCAAAGAGGCTGTTGGGAACAGGAGGTAATGGGGTGCAGAGAGGAGAGGGTTGTGGGCACTCCAGCTTCCCTCAGCTCTGAATGAAATGTCCTCAAAGCTGCTCTGGTCCCACCTCTATGAAGCCTCTCAGTGCCACATCCTCTGAGCTCCAACCGCCTGTCTCTCCTCCCACAGTCTGGAATGGGCCAAGTTAGTATCCCTCCCCCTCACAGCTTCCTATAGAAGTTGTTTGGTGGATGCATCAGAAAAGATAGCAACCAGATGGAGTTTGGGGATATTAATTTTTCTGAGATAGAGTGAACAAATATTCCTGAGGAACTCTGCAGGCTATAGCCACAGCTGGCCCTCAGTGGGGTGTGGGAACCAACAGGCACAATAACGGTTAAAATGGAAAGTCTGTGATATCTATATTTCCTGTCTGCATCATAGCTAACCAGATCCCACTTTCAAAGTCCCTCATCTCAACCAAGCGTCTCCTGGGGCCCCTTTAAGAGGGAATCCAACATGTGCTTTTTATTCAGGCAAACAGAGCTGTGACTTTTCTGGAAAACAATAGGAAAGAAGCATTGGTGTTAGAATAGACTGAGCAGAAAAGTCCAGAAAAAAAAGTAATAGTATATGATAGAGGGAGCATCAATCAATAAATGGTGTTGAAAAAGCCTAGCTAACCATAGGGGAGAAGAAGACTTTGCTTTATAGATAATACCAAAATTAATCTCCATAAAACACAGAAGGAAATATGAGTAACTTTTTTTTTTACAACTAGATATGAAGAAAGACTTTATCATGCGAAAAGGAACCCATTATCATCATCATTATTATCATCATCTGAGACTCTGACAAACACAATTCTAGTACTTTATCTATGTTAAGTAATTGAATCCTCATAACAACTATGTATATTTTTTTTTACCATTTATTCTTACCATTTTCTAGATGATAAAATTGAGATGCAGACAGGTTTAAGTAGTTTTCCCAAGGTCAAACAAATGATGGTGCCAGAATTCAAACCAAATAAGTATGATTTCAGGGTCACTGCTTCTAAATTACTAAATTTAGAGGAAAATACTGAGAGAACTGAACACATGATTTAAAAGTGGTGTAGAAAACAATCACAGCGTAAAAGACAAAGGAGAAAAGACAATGGGGAAAACCATACTACATATGGAACAGATAAAGCTTTACTATCCTTTGCAGAGCAATTTCTCAAATGTTCTTGCCCAGACCACCAGTGTCCTGAACGATGCTAATGGGGGTTCTGTAAAAAAAAATTTTTGATGGTCAATTAAGTTTAAGAAATGATGTGTTAAATCTGACCATGGGAAGTCTTTTTCCTCCCATCAGTACACCTATTAATATCTCAAAGGGCAATAAAATTCTCTGAAATACAGTCTAGAAAATGTTATCTTTGTATGTAATGAGTTTCTACAAGACTGGAAGGAAAATATAAATATCCCAATAGGAGAATGGGCACAAGAGAATAATTAAAAATATGTAATTATTGGCATATGAGAACATATTCAGCCTGGTTAATAGTCAGAGGAAAATGAAACAATATAAAGGCACAGATTTTTGTCTCTCAAATGGGCAAAATTTTTAAAAAGTGTTTGTGAGAGCATGAGGAAAAAAATGCACTCTTATGACCTTACTGAGATAGTAAATTAGTACAAGTTTTCTGGGGGAAGGGGGAATTTGACAATATGTATCAAAGGCATTGAAAAAATGTATATAGGAATTTATCATAAAGAAATAACTAGACAAGTGGGAAAGGACATATGTACAGGGAGTTCATTGCAACACTTTTTATATTGGCAAAAATGTCTATTAATATATGTTAAAGCACATTTATACATTGTAGTACTATGCACCTCTTAAAAACAGTGACATTGATCTCTGTTATTCCCAAATAACAATGTCCATAATAAATGAAGAAAAGAAATCATATACTGTTTATAAAAAAAAAAGAAAATAAAAAAGACTAAAGTCATAGATTTCACAGTTTTAATGGCGGTTAGTTTTCTCTAGTGGTGAGACTGATTTTTTTTTTTAACTTTCTTTTTTTAAATCCCTTTCTGCATTGTCTAATTTTTTTCTTACATTGATTGCTTGTTACTTTGAACATAAAAATGACTATTACCATTTTGAAACATTAAATGTTTATTACCCTGAAATAGTGAGTCACAGATTAGAAAAACAAGAGGATTTCATTCTTCAACAAATATTAAGTTCTTTATTATGCTAGCGAATTCAGCCTCAGTCTAATAAGCTAAAGTCAAAGTGAGGGTGAGGAGAATTCATGAAGAAGAAGAAAAAGGAGCTTAAAAAATCTGAAGCCTGTGGAAATAATACATCTTTATAAAAGGGATATAGAGAAACGAAAATTAATCTTCATTTGGTTTAATTGCTACACTGAATCACTGGCTTGTCAGAAGAGAACCCAGACAGCTAACAGTTGTTCTTGTATCAGGTAGAGAAGCAAGTGGATGTCAAATAGGCTTGGCAAATGGGCCAGCAGAGCCACCCTCCAGCAATTTCTGAAGGGAATCTCAGCTCCTTGTTCTTGAATTTGTGGGACAGGATCTGGGCCAACTCATTCCCTTTTCTGACTAACCCAAAATGAACTCCGTATGTGAAATCTGGACCAGTGCCAACATACCCAGTGCTCAAGGTTGTCAGACAGCTGTTGGCAGCTCGCACTAATTTTCTTTTCTCTTGAATAGTGCAGAAATATGTTGCTTTACATATACAGGGAAAAAATGGATTGAGGGACCTAATTTGCAAATACTCTAATCCTCCTAAAATTAGCTTTGAGACCCAGCCAGTTTATTTACCTTTCCTTCTGTGGCACTAAACTGTGGAGATGTGGAGGGGTCGCAAGGAGAATGGCCCTTTTTATTTCTGATCTGTAAAGGGGATTCTCCAGCAAATTCTCCTAGAAAGGATAGGACTTGAATATTAATAAAGGAACTGTCTCTTTTGCTACTCTCTTCCCATTGACAAAGCTCTCCAAAAGCTTACTGCCCTTTGGGGTTCCTGAATGGGGTGCCTGGGGAGAGGTCACTGGACCTCTATGGCCCAAAAGGGAGCCTAAGACCTAAGGTCTTTGACTGGTTCCTTTAAAATCATTTTTGATTCTTATTCTTTCATTTGAGTGACCAAGGGAGACCCTTCCTTGTACAAATTTAGATAAGTTATAATAATAGCAACTTAGGACCTGGGTCTTAATATATCCAGGTAAGTCAAATTTTATTTTGCTTAGCAGGAAAACTTTCAAGTTCCAATTAAAAGTATTGTTTCCTAGGTTTATCTAAAATAGAATCTATCATAAAAGCTAGATATATTTTAGGAAATAGAAGATTTGAGGAAGTGTATTATCCTTACTGTCTATCATCTCTAATTTCCTATTAAAGGTGGTGTGGTCCAGTGTTTTAAGGTCAGAAGCACTAAAGTCTGTTTCTTCATTCATAATATAACACCTTCTCTATTGGCTTGTTGTAAAGATGGAACAAAATAATGTTTCGAAAGTATGCAGCACTGGCCAGGCACAGACTAATTAAAAGAAACCAGCCATAAATACCACCAGCACCCCTGGGTCACAGTCCACTAAGCAAGCATCCCACAGGATCCTCAGGTATTTAGAAAGGCTGGCATCAGAAATTTAAAAAATCGCTTCAAAAAATGCTTTCACTCTGTTGGTGGAAATGTAAACTGGTGCAGCCACTGTGGAAAACACTGGAGATTCCTCAAAAAACTGAAAGTAGAACTACCCTATGACCCAGCATTTCCACTCCTGGGTATATGTCCCCAAAAAAGCAAAAACACCAAAAAGTATACATGCAGCCCAGCGTTCATAAGAGCAGTATTTACAATAGCCAAGATATGGAAACAACTTCAGTGTTCATCAACAGGTGAATGGATAAAGAAGATATGGTACATATATGTAGTGAAATGTTACTCCTCCAAAAAAAATGAAATTCTGCTACTTGCAGCAACAAATAGTGAAATAAGTCAAAGACAAATACTGTATGATATCACTTATATACAGAGTCTAAAAAATAATAGTAATGAGTGTATATGCAAAGCAGAAACAGGCTGACAGATACAGAAAACAAACTAGTGGTTACCGAAGGGGGGAGGGGTGGGGAGGGGCAGGTTAGGGATACAGGATTAAGCGCTACAAACTACTGTGTATGAAACAGAGAAGCAACACGGATATATTGTACAGTGCAGGGAATTGTTGCCATTACTTCGTAATAACTTTTAATGGAATATAATCTGTAAAAATACTGAATCCCTAAACTGTACTCCTGAAACTGATACACTATTATAAATCAACTACACTTCAATTAAAAAAACACACTGTCCTTCCAGAAACACCACTGTTTACTGTGTTACTGGTAAATTCCTCTACCCCCAGCCCCAGCCCCACCCACAGACTACTGCTGAGTCTTTCCCCTCACTATCGCCACGCTCAAGGGTCAAGGTCTCCACTTTTCTTAGTGTTGGACCATTGACGAAGGGCAGGTCAATGGGCTCGGCAATTTCTTAGGTCACCAGAGGGTCATCTGGGGTGATGTAGGGGCACCTGACATGGGAGGCTCCTGCCCAGCTGCGGAGGAACAGGGATGAGTGCTGTTGACAGGAGCTGGTCAGGCCCCCAGGCCTCCTGGTGCTGCGCGTCTTCATTTTAGCATTAACTCTCTGATATGCCTTGAGTGGAAAGAAATATTCTGAAAAATAACCTTTCCTGACTCTCAGATTTCCAGTCATAACAACTCTTAATTCTTCTGCAGGCAAAGTAGTTGCTTCTGCCTACTAGAGGAAGGGTCAGGAAAGGCTGAACAGAAAGAAAAACACAATGATTCATATTTCAAGATCTTATCTTCCACCTTTGCAATGAAAGCCGTCTCTTAACTGTTGTGGAATTGTTGGAAATGAAAGGAAAATGGAGGTAATTGGGGGTGGGGTGCCTCCCAGGGAATTTCTCTGGATGGAGGGTATTAACTTAGGAAGCCCAGAGTTCCTGCCAGGCACTGACAGTTGGGGCAGTTGGGGAGGGGTGGCCACTAGAGCACCCTTGCTTTCCCCATGTGTTCAGTGTTCCCAGAAAAATTTCACGCTCAACACTTTTACCTCCTGTCTCCTCCCTGAAGCCTGTCCCGCCCCTCCACCCCTCCAACGTCAATTCTGGAAGAATTAGAAAATCCCAATGGCTGAGACAGGAGCTGTTGTAAGAAAGAACAAGTTGTTAGATAACTCCACAGTCATCTCCTTCTAGAAGCAGAGTGAGCACACTGAGCCATGGTTAAGACCTGCTCAACTTAAAGATGGGCCTGCCCCTAGTTTCTCTCTCTGAGTCATATACTAACGTGGAATTTTCCAGGAAGGTTTGATCTAATATGAATACTTCTCTTAGGTCAACAAGTTCTCTTTATGCAGCAGGAAATCCCACCTGGTCACCATTTGTGGGCAGCCTCTGCCCACTCCACCAACTGTCAGATCTAAATTAGGGAGAGGAATAAGCCTCTTCAGTGAAAAAGATCCCTGCTTATGGTGTGGTTTTCACACTGTGACGAGACTCACACAAGAGTCACAGGCTTATTGATAGAGTATATGTAGGGACTGGGGTTTTCTATTTTTATTAAATAATATTATTTCTATTTTTATTAAATAATATTACTACAAAAGGAATTTGGGAACATAATTTCTCTAAGCAGTTCCCTTAACCTCTTTATGCCTCAGTTTACTCACCTAAGAAATGACAGAATTATTTAATTTTTTAATACCTATTCTAACATTAACACTAATTCTTTTTAGAAATATACACACTACCATGTGTAAAATAGATAGCTCAGGTCTGTACTCTGTGATGACCTAGAGGGGTGGGATGTGGGTGGGAGAGAGGCTCAAAAGGGAGGAGATATATGTATTCATATAGCTAATTCACTTTGCTGTACAGAAGAAACTAATACACTATTGTAAAGCAATTATACTCCAATATTGTAAAGCAATAATGCTCCAATAATAAAATTTAAAAAAGAAATATTCAAAATTAGTTTAAAACCCTTATATTGGGTTTACAGATAAAATGTTTCCATTAAAAAATTTAAGAAGCTCCAGCTGACAAAGTTTCAGCTAAAAGTATTTATTTCTTGTTTTCCAGGTAAAGGTGAGTATATTTTGTTAAAGGTTAGACCTATTTGAACATCTTTTTAAATGTCTGGCAATGTTGATATTTCTATACAAGTAAATTTGAGAAAGTTCAATTCCTAAGAAGCTATCATTGGGATGAAATACTAAGTGAGACTTGAATGTTGGAACCTAGTAAGAATGACAGGTGTGAATGTGGGATAAAGACTCTTCATTACTTAGGGACACTAAGAGGCTTCGAGAGGGAACACTGGGGCAGGAATAAGACATGCAAGATTTATGAAAACCTTTGAGTAACTAAGACTTTCCAAACCCTGGGGAGTACGAGAGCCCTGCCCTGCAATGGCAGCCTCCTGTTCATTTCCCAGCCACTCCTTCAGGGTTATTTCTGAAGACAGGCAATCCCTGTGGTTGGAGTAGGAATGAGAGGGAGTGGGGAACGGATACTTTGGTGTCTTTGAAGTGAATACTTTAAAAGTTTCTGAAAGGGAGGTCATTATTTATTTTGCTTAGCTTGTTCTTTTTCAGCCAAATTACCAAGAGAATCTACTGCCCAATTTCTTCCAGTCACTCGGAGTCAAAGAACAGATTAGAGAATTCAGTTCATGGAGTTTATTGGCCCCTCCATCTGCTGCACACTGGTGAGTCTTGGGTGGGCCCTATCTGAACGTATCAGTCAGATGGCAGTCTGTATTTAGAGTCACAGGCATTGCAAGCTGTAACATCAGTGGACCCTGGAGGCAGACATCTCTGCTCATAGGTCTGGTGGTGTTGAAGTGGCCCAATTGTTCCAATTACCATCTCTGAGGATTTTGGGTGCCAGAGAGTCTGCAGTGGGTTTTCTTCCATCTTTGTCTGCATATAAACACTTCTTTCCTCATCCCAGGCTTCCCTACAGAAGAATAGTAACTGATGTCCACTCTCACCTTCTGCTCACCTTCATTTCAGACACAAAAAAATAATTTATATATTCCATCCTGGAGTTTACCTTGTAAGTTAGTTTCATTGTGAAATTCCACTCACATTTTCTTGGAACTAGCCTTTGGCCTTGTGCTCTAAACAGCCTGTAGGACTCACTTCCTATCATCCCCATGAAATACTTTCCTATTTTTATTGCTGAATCCAAGGTTTGTCCCACTCCATGGCTTTGATGACTGTTCTATTAATATTTGCTGAAATTAAAAGAAAGTCTTCTAGAAATTTAACACCATATCATGGCAGGTCTTGTAGAGCTCTTCATAACTGGTAGGATACTGAAGACATTCCAATCATCTTCATAAACAACAGACACCTCTAGATTATATAATGTGGATTGTATTTTGCTCACAGGGAGTTCATAATCCAGCATAGAACTACTGAGAACTTAATTCCAAACAATAAGAAAGAATAAACGCTCACACTGAGGCCTTGGGGAAGAACGGAATGGAACTCTGTCTCTACACATGGTCCATGTAGATGAATATCAACTGTAGAGTTTCCTAAACTAAGATTACTAAATGGAAGCAGTGAACATTTAGTTCTTTAAAAAAAAAAATACTTATTACCAATTTAGTGAAATGGCATAGTCTTCTTTAATTAAAATTCAAGTTTCAGCATATGGATTCTGGACTAATAATTGTGTCTCTTGTGAATCCCATTCTTCCCTTAAATTTAGATTGAGGCTCATTAAAACTAGGTGACAATGAACTGGTACTTTTATTTTATTCTTTCACATAGGAACCATGCATCCAAGTAACAATCTGAATAACTGAAGGCAAGTCATCCTTCCAACAAGCCCACAGCAATCTTCTTTGAGAGGGGAAGGGCTATAGAAGCTGAAGTCTTGGCTTATCTGCTGAGCATTACGTATTTATTTATTTATGACTTGAATAAGGTATATGATTTAAGCACAACTAAGCACACTGGACATGAATTTAAATAGACCAATTGTTAGAATAGGATTTTCTCAGATCAAATTTATGTTTGCTGCTCACTGGGTGTCTGGAATTGCTGCTTAGGTCTGAGGATCACACATAAGCATTCATCCCAGGGCTTCTGTTCACCTTGACAAATCGTACACAATTCTGCAATCTTCCTTCTCCTGCAGACTTTTTATCACTTGGTATGGAAATCATGTAAAAAAGAAACTAACTACAGAACAAAAAAGCATAGCAAGGGTTTTTTAAAAAAAATATCAGGATGGAGAGGGGAAATTCTTGCCTCCAAGTGCCAGGGTCTAAAAGTCAGAGTGAATTTTCCAAGGTCTATTTATAGTGATTTAATCCAATCATGGGAATTTGAGACTGTGTACTTGTCACAAGTGACTGAAAAATGAAAGAAAAGCAAATATTATTCTTCCCACATGGAAGACTGGAAGGTAAATCTATTTAATGTAAGAAACATACCTTCTTTTTCCCCTGAATCAAGTTAGTCACCCATCCATCTCTTCTTTCTTGACAGTTAGGTTTATTAATCTAAATTTCAGGCGAGAGCCCAAGAGATACTCTCTCTGATATCTGCTAAGTGACTAGAAGAATATTAGTTGTACTCTTGATTTTTACTTGATAATCAATTTTGTGTCCATGAATCTCCATGGTTTTATTTTCCTGGTGACAGTGATGGGACCATCTGATAGTTGCTGCCATTTTTTATAATGGGACATCCAGCAAGAGTCTGCAGGAGAGTATGTATACAATTAGCCAGACCTCTGCAGAGGGACAGGTAAATGCCACAAAACTTTCATTTTCACTTTTTGCTCCTCAAAGTAACAAGCTCTGTCTGCTTTATTCCTGCTGTTTGGAAGGGTTCTGGCCCCTCTGGGCCTGCCGTGTACAGGGGCCATGTGGGGTTGGCACCTGAGACCGAACAGAGACACAGTGGAAAGAAAGCCCCGTGTTGGCATAAAGGGAGGTGTTTTCATCGCCTGTCACGTCCCTCTTCTGTCTCCTCTCTGTCTCTTTGCACTTGTGGGTGCCCTAAATGAGACCGAAGCTGCTATCTGTTATCTGTCCAAAGGGAGGCAAGAGCCACAAAAAGGACCTGAAGGCTCAAAGGGAATTTTTCTGCAGAGGTAGCAGTAATTAGAAAGAAGGAAGTTTTTGAAACGGGTCAGTTCCTTAAGGACTTCTCTTGGCAGTTTGCCTAGAAACTAGTGTTTCCTGCCCCACATCCTGCGGTAGTTCCTCCTGGGAAGTAGAAATGGAACAATGGGACACAGAGAGATACTGATGATCAACACGGCTGTTGTGGCGGTTGGAGCCTGGGGTCGAGGCTTCATAATTACTGAGGGCATCTACTTGGCAGTTGTTGAGGCGAGTTCGAGATCTTACTAGGACCAGAAGACCTTACGGGGCAGATGCCAAAGAAAATTGCTACCTTGAGAAGTGGCTACAAAGAGGATCACAGTGAGGAACACAGATGAGCACACTTAGGGATATAGCCCCTTATTGGGTTAGGTCTGCACAGGATAAATTGAGCCAAGTGAATCTAAATGAAAGATACCAAGCCCCAAATATATAAAATTAGAACAAAGAAAGTTATTGGTTTTCCTAACTAACCGGAGATATTTCTCCACCCTAGCCATATAATTCAGTAAGGATTATGCAAGTACAAAAACTGAGAGACAGGAAATTACAGCAGCAACACCAGTAGTGCCCAAACCAGGAAAGACTCAAATTACTCAAAGTAATGCAGGGTTAACATGAGAAAATCCAATCGGCACTATTTTTCTGGGGGCAGGGTGGGTGTGTGTGTCCCAAGGAGCAGCTGAAACCAAAAGACCAACCATGCTGCAGGTGGTGTCAGTCCTTAGGTGACAGTAACTCCAGTGTTCTACACGTGTGATTGTTTTGTCTTTTACAACTGTGCCAAATATATTGTCTCACTTCTTCCTGTTTCAGAGCCCTCTGTGAGCAGCCCTTGGAGAGCAGCGTTACTTCCAAGCAGGGAATGGTTTCAGAGCCATTCTCCCCACAGGATTCAGAGTGGTCAGGGTGGTGTGGGAGGGGGGGATCCCTTTGCAGTCTCTGCAGTGTTTTTGGTCTCAATGTATTGTTTGCAGAGTGACAAATAAGAAAGCTCTGTTCAGGGTTGTCAAAATAGAAACTCCTGAAGTGTGTGTTAGGTCACTGGGTTCCTGGACAAAGTTTGGCAGCACCCCACCACTAGATAAAGTTATAGCTGATAACCAATTAACCAATGAAAATTCGGTTCCTGCAGCCATGTTACCCAGGATTACAAAAATGGTAGCTAGATAGAGACTACCCTGGCAAGAGTGAGTAGACATCACCTTGTAGTATGTGTGTGTGTGTGTGTGTGTATGAGAGTGCAACTCTGACTGTAGGAGATAGAGAGATTTTTTTCCAGTTCATTGCAACCCTAATTCCTACTCTCTTTGGTTTATACCATTTCTCCTTAAAACTGGCTCCTCTTTGCTTTGGAGGATAGAATTGAATCCAGTGCCAGCCCAGCCCTGGCTGACTCTGGTTCCAGGACCCATGAGCTTCATCTGGATCCTCAGTGGTAGTAGATGTGTGCATGAGTCCTTGCATCTAAGAATCTGGGGAGCCGGGGAAACTTCTGTCTCAAGTTATTGCAGTGACAAGAGTGACAAGAGCAGATACACTCACAGAAGCTTGTGTTTGCAAATGTGCACCAATGGCTGTATTCTACAAGGTCTTAAAATGGGATTTTTTTTAACCTAATGGAAGATTCTTCACCTCTTTCTTGCCCAGTTTGCTCTGATGTTTCTCTCTCTTTTTTCTCTTAACAGACCTCAATATGGCTCTGAAAGCTATCTTATTTCTTGGAAGGCTTTAGGGTATTTTTTTCTTTATTAAATTTAAAAGTTTGAAAGTCATGGCTTATTATTTAGTAGGCCTTAATATATATGCATTTCCCCCTTCTCCTATGAGTCAATAAAGACCACAACCTCTGGCTAACTTGATAGAAAATTTTCCAAACTGTGTACTAGGAAGGCTGATTAGTTGATTTGGTTTGTTTTGTTTTCAGTTTCTTAGTGCCTTCACCTTTTCAGTCTAGGAAATTGAAATACTAACTCTCACAGAAATTCAAGCAAGTGTTCAAAGTGCAGTCCATGAATTATTTATTTTCATGCCCCAGACTTCATTCTCATTAGCCATATCCCTTCACACTCAAGACAGTAATTGAGGTAGGGATTCAATTCCTGAGCAAGAAAGAGTACTTCAGCAAGTTAGACAAGGGAGGGCTATTCCATCTATACAGATGTCTTCTGGGTTAACTACCATTTAAAAAGCATCCACTCTGTGTCAGACATCACACTCAGTGAAAGGAGGGTGTGTTTTTAATTCTTGTAACAGCTTCCTAAGAATAGATATTGTTTCCCCAATTTTATAGGTGCAAAAATTAAGACTCTGAGAAGTTCATTAACTTGCTAAAGTTCAGACAGCTAGCAAATGGCTAAGAAGAATGTTCCCAGAATCCCTTTTTTATATTCATGCAAATTTAAGTGTTTATCTATGAATCTGATTAATGTTTACTTTTCTTCCAGTTTACAAAGCACTATCACATAATCACTTCTCAACAAGCCCGTGAGTCGGTCACTGTAGTCCCAATCCATGATGAAGAAACTGAGGCCCAAATGAGTGAAAATATGAAAACAAGGTAATCCCAGGGACACTGCAAATGCAATCTAGCTAAAGATCAATTTTCTATTTTTCAGAAGGGACAGCTAACTGAGCAGGCTTCTTTCCAGAGAATTCTTACTTATCAGGTATGCACAAAATAAAATTAAGCTTCATAATCCTTTCAACCTGTGGGCCCTTCCTTCGACCAGTGAGAAGGAAGGAGAGGGTCTAAGGCCAGAGGCAAGCCAGAATTATTGTATTTACCAAAGTGTGTGTGTGTGTGTGTGTGTGTACACATGTGTAGAGGTTATCCAGGCAGCCCATGGGTGCCTGAGGAGGGCTGAGGTCTCCCTTATCCCATTAGGGCAGGAAAGGCAATTCTACCCATGGGTTATAGCCAGGATCAGAGAGTGCATCTTGCTGTCTCTGACTCTTTGCTGGAGAAAGGCCCCAAATTCTTTTACAGGGCCTGCTTGGACTTTGCCAAGAACTGCTAGGCATTTAAGATACAGCCCTTACTAACTAACACACATTACCTACTGAACCCTTCCACTCATATCCCCCAAAGCCTTTACACTTGTTCCATTCAAACATGGTGCTGTGCCAACCAGCAAACTCTGCATTGCATTAAAATTGAAGCCCCATTTCAGGACCTGCAGGCTACAGATACTTTGGAGAACTGTCTAAAGCAAGAAATATTTGTGGCCAAAGCAAGAAATATTTGTTATAAAGTGGCTTTGCCAGTGAGGTTCCCCTTGAGGACCATTGTCAATAAATTGAAAGAAGAGGCCACAGGGACCACTGGACCCTTTCCTTTTGGGAACTGCTGATTCTAGGCAATCCTTTCAAATCTCTGGGCTGTGTTTGTTTCTCTCCATAGTATCACAATAACTCACTTCTTTCCAAGGCAGGAGTAGAGATGCTGACGTAGAGAATGAACATGTGGACACAGCGGGAGAAGGGGAGGATGGGACAAATTGGGAGATTAGGATATATACACTACTGTGTGTAAAGTAGATAGCTAGTGGGAAGCTGCTATATAACACAGGGAGCTCAGCTCGGTGCTCCGTGATGATCTAGAAGGGTAGGATGGAGCGGGTGGGAGGAAGTTCCCAGAGGGAGGGGATATATGTACACACATGGCTGATTCACTTCATTGTATGACAGAAACTAACACCACATTGTAAAGCAATTATATTCCAATTAAAAATTCACTGACATAATAGAAAACTTCCACAAATCTGCGTGTATGTCAAGTACCAAAATGGGACAAAAGTAACACTGCTTTGGAGCTGTGCTAAAATGAGGTAATTATGTAAGTTTAGTATTTCTTTCCCAGTATCTGTCCCTTCCCTGTTACACTATTTAGTTAAGAAATTTAGTTAAGAAATCTCTCCTTGCAAGGATTCTGAGAGCCAGAGGCATTGTCTGTGCCGCCTCAGTTTTCCACTTGACAGCACCTGGGGTTAGAAGGAGGAACGGGCTGGGGTGTGTCTGCGTGTTATTGTTAGTACAGTCTGTGTCAGCACAGGCTGCAAGTCAGCATGTTGGTCACATGTCACTGAGCCTCATGGGGCCACCGCTGGGATAATAGCCCTCATCCAGCGACACAGAGGAAGCTGGAACCTTCAGGGAGCTGCATGCCTCTACTTTCTCATGTTGCTCTAACTGGAACTAGGCATTTACACCCCAAGTCGGCCTTTACCTAATACACTCGATTTTACAAAAGAAGAAGAAAGGCATACTTGAAGGGTTAACAACAGCAGTGAACATTTGGAAACTTGTTAAAAGATTTTTTTCCCTTAACACTCTTGAGAGTTTAGGAAAACCTAGAAATGCAATTCCTAAAAAAAGCCAGTTTCTCTCCATATTTCTAAATCATTTTCATATCTTTAAAAAGCTGTGTGGGTAATCTTCAGGGAAGGAAGGAGAATATATATGCCATTGCTGACTTCCTATTTCTAAAGATGATATTCTAACATCTGTAAATCAAACTCACTACTTTGCTATTATTATGCAACAAAAGACAGAGTTTTGAAATGATATAATTCCGAGCTCCTCTGTGGCCCCCTCTTCTCATCCATTTTCATCTTTTCTAAAGCGTGGGCACCTTTGGAACCCTGAACAAAGACTTACACAATCCAACATTTCCCCCCCCCTGGAAGCTGGATTAAAGTTTACCTTTGCCCTGTCTGTATGTAGCAAGGAGAATTTGCTAACATAGGGAGAGAGAGTATAAACTCATTTTCAGGATGATTGCAACAGACATGACAGATTATTTTTTAGGACTTCTGTGAAAGTACCAAAACTTTTAAAATTCTATACTTTCTCACCGATTCACACTGGGCTTCCTTCCATTTATTTCAACTGGGCTAGATTTTACTGACCGTTGAAAATGGGACACTCCTGGGAGGCGAATTCCCAATTAGAGTGCAGTCTTGGCTAACTATGTGGGTTAGCCAGATGGCAGAGCAGGGGCCAATGCTGCGATCATGCTCACATTCATTTAGTCCATAAAATTTTTTAGCACCTCTAAGCACTATGTTACATGCTGAAGATAATAGGAAATAAAATACATGCATTGCCTGGACTTGGCCTCACAGAATTTCAGTCAAATAGGGAATAAAGAAATTATCACTCAATAAGTTCTTTGACAGGCATTCCAGACTGAACTGTGTTTCCAGCAAATTTTGTATGTTGACGGCCTACCCTCAATGTGACTGTACTTGAGATAAGGCCTTTAGGGAGGTAATTAAAGTTAAAAGAGATGATAAGGTTAGGCCCTGACCCACTAGGACTGTGGTTTTTATAAGAAGAAGAAACACAAGAGCATTCTGTCTGTGTGTGGGCCATGTGAGGACAGCAAGAAGGCAGCTGTCTGTAAGCCAAGGAGAGAGGCTTCATCAGAAACCAATGGTGACGGCACCTTGATGTTAGACTTACAGCCTCCAAAACTGTGAGAAAAGAAACTTTTGTTGTTTAAGCCACCCCAGTCTGGAGTATCTGTTACGGCAGCCCAAGGTGACTAGGACAGGGGAAGTTCAGTGTTCTTTGGAGGCATATGGAAGGGGCCCCTCAGCCAGTTCTGGTGAAGCAAGAGTCTAGGCTGAGGCCTGCTGGAACAGCAGGAGTTAGAGAGGGCAGATAGAAGGAGGCATGTTTTCAGTGGAGGCTGCAATTCAAGTGAAGCCTTGGAGGCAAGGACAGCATGGTCTGGAGATGTGAAAGAGGAAAATAAAGTTCAGTAACTTAGAGCCTAGAGGACAAGGGTGCTGGTTCTAAAACAGAGGAAGCTCTTAAATCCAAAATCCAATGAGTTCTCCAAGTATTCAACATAATACAGCTCCTCTTCCCTTCTAAAATTCCTTCTTCCCCTTTGGCCTTCCATAACATCACGTTCTCTTGGTTTTCCTCCTACTTTCATCATCATTCTGAGTCTTTTTTGGTATGTCCTTTTCCCCTGTCCAACTACAACTATTAGCATTCCCTAAGATTCAGTCCTGGACCCACATCTCTGTTCTTTTTACATGCCTTCCAGCGTGATGTTATCCAGTCATGTGGCTTTAAATAGAATCTATGTGCCTAGGACTTCAAATCTCTATCTTCTGCCCTGACTTCTTCCCACACATGTAGACTCATGTGCATTTGTTTCCTTGATCTCTCTCTTTAGTTGTTTAATAGGCAACTCAAACCTAATACTCAATTAGGTAGGATGCTATTGGCTATAAGCAACAGATGACTCCAACTCTAACAGCTTAAACAGGACATTCTTAGGGTGCTTTCTGACCTGGGTAGTTCAGAAGGATGGTATTGTATGAGAGGAAAAACTTTCTCTAAACTTATATGCTGGTTGACCAAGTCTTGTAAATTAAATTGACAAAAGACAGATTAAGAGGAGAAGAAATTTACACATGCAATGCAGTTACATGCAGGAATACTCAGTCATTAGTAACTTAAAATGATGTGACCTATATACTTAGCAGGGGAAAGAGAGAGGGGAGAAAGGGCTTCTATGGGAAGGACAAATAAGCTTTTTTTTTGTTTGTTTTTTGGAAAAACAAATGAGTTTTTTTTTTGTTTGTTTGTTTTTGTTTTTTCTTTTTAGGAAAGACAAATGAGAGAAATGAGAGTTTTAAAAATTTGCAATATTTGCCTATGTCGGTATTGGTGATCTTTCTGTCATAAACTCCCTGGGAGAGGGGATTATGGTGGGTTTATTCTTGGTCTTTTTCCTGGGAACAGACTTATCTTGAAGGGGGGATTTGTGGTAACCTGATTTCCTAGAAATTTCTGCTTTTATTCAGATAAGGGAAGCTCCAGGAAGCCTTCTTTCTGCATCTGTTGAGTTTCAGATATCTTCATCTTAAAATAATTCTTATGCTGAAGTGGCAAATTTTGGGGTGGCATATCCTGATATCTTTCAGTACTACATTCTTTCAGTTGAATCGAATGTAGAAGGGGCTTCCAATATTCTGAATTGAGTCTTAGGCTAATTCTGGAATTATGAGTCATCAAAGAGCCTAGGTAAGTGGTTCTTCTTAGCTCTAACATAGCCGTTTTTATAATTCTATTCACCATGATTCAAATTGAAGCCAAGAGATATTTGTAACTCATGAGAGTACTAACCATGGCTTTTCCCCTGTACATTTCTCGTTCCCTCCTATTCTGAATTCAAATTCACTATGAGACTTGCTTTGGGCAATGAAATATTAGGAAATTCACCACAACCAGAGTCTTCAAATGTTCTTGTACACTGGAGTTTTCTTTCTTCCCTTCAACCCCTGCAGTTGCCATGAGAATGAACACAGAGGATGAGGGATCATGTGGAATGGAGGTGAGTCATACCAGCTCAAGCCACCCTTGACCAGCCAGCCTCCTGATGACTGGCCAGGTAACCAAGCATGCATGAACACACCCATTTAAACCTGTTAAGTCAAGCCCAAATCAGCAGGAGTGCTCAGCCAATTTGTAGACTTGTAATTAATAACAAATGTTAAATACGTTAAATCACTGGTATTAGGGTTGGTTCATTATATAATAGGTAACTTATACATGTGGGAAAGTCCTAACCCTTTTGAATGCGGAGGATGAGGAGACATCTTAAAAGAGGAGGAATAAGGGTTCCCCAAGGCGAGGGCAATGGCAACCCACTCCAGTACTCTTGCCTGGAATATCCCATGGATGGAGGAGCCTGGAAGGCTGCAGTCCATGGGGTTGCTGAGGGTCGGATACGACTGAATGACTTCACTTTCACTTTTCACTTTCATGCATTGGAGAAGGAAATGGCAACCCACTCCAGTGTTCTTGCCTGGAGAATCCCAGGGACGGGGGAGCCTGGTGGGCTGCCATCTATAGGGTCGCAGAGTCAGACACAACTGAAGCAACTTAGCAGCAGCAGCAGCAGCAGCAAGGTTTCCCCAAAGCTATACCGCCTGAGTCTGGCAATTTAAATTCCTAGATTTATTGAGATAAGAAATTTCTAAATTGGACATTCTTTCTGTAAAACATGCTTTGATGGCCCTTGCTGAATAAGATGGCCACTCTAGGTTAGTTCTGCTAATAGATCATCCTTTGATATGCAAAATCATATAATTGTAAACTTTCCATCTCTTTGTATGAAAGGCTGTGTAGAACACTGCTGGAAGAAGGCTGGCTACTGGACTGAGAAATGTGGATGCTAATCAAAGAGGCAGCACAAGTCTGTCAGGTTAGCACAGAAGATGGGATCCTTAAATGCAGGTGGTCACAGTAGTGCAAGGAATGGTGCAGCTGAGTAGATGAGTTTCCAGCAAGTTCTTTGGAATTAGTTATTTCCTTCTTTACAAATCTTCTGAGGTCATGGCAAACCTCCAGAATTTCACACAATGGCTGGTCACTCCTCCTAGGCCTCAGTGGTATCCTTCATTTGCCAAGGAATTCCCACGGACACCTAATTGCCCACTAATCTTTACCCTCTGTTTCCTCCACTGGGTCCTTGATGTTGTCGAACTTGCATTTGAACACCCAGCTCGGTGTCCTTTTTTGTTTCTTTGCAGAAAGTCTGGTTATCACTTAGACATCTCTTGACATACATAGATGTCAGACAGAAAAGCCCCAAGGAAGAAAACAGCATGCATTACACTTGATTCAGCTCTCATTGGTTGAGAGTGGCTGCAGGATGGTGTGAAGGTGCTCACTGACAAAAGGAGCTGTTGGGCAGGCTCGCAGGGCAGGAGAGGATATGCTGGTTCTCAGAGCATGAGTAAAGTTGGTTTTTACAATATAATATAAAGTATTATTCTATGAAGCAACCGTTGCAAAGTGTAGTAGGGCTACTGCAAATGTAGCTTAACTGGTTAAGCACATAGATTTTGAAATCAGGTCTGGATGCAGATTCGGGTTTGTGATTCACTAGTGCTGTCATTGTGGGCTAATTACTTAACTTCTCTATACTGCTATGCAAGGAAGATAATAACTCCCACTCTTAGACATGTTGCAAGGCTCAAGTGAGATGTAGTTTAATAATATCCCATATATAGTTGGGGATATGTAATGTAATACGCAAGTCCTAGTAAGCATTAAGTGTAGGTGTTGATAATAATAACTGCTTAATATGCTGTTTCCCTAAAGTATACCCAACAATAATATATTAATACTTGGAAATGTTAAAAGGTGTACTGTGAAAAAAAAGTTTCAGAGGTCCCAAAGAACATCAATATACTAAAGGCTCTGTGTGGTTCTGCAGTAAAGAAATCAGTTTTGTTTAACCCAGCTTGTTCCAAATTTGAAGAATCTTTTTTTCCCTTCTTTTGGAATGCTTACTGACAACTAGTGTTCCCCAGAACACTGTTTGGACCTTGTTGGTTTATGAAAATAATTTTCAGTTATGTGACTAGTTAAAAATATATTACCAGAAAGCAAAATGGGAGTTAGATATAAAGAAGCTTAGGTGTTAAACCTGGCCTCAGTGAATATTGGACTGATGGAGCAGTTGGTTCTTGGCCTCTCTGGAGTCCAGGAGTAGAGAATGTTGTCCAGGCCATCTGCTGTGAAGGGGCAGCATGTGGTGTGGTAGGGCATGCTTTTAAAGTTTGACTCAAATTTACTGTTCCAACTGCCAGCCTTACTTTTAAACAGAAGGCACTCAGAACTCTAAGTGGCAGCTCAGTGTCCTAAAAAAGAGCCCTGAGCTCCTCACTGTTCTCAGGCTAAATCCTGACTCTTTTTTTCCAATTAGAGTGGCCACATACTTTATGCTTTTGTTGGTTTGAGTTTGTTTTGTAGGAAACTGCATGAAGCATAAGACAAGTTGGTCTATGCTGGTCTCAGTGTAGGAAAAGCTACACACAGTGATGCTTTTGAAAAGCAAAGTTAACAACTCAAAGAATATAGGATGGATTCCTAAATCAGAATGGCTCAAAGAGACTTGAGTTTGGATGGCCAACCCTCTTGAACAACAGCTGACTGTTAATTTTAAAGGAAAGTTTACAGAGTTACATATAGTAGGTAGTAGATTTGAAAGAGTGAAAAAGTAATGTCATGTTTTGTAAGGGGAATACAGATATTTTTAACATGATTAAGGATGTTTAGAATATTAAACTGATATAATGTTAATATTGAGTCAGTGGAAGGGAATTTGCAAGGGAAGAAGACACCAAATGACTTTAGTGATGAGATAGTCTGAACATCTTGCCACTAAAAACATGTTTAGCCTCATGCACTATTTACAATAGCCAAAACATGAAAGCAATCTAAATGCTTATTGACAGATGAATGGATAAAGAGGTGGTATATATAATGAATAGAGTTGGACTATAAAGAAAGCTGAGCACCGAAGAATTGATGCTTTTGAACTGTAGTGTTGGAGAAGACTCTTGAGAGTCCCTTGGACTGCAAGGAGATCCAACCAGTCCATCCTAAAGGAGATCAGTCCTGGGTGTTCATTGGAAGGACTGATACTGAAGCTGAAACTCCAATACTTTGGCCACCTGATATGAAGCGCAGACTCATTTGAAAAGACCCTGATGCTGGGAAAGATTGAGGACAGGAGGAGAAGGGGACGACAGAGGATGAGATGGTTGGATGGCATCACCGACTCGATGGACATGGATTTGAGTGGACTCCGGGAGTTGGTGATGGACAGGGAGGCCTGGTGTGCTGTGATTCATGGGGTCGCAAAGAGTTGGACATGACTGAGTTACTGAACTGAACTGATTCACCCATAAAAAGAATGTAATAATGCCATCTGCAGCAACATGGATGATGACCCTAGAGATTATCATACTAAGTAAAGTAAGTCAAACAGAGGAAGACAAATATCAAATTATGTCATTTGTATGTGGAATCTAAAAAATCTAAAAAATTATACAAATGAACTTATTTACAACATAGAAATAGATTAACAGATATAGAAAACCAACTTATTGCTACCTAAGGGGTAAGGGGTGGGGGGAGGGATAAATTAGGAGTTTGGGATTAGCAGATACAAATAAATACCAAGGTCCTACTGTATAACATGGGGAAGTATATTCAATATCCCATAATAAATTATCATGGAAAAAATCTGACAAAGGATACATACATACATACATATATATATATGTATGTATATATGTATATATATATAAATAACTGAATCACTTTGCTGTACACCAGAAACTAACACAATATTATAAATTAACTATACTTTAATTAAAAAGCACATCTGTTTATTATATACTTTATGTTAAACATGGGGAGTTGGAACTGAATGCTTCAAAAATAAACTATAAAAAATGAACTGAAATATTAAGAAATTAAATCCAGCAGCATCTGAAAGGAAGCTTACAGTCTGACCAAGTAAGTTTTACCATAGGAATGCAAGAAGTTGTTTATTAATAGGAAGTCTATAAATAAAATATATCATTGCAATAAATCAAAAGAGAAAAACTACATAATCATCCTAGCAGATGGTACCCATTTATGATTAAAAATATACTAAATTGGGAATAGAGAATAGTTCCTTAGTAGTACTTAATAGAGATGAAGACACAGCAGAGTATTTCCATTAAAACTGGAAACAGGATAAAGATATTCCATATTTTTACTATTTTATATTTTCCTGGGGGTTTTAGCCACTGAAATAAGATAGGAAACAAATACCAGTGTGACAGTTAGTTTCATGTCCACTTAGCTTGCCTGTGGTGCTGAGATGTTTGGTCAAACACCAGTTTAGATGTAGTTGTGAAGATATTTTTTAGATAACAGTTAACATTTAAAGCAGTAAACTTTGAGTCAAGCAGATTACCCTCATAATGTGGATGGGCCCCATCCAATCAGTGGAAAGCTAAAAGAACAAGTCAGAAGTCCTCAAGGGAAAGGGAATTCTGCAATCTCCAGACTACTTCTGAACTCAAGACTACATCAGATCTTTCCTGGGTCTCTGGCCTATTGGTCTGCCATGTGGATTTCAGATTTGCCAGACCCCACAACTGTATCAGCCACCTCCTTAAAGTAACTCTCTCTATATGATACCCTCACACACACATCCTATTGGTCTGTTTCTCTGGAGAACTTTAGCTAAAACAAATAACAACAGCTAACACCTAATGAAGGCTCTCTATGTACCAGACAATGTTTTAAGGACTACACGTGTATGTATTAAGTCATTTAATCCTCACAATTACCCTAAAAGATAGGGTGATTTTTGTCCCTATTAGAAACTAATCAGAATGAAATTCTCTGAGGGCTCATTGAATATTCTGGGTTAATTAAGGGAGAAGATCGAAACGCCTCAAGTTCCTGCCCTTTTTCTTTTAGGCAAGTGACTCAGCTGGCTTTTTCTAGGTAAGCTATCAGTGCTCTGAGACCATCCACTGATGGTGAAGTCAACCCTACTATCTTGGCAGTGCTTCCCAGGTGACTCAGTGGTAAAGAATCTGCCTGCAATGTGGGTTCAATCCCTGGGTTGGGAAGATCCCCTGAAGAAGAAAATGGGAACCCACTCCACTATTGTTGCTGGGGAATCCCACAGACGTGAGCCTGAAGGGTTATGGTCCATGGGGTTGCAAGAGTCAGACATGACAACACTCTTGGTAGCCAAGCGCACTGGATGTAGCTTGGAAGGAGCAGCATTTGGGAACCAGTGCAGGGATCTGCCTTGTACTCTGACAATCCCTTATTAGTTTCCTATGGCTACTGTAACACATTACCACTAACACAGTGGCTTAACCAACACAGGTTTATTACCTTACTGTTATGGAGCTCAGGAGTCCTAAATTAGGGTGTTAGCTTTTGAAAACTGCAGGGGAGAGACTATTTCCTTGGCTTTTCGTCTCCTAGAGGCCTCCTGCTTTCCTTGGTTGATGTGCCTTTCCTTCATCTTGAAAGTTGGTAGCATAGTATTTTCAAATTTCTCTCTGACCTCTGTTTACATTGTCAATTGCCTCCTTTCTTGTTTCTGACCTTCCTACTTCCCTCTTAATAAGGACCTTTTCAGTTGCTTTGAGCCCACTGGGATAATCTCCCCCATCTCAAGATCTTTAAATTAATCACAACTACAAAGTTTCTTTTGCCATGGAAGGTAATGAACCCACAAATTTCAAGGATTAGAATGTGAATATTTTAGGGGAGAGTATTATCCTGTATACCATACATACCAACAATAGGTGAAAGATACCATCAAATCCTTCCTGTAAAGAAGCATGCCTGCTAATGGAACAATAAAAGCTGGCTTCATAACTTATATTACAATCCCCAAAGATGTCATCCCTCAGTGTTCCCCCATTCCTGGATCTCTTGAGAAGACTGTTGTACACCCTAGTTTTAGCAAAACTGTACCATAGGAAAATGGACTATCCTTGCAACAGTGCTTTCTAGCATTTCTGTATACACATAATGTAAGATGCTTTTACAAAACTAGAAAGAAACATGGATCCAATTTTTTCTCATCTTAAGGACAAGCCTATCCTAAACATAAAAACAAAGACCAAATTTACAGTGACAAGATTAATAGCTATGATTTACTTAAAAATTAAAAACATAGAGGTTTTTAAAAAAACAGACTTCCAGTTTCTGATCCTACATGTAAAGAGCTTGGTCGTTGACCACTCTGTCCAAACAAGTAAAAACCTGAACAAACTGAAAAACAAACCACTCTTTTTGGATCCATAACACAGGGGAGGACACGGGGCAAACCGGTACCCACAAAACTGGAGAAACAGATGGGCTGATAATACAGAGCTGTGGCTTACCTGAACAGAGGCCCAGGAGTGAAAACGCCATGGAAACCAGTGCTGTGCCGGGAACACCTAAACTGTAATTGATAAATTACTGGAGACTCAGTGTGGACAAGACTGACAATTAAAACTCCAGGAGAACCCAGGTATAGAAGTGGTTCCCGCTTTTGTGGAGTTTGACCAGGTTCTCAGAGTAGATGCTTCCTGCAAGGTGAGGAGAAAAGTAGCTGTTTTGAAATACACCAGAGCACTCAGTGCTTCTTAATAAGAGGAAACTAGCTAGTCCACGGAGTCGCTAAGAGTCAGACATGACTGAGCAACTTCATTTTCACTCTTCACTTTCATGCATTGGAGAAGGACATGGCAACCCACTCGAGTGTTCTTGCCTGGAGAATCCCAGGGATGGAGGAGCCTTGTGGGCTGCTGTCTATGGGGTCGCACAGAGTCGGACACGACTGAAGCGACTTAGCAGTAGCAGCAGCTAACCAGAGCCTAACCTGCTGGGGTATTCTTATCAGAGCCTAACTGTCCTGAAGGAAGGGATATATCCATCTCCTGATGGCTCTAGCCTTCCACAGGGAGAAGGGAAATATCCAACTTCAGCCCAATCTATCCATCCTGTCCCACCTGAGGGGAGAAAAAACTGAGAAACACGTGTGAGGTTCACAGTTTAGAGGCCCAGGCTCACGAAAAAGCTGAGACTTAATCATGCTGCTGCTGTTGCTAAGTTGCTTCAGTCGTGTCCGACTCTGTGCGACCCCATAGACGGCAGCCCACCAGGCTCCCCCATCCCTGGGACTCTACAGGCAAGAACACTGGAGTGGGTTGCCATTTCCTTCTCCAATGCATGAAAGTGAAAAGTGAAAGTGAAGTCGCTCAGTCGTGTTGGAGTCTTTGCGACCCCGTGGACTGCAGCCTACCAGGCTCCTCTGTCCATGGAATTTTCCAGGCAAGAGTATTGGAGTGAGGCTAAACAATATCAAAACGTCAGAGTTTGGAACAGAAAAAGGTTTGTTGTAGGGCCATGTGAAGAGATGGGTGGCTCATACCTTAAAAAACCCCAAACTCTCCCAAAGCCTTCAGCAAAGCCCTTTTCTAGGAAAGGTAAGGGAGGGGTGTGGTTAATTGTTGCAAACTTCTTGGTATCAGATCCTTTATTCTGGAGTCACGTCATGGTCATGTAAACAATGTTCCTGTGAATCTCCACCAAACCAGAATTACTCTCTGTTCTGACAGGAAAGCGCAAGGTCCCCAGGCACAGCTTTCCCCCTCCAAGGTCCAGGTCCTGGCTAAGAGGAGGGAGATCTCAGCTAGCAGTTCCCTCATGGCCAGGTCCTTAGACCCTGCCCAGCCATCACCGCTAAGGGAGCTTGGTGCCCAACCCAACTAACTGGTCCTCAGGTCCCCCATATGGCAGGGACAACGTCCCGCTGACTGCATCCTATGCAGACCGCTGCTGCCATTAGATCACAGAGGCGGGGATACGGGAGAGGTTCACTGCAGCCTTCACCTACTAACGTGAGGCCAGGTGAGCTGTAGGGCCCTGGGGAGAAGGCTAGGATCCACTTGTTACCTCACTCTCTGGCTGACAACCACCACTCCCTGACTGTTGATTGAGCTGCCTCACTAACCCTTGCTCACAGCTGGTTGCTTGGGGGCGGGGCCTGGCTCCAACCAATGGCTGAGCAGGAGCGCTAATAGTCGCTCCTTGACTGTTGTTGCTTGGGGGTGGGGCCTGCTGCAGTGCTGACCAATGGCTGAGCAGTACCTCTAACCTTGTCAGGAGTTAGTGGTTACCTGGGGACCGTTGCCTGGTAATGGGTTGGGCGGTAATGGCGCCCAGCACATTGCTCTGCTGCTGCTGCTGCTGCTGCTGCTGCTGCTGCTGCTGCTGCTGCTGCTGCGTCACTTCAGTCGTGTCCGACTCTGTGACCCCATAGACGGCAGCCCACCAGGCTCCCCCTTCCCCGGGATTCTCCAGGCAAGAACACTGGAGTGGGTTGCCATTTCCTTCTCCAATGCATGAAAGTGAAAAGTGAAAGTGAAGTCGCTCAGTCGTGTCCGACTCTGTGCAACCCCATGGACTGCAGCCTACCAGGCTCCACCGTCCATGGGAGTTTCCGGGCAAGAGTACTGGAGTGGGGTGCCATTGCCTTTTCCGGAGACTTAATCATAGGCTTACTGAAATGTAAGTCAGTGTTCCCAAACTCACTGTGAGGCTGCTGCTGTTGCTGCTGCTATGTCGCTTCAGTGGTTTCCGACTCTGTGCGACCCCATAGACGGCAGCCCACCAGGCTCCCCCATCCCTGGGACTCTACAGGCAAGAACACTGGAGTGGGTTGCCATTTCCTTCTCCAATTCATGAAAGTGAAAAGTGAAAGTGAAGTCGCTCAGTCGTGTCCGACCCTCAGCGACCCCATGGACTGCAGCCTTCCAGGCTCCTCCGTCCATGGGATTTCCCAGGCAGGAGTACTGGAGTAGGGTGCCATTCCCTTCTCCAGCACATTGTTCTACTTTACTATAGAATGCTTTACTATAGAATGCTTCCCCCCTGCAACCTGCAGCTTCTCAGTCACATTACTAAAGACTTATTCATAGCACTTCAATTCACCTGATCCATCATATGCAGTTATCAAAAAGAAAAAGAAAAAACATACCAAAAGACAATCAACACAATTTGAAGAGACAAGGAAAGCATCAGAACAAGATGTGGCACGGATGTTGGAATTATCAAACAAGGAATTTAAAACAGCTATGGTTAATTATGTTAAAGGCTCTAATGGATAGAGAGCACCCAAGAATGCACAGGTAGTGGAAGCAGAAAGATGAAAATCTTAAGAAAGAACCAGATAGAAATGCTAGAGATCAAAAATATTGTCACATAAATGAAGAATACCTTTGATAGGTTTATTAGTAGACTGGACACAGCTGAGGAACGAATCTCTGAACCTGAGGACATATCAGTAGAAACCTGCAAAACTAAAAAGCAGATGGAACAAAGACTGAAAAAAAATCCAGAACAGAATATTCTAGGACTGTGAAGCAACTATGAAAGGTTTAATGTACGCATAATGGGAACACCAGAAGGAGAAGAAAGAGAGAAAGGAACAGGAGAAATATCTGAAACGATGACTGAGAATTTCCTGCAAATTAATCTAAGTCACCAAACAACAGAATCAAGGAGTTCAGAGAATACTAAACCAATATAAATGCCAAAAAACAAAACCCCAAATCCCCCATACCTAGGTGTATCATTTTCAAACTGCAAAAAACATCAAAGATAGTCTTTAAAAAGCCAGAGGAAAACACATAGAACATATAGAAGGGAACAAAGACAAGAGTTACATAGAGTTTCTCCTCAGAAGCCATGCAAGCCAGAGGAGAGTGGAATGAAATATTTAGAGAAGAAAACTACTAACCTAGAAATTCATACCCTATGAAATTACTCTTCAAAAGTGAAGGGGAAATAATGACTTTCTCAGATAAACAAGTTTGAGAGAATTTGTTACCAGTACCCCTGCTTAGCAATAAATGTTAAAAGAAGTTTCTTCGAGAGAAGGAAAATAACACAGGTCAAATCTACATAAAGAACATCAAAGGAGGAATAAGTGAAGGCAAAATATAAAATATTTGTTTTTCTTATTAATTAATCTAACATATAAAAGCTTGTTCAAAATAATAATAGCAAAAGTGTATTTAATTATGTATGTGTATATATATATATAAAAGCATGCTTATAAGTATGATATATATTCATGCACACTTATGTACAAGGGAAATGAAAGACAGCAAAAATGCAAGCAACAGAGGGAGGAATCAGCATTTTTTGTTATTATAAGTACTCATACTACTTGTAAAGTGCTATAGTGTTATTTGAGAGTGGACTTGGATTAATTGTAAGTGTATATTGCAAACTCTAAGGCAATCACTAAAAAAAAGGAAAAAAAAAACATAACTGATATCCTAACAAA
Source organism: Bos javanicus (assembly GCF_032452875.1). Taxonomy (NCBI): domain Eukaryota; kingdom Metazoa; phylum Chordata; class Mammalia; order Artiodactyla; family Bovidae; genus Bos; species Bos javanicus. Next base: position 46,720,454 of record NC_083872.1, on the reverse strand, counting down.
GGGAAAAAACAGAACAATATAAAATGCTTCATTAAAACTGCAAAAAAAAGTGGAAGATAGAAATAATAAAGAAATAAGGGAACAAGTAGAAAATAGTAACAAATGTGGTAGATATTAATCAAGCTATATCATTAATCACTTTAAATATCAATGGTCTAAACATACCAATTCAAAGACAGAAATTGTCAGAGTGGATCAAAAAATAGGTCAACTGTATGTTTCTAAAAGAAACCCACTTTAAACATAAAAACATGTATATTAGAAGTACCTGGATGGAGAAAAATATACTATGCTAACACTAATCAAAAGAAAGCAAGAGTAGTTATATTAATTTCAGAGAGCAGATATCAAAGCAGGAAAGTTATCAGGGATAAAGAAGAGCACTACCTAATGATAAAGGGGTCAGTTCTCCAAGAAGACAATAGTCCTTAATATGTAAGTGCTTAACAAAAGGGTGTCAAACTACGTGAGGCAAAACCTGATAGACCTTCGAGGAGAGAGAGAGGAATCTGCTATCATAGTTGAAGACTTCAGCACCCCTCTATCATAAATGGACAGACCCAGCCGAAAGAAAATCAGTAAGGACATAGTGGAGCTCAACAGTACCATCAATCATCTGGATACAATGGACATCTATAGACTACTTCATCCAAGAACAGCACGCTAGGCATTCTTCTCAACATTCACCAAGAGAGATGACATTCTGGGCCATAAAACACATCTTAACAAATTTAAAAGAATATAAATCATGCAATGCCTGCTCTCAGATGACAGTAGAATTAAACTTGAAATACATAACAGACAGACAACTGAAAAATTCCAAAAATATTTGAAGATTAAACATCTTACTTCTAAATAACACATAGATTAAAAAGCAGAAACACAATTAAAAGACAAAAAATAAACTAGAAAAACATTTACAAAATCTATAGCAAAGGGTTAATATATTTAATATATAAAAAGCAGTTACAAATTAACAAGGGAAAAAAGAAAACCTCCAAACGCAAAATGGGCAAAGAAATAGACACTTTGCAAGAGAAGATAACCAATGGCTCATACACCTGTGAAAATTCATAACCCCCTAAATATAAAGGGAATTTAAAATATCTGGATAAGTATAAAATTAAATAACAATTAACGCTGGAAACTAGTACAAGTAGAAGTATGTATGATACAACACTGCTTGAGTTCTATTTGGCAATATGTATCAAAAACTCAAAAACTGTACACACTCAATGACCCAGAAATTCTGCTAAAGAAATTTATCTGAAGGAAATTAGGAATACATGCAAAAATTGATCTGCAAAAATTTTCCACATAGTGTACATATTTTACATATATATATTTTACATACATATATATAATACATATTTACATATATATTTATATATGTATATATTATAGATAAATAGATAAGCAAATAAAAGGAGATTACCTGAATACTGGTTAACTATATTATGATTGGTTAACTATACTGGTTAACTATATTATGACTAGCTATAAAATGGAATATAATGCCATTAGTTAAAATGAGAATTTTATCTGTTCAATCTTATTTATTATCAGATTGTATATCAGATTGTTTTTCCTCACCAAAAAGCAAAGACAAAGACTCTTAACTGCTATACTAGTGAAAGAGTTCATGGCACTCTTTTAAATGTTTGTTGATCAATTCAAATATAACAGCATGTGAGAAACAATTTTTAAAAAATAAGAAAAAATTTATAGACAGTATTATGTAAAAACAAACAAAAGATTAGGGGGAAACACATCAAAATATCCATATAGATTATCACTAGATGATGAGACTGAGGGCTACTTCACTTTTTTTTGTATATTTTACAATTTCCAAACTCATCATAGTGACCATGTATTAGAAAAATTTCAATAAAGAGTAAAAATCTAAAAAAGAGTAAAAGTGTGTTTTGTCAAAATCATAACTTTTTCTCCCTGGTCTTTTTGAACTGGCTCCTCAAAGTGAACTGATAGAACCTGGGAACTTACCTGAAATACAGAATCTCTGCCTCACCCCACCACTGCAAGACTCTGAATTTTATCAAGATACTCAGGTAATTGGTATACATATTAACGTCTGAAAAGCACTGTGTTAGGACATTCTCAACCGATCATTTCATTACTGCATTGGACTAGCTAATTACTATCACGATGCAGTATTTGGCATTCTGTACAAAAAGGTTAATAAGATTTCAAATATTTTTCTAGCATTGAAGTGACTCCCACATGTTTTTAGTAGTTTTGATGTCAATGATTCAGAAACACCGGAGTGAAATTTGCCTTTAAATGGGCCCTTTTCCTAAACTTTGCTGACAACTGGTTTACTCTCTGATTCAGCAGCTGCTTCCAACACACCCTGGCTTCTTTCACTCACCTCATTGCCTCCATTTCCTCACCCCTGCCGTAACTACCTGATTCAGCACTTGCTCACCTGCTCAGTCACACTCATCTGTACGTTCCTGTTCGAAATAGTAACATATGCTGTCACTTGGGAGACTGACCAAACCTGGATTTTAAAAAGCTTATTGATCACACTTGGGCTTGGGTAGACAATAGTTCCTTTCGTAGAGATTTATTTATTCGAATCGTGAACATTTACCAGGTACTTGATTAATAGGACAGCCCAATGACCTTGAAGACATTCTTAATGAAGTGGCAGGGATGGCAGGGGTGGGGGAGGCATTCTGTAGAAATACCAGGCAGTGAGCTGATGGAAGAGGTGCCTGGTATTCACTGATGGAGTGATAATAATGCTTGGGGAAAGCCAGAAGACTTTGGAAAGGAGGTGATATCTTTCTATGACCCCAAACCCCACCCAAATGAAGTTACTTTCAAAGTAGATACATTCCTCAGCTGTGCCCACATTACTCTTTCAATGTCATCTTCCCCAGTAGACTGATAATCTAATAATGGCATAAAGTAGGTGCTTAAGCCATATTTGTCAAATGAAGGGATATAATCTGAATCTTGGAGGGAAAGTTGGACTTGGTGGTGAGGGTGACTGGAGGTTCTCCAGGTCACACGAACTAGAATGCAAGAGGAACAGAACAATACAGCGTGTATAATTATTGCTGATACACCTTCTCCCAGAGGCCATCAGCGGATCAGGGAGACATTTCCATTTTGAAACAGACTTTTCTAGGCTGATCTACCATGGAATCCAGTCCCATCACTTCATGTCAAATATGGGGAAAAAATGGAAAAAATAACAGATTTTATTTTCTTGGGCGCCAAAATCATTGCAGATGATGACTGCAGCCTTGGAAGGAAAGCTATGACAAACCTAGGCAGCATATTAAAAAGCAGATATATCACTTTGCTGACAAAGGTCCGTATAGTTAAAGCAATGGTTTTTCCAATAGTCATGTATAGATGTGAGAGTTGGACTATAAACAAGGCTGAGTGCCAAAGAATTGATGCTTTTGAACTGTGGTGCTGGAGAAGACTCTGGAGAGTCCCTTGGACTGCAAGGAGATCAAACCAGTCATTCCAAAGGAAATCAACTCTGAATATTCATTGGAAGGACTGATGCTGACGCTGAACCTCCAATACTTTGGCCACCTGATGTGTAGAGCTGACTCATCGGAAAAGACCCTGATGGTGGGAAAGATTGAGGGCAGGAAGAGAAGCGGGGGTGGCAGAGGATGAGATGGTTGGATGGCGTCATCAACTCAAGGGACATGAGTTTGAACAAACTCTGGGAGATGGTGAAGGACAGGGAAGCCTGATCTGCTGCAGTTCATACTGTCACAAAGAGTAGGACACGACTGAGCAACTGAACAACAACCATAGTTGAGGTTGTGGAGAGTAAAACCTTTGGGCAGTCAGCTGTGACAGATTTAAAGTTCAACTGCCAGACACAAGCCCATCTCTTTCAAAGAAAGAGCCGTGACCGTGACTGTGCTGAAGTCTGCCTGGGACTCCCCAGCAGGGCTTTTTTTTTAATGGCTGTTTCCTTCAAAGCAGAGTGTGATCGTGCTCTGAATGAAAGACAGCACAGCTCAGAGTGTAGGTCCCTAGAGCTTTCAGAAAACGTATCAGAGCTGCAGCACGACCAGGAAACCAGGAAACTGAAAAGCTAGGCCTCTGTCTCCAGTGCCCCCTCACCAGTTTCTCCATATTCTTTGGTGTTGAACAGGTTGATGTTGCTTTGGGGGAGGGTGACGTGCACAGTGACATTTGTATTAATGCCTTCCTGACGACTGCCTTCTGTTTACCAAAGCGTAACATGAAGGTGGCATTATTCCAGGAAATTTAAAATATCTGTGTGCCAAGGACAAAGAATTAACCAGGAATGGGAGTTGCATCCTATGGCTGCTGCAAAGCAGCCCATCATCTGGTTCTGGGGCGTCATCACCTTTGTCCAGTGGTTGGGGCAGTGGGCAGGTTTGGCTGGACCGCCCAGGCAAGAAGGCTCTCTCTGTTTGTGAGTTCAGCGCCAGCAGGAACTACAAAGGAAAGTCCGCAGGATCTTGAATTGCTAAATTTCAGTATCCTGCTCCGTGGTGAAGGCAGCCACTCCCCAGGGCCGTACCACCTTGCCCTGGGGCTCATGGCGCTTTGTCAGGCTTGAACTCCAGTCACCTAAGAGAAATCACACCTTCAGTTTCAGCAGAGGTCATTGCCTTTGTACACCTGAGCTGCTGCTTCTGCTAAGTCACTTCAGTCATGTCTGACTCTGTGTGACCGCATAGACGGCAGCCCACCAGGCTCCCCCGTCCCTGGGATTCTCCAGGCAAGAACACTGGTGTGGGTTGCCATTTCCTTCTCCAATGCATGAAAGTGGAAAATGAAAGTGAAGTTGCTCAGTCATGTCCGACTCTTAGCGACCCCATGGACTGCAGCCTACCAGGCTCCTCCATCCATGGGATTTTCCAGGCAAGAGTACCGCGGTGGGGTGCCATTGCCTTCTCCAGTACACCTGAGCAGGAGGCTGTAAAAAGAATATTTGAGATGCAGGCACCTGTGCTAAGCCCAGGGACATCACATAGCTCTTTGCCTCAGCCCCAAACCAAGTTCATTCAAACCTTTGGTGAAAGTGGTTCCCCTCACATGTCAAGGCAAACTCTCTAGTGAAGTCTGCTGAGGTGTATAGAAACCAACATAGGGAGGAAGAGCTTTCTCAACTTATTCTTCGCCCAGAGGATCAAGAACCCATGCTTGTTTCTCTTCAGTACACTGCAGTGTCATACTGTTCAAATATTTTTGGAGGACAGTTCCAAAAACCCAGTCATTGATCACTGGGAGTGCAATATAAAAACTCTCTTTAATAGAAAACATTTTATGTGCTCCTGAACATTTTTATACATTTGCAGTATTCTTGGGAAGACCCAACCTATTTTGTGAAGAGCCCCGTGGTCCATATTATGCCCCATTGATGCCAGGGGCAATGAAGGGTGCTAATGAGAACTTGAACTGTGATGGACCCAGGGTTTTGGATTCTGGTGCCTCTCAAGCACCATAGAAACTTGTCTTCCCTGGTCATCTGAGGCCTGGAACGGTCCTGCCTCTGGAAAAGGTGCAGACAGCATGTTTGGCAAATATACTTTCTTCTACATCTGGGACTCACATCTCAAGGTTTTTTCTTGGATCTTGGGTGCAATATCTTTCTTGGTTCAGTCTAAATATAACCTTTAGTAGGAAGCAGTGAATGCTTAGATAGTATAGCACTTGCTGAGGTTTAGAGGGGAAAGAGATCTCATTTTTAGTAGACCATATAATTCAGGTTTTATACCACACATATTTGTTTATTCAGCTGCTGTTTTTCTAATTCTAATCTGCATACCTCCTAAAAGAATTAATCTTTGGGTCTACAGAAGTTTCCCCTTTGGCAATCCAGCCAACATATTTCTGGAAGAATCTCATTTCACCACCCTCCATTAGAGGATGGTAAGGCTCTGAACAGAGCTTGATACAAAAGAAATGTCTGCACTCTAAGGAGGATATTCTTCCACAGGGGCAGCTTTTCCTAATTAAAAAAAAAAATTTTTTTTTTTAATCTTTCTGCTGCAAGGCATTGGGATCTTAGTTTCCCAACCAGGAGTCAAACCTGCATCCCCTTCATTGTCAGCAGGTAATTTAAACCACTGGACCACCAGGGAAGTCCCTGCTCCCCTAATCTGCCCAAAAGCCCTCAGAGGGGCTAATGGTGTTTCTGAGAGAAAGAGAATGCCAGCTTGTACATTACATATGTTATTCCTCACCTCTGAATGTAGGGTTTGGGGAAGGGAAAACCACTTCTCTTTCCACCCCAGTTCCTTTTAATTGCTAAAATATTATAACAAATGTACTAAACACTTTTGCAAAAAGAAAGAAAATTAGTCATTCCATAGTTATCCTTGCATATTCTGTTGTTTCTATCCTTATATAATTTGCAGATTATATCAGAATGTATTCACAGTTTTCTATGCTACCTTTTTTGGCTGCATTTTATACCATAAGCACTTCACATTTCTATGGGCTTCTGTTATTCATAATTATAATTTTAATAGTGCATAATTTCCATTGAAATAAAGAATGACAATGTATTTATTCATTGATGGATTTTGACATTGCTTGTGATGTTTTGTCTTCATTAATAAAAACTCCATAAATATCAGTGGGTCTAGAGCTTATTCTTTTGTATTTGAATAAATTCCCAGGAGTGGGATAAAGTATTAACAATTTCCCAGTCTATAATATGTGTTGCAGTATTGATTTCTTAAAGAATTTTAAAGATTTGCCATTTTAAAGATTCTTTGTGGTTGAATAATGCACAAGCCAAGGCAGGGATGGTATTCAAAATTTTTAGACTAGTTGGGGCATTGGTACTGATTGATCTAAACCCAAGGCCAGTTAGTCAACCTGCCTGAGCACACTGCCTGAATATTGGTCCTATTTGGATGGCAAATTGAGTTGCCTCCAGGCACCCTTCCTTTCTATTGTTTTCTCTGTCCACCTGCATTTTCTTCTCTATAGCCTTTCCTCTAGTTTCTTCTTCTTCTTTAGCAAAATAGTAATAATAGCAATAACTGAAATTTTATTAAGTGTTTACTCTGCCTTTAGATATATTTACTCAATTAATTCTTGGAACAACCCTATCAGGTGATTTAATCCCATTTTACAGACATGAACACTGAGGCTTAGAAGGTTAAATTACTCACCAAGCACAGAGAGATGCAATATGACAGAGCTAAGGTTTGAATGCACTCTGGCTTGCTCAGTAATTCTTGGCGAGGAGGCTGCTGGGTGGGTGAGAGGACAGAAGAGGGAGAGAAGTTGAAATCCTAGAGGTACTGAAAATGGGTTGTTTCAGTTTCCTTTCTGCTCTTTTGTTTCCTGCGTTATTAAACTTTTTGATTAGCTTCACCTGGTGTCATATTTACTTGCAGCTGTTAAACATTAGAAGACTTCAGAGGGGAGATTTACTTAAAGCATAGTTATTAAAATGTCAATTTTGATTTAAGGATTTCTTCTGCTTTGTATTACTCACTTGTCTCATATCTCTTTAATCTATAGTCATTTCTAATAAGGAACACTCAGTACCTACCAGCCAAAGCACTTTAAGTGATTCTTGCCAAGACTCATTTAAGCATATTATGTCTTGGCCGAATTATCAGTCAACTATATGCCTGTCCTTTTACCATTTATAAACTTGGTACTTTTGTTCATTCAAGTCCTTTACGAAGTCATTTATGTATTTTGAGACTATGTCTTCTTTATAGTATCCCTTACCCTCTTAACTGGAAGCAGTCCCTGATTGTTGTTATTATTTTTGCAATGGTTTTCAGTTGAATTCTTCAAGTGAGGCCGTAGATATTAACCTTTGAAGTGGGGATGGATGATGTTTTGAAGGAGTTGAGGAAAATCTCTTTTTCTGGTTGTAAAGATCATAGATCGTTGGAAGAAAATTAGAAACCAGCAAATGAGGTGAGGGTTTTTTGTTTTTTGTTTTTTTTTTCTCTGTGGCTGCTGAGGAGTGGAGCTTGGTGCAAGTGAGGAATAGGTAGAGTGGGTAACTCTTCGATCTTAGTTTGAATTCCTCCAAAGCAGAAACTGAAACGAGAGGCTGAGTGAAGGTAGTTTATTTGGGAGGTAATCCTAGGAGGCAGAATTAGGAGAGCCAAGGCTGATGGGAAGAGGAGAAATTCATATTGGGGGGGTGATGTTCAAGGTTACTGATGTAGGCTGGACCCCTGAGAAGTATATGGAATGTCTTCTAGAATTTTCCTCCTGAAAGACAGGAGGCTGGATTATTTATATGGCTAGTTTATATGGCTAGTTGAGGATTACCCAGGGATAATGATGCCCTCAGCCTATATTCCCCATGTGCCTGCCCACAGGCCAACAGGGCTCCTCTGGTGCTGGAGACACAGCACAAGGCAAGGGTGGGCTCCTGAGAACTGTCTGTCACAGCCGTGGCTGAAATCAGAGGGGGGCCACAGGCAAGCCTCCCACTATACAGCAACAATAAGATTAAGGTTCGAATTTCAAAGTATATCTTGAAGAGCATATTAGGCAGAAGAAAAAGGAGAAGGCAGAATCATTGTTGAGGGTCGGAAGACCCATGTGGCAGGAGCACAGCGACTAAGCAGAAGAGTCATTGGGAATGCAGTTGGAAAAGGAACCGTGAGCTGGATGAGAGTTTTGTATTATATTTTAGGGTGATAGGAAGCCTTTGAGGATTTGGACAGAAGTGTAATATGATATACTGTAAGGGGTGCTTGAAGAAAAAATACAAAATGTAAGAAGACAAGCATGGAAGCAGGAAGGCCAAGTGGGAGGTTTTATAGAGTTCCAGGTGAGAGATGAAGGTAACCAACACCAGAGTGATGGTGCTGAAGGTGCAGAGAAATGGTTAAGTTCAAAATATATATTATATATTTTTTGTTTATAAATTATTTTATTTTATTTTATATCTAAGTACATTATAATGTTGACTTCTATTGTGACTAAAATTATCTACACATTCATTAGATTGCTTTTATTGATGATCTAGAATGTCTTTTTTTTTAATGTAGATTTTTATTGGAAGAGTATAGTTGCTTCACTGTGTTATGTTAGTTTCTACTGTATAGCAAAGGGAATCAGCTATCTCCAGTATCAAGAATAGTCCCTGAGATATTCTAGGCTCTCAATAAATATTTGTTAAATGAATGAATAAATAAATGACTCCAGAATCATGATGCTGTTTCTTTTGAATTCTCCCCTAAAATGCTTCCATTAATATGATCATCCCCATGACACAGGAGGGCATTACTTCAGTGTATAATTAATCATGTATATCAATGCAATGAGGATGCAGTAAGAACCCCTATTGAAACTGGCAGCCTGAGGTGGGGAGGAAGTGGGTTGAACTTCCTGCAGAGGCAGGTGGGCAGGCAGGGAGGTGTGGGCATGGAGCCAAGCTGCAACCACTTACCAGTCCATGCATGGTTTGCTTTGGACCAGCCCTGCTGGGTGGGTTGTGTGATCTGGGCTGGTACTGACAAATTCTATACTGCTTGTCTCTTTTCTCTTTCCTCTCTCCCACCCGCTCAGGAAATGACAAGGAAGGAGAAGTTAGACCATCTGGGGCTGTGGGAAGGTCTGGCAGAGAGAAGGTACTTGACAGTGGCAGTACTTGGAAGGCCAGACTTCATCTCGCTGTATCCAAGGACTGACTGAAGCAACACAGACAAGGGCCATTTATGGAAGTAAGCATACTGTTGCAAGAATGTGCATTTGGGAATTTTGACAGCAGTCTGCATTTTCAAGGATTTATGGGAGTTTTGTCAGAAGTCAAAGTCTCCCTCTGTGCCCCTTCTTTCCTTACCCATACACTTGATGCCATTCTGTCAATATCAGGGAAACTTCCCACTTCCTGGAGTAGTGCCAAGACATCCTGATTTCTCCACATTTTTCTCTTTGAAACTTACCTATCCCCTTTAAATCTCTGTAAGCATTTTAATGGGAAAAGGCTAACATCCTAATCTCCCACTTGAGAAACAATGTAATGGGCATTCTATAAATAACACTTCCAACTTCCTTTTCTAGGTCAAAGAAGTGATTCTAAATATAGACATCCAGGCTAATGGGAGGAAAAGATGGGCCACTGGAAGGGAATTTGATGTTTATAAGACAGTTGTCCTCTTTGAGGACAGTCTCTGGGACCTGACTCCCAACATCCAGATCTTAGTTTTCCCATTTGGTTAGTTGTGGGACATTGGGGATTTGTTAATTTCCTCTTTTCTCAATTTGCAAATTGAGGCATAATTTCCATATGCCTCAATTCTGCAAAATGGGGCATATGATAGCTGGACCCTCCTCATAAAATTGGTATGAGTGTTAATAAGTGGCATTTCTTATAGGGCTGATGTGACTGTCAAGTGAGTTAATGTGTGTGCATGTGGTTAGAAAAGTGTTAGTGCACATTAAGCTTCAGAAGTGATGACAATGAGCCTTCCATGCAATTCACAAGGGGAATTCACATACAGCTAGCGATGCTTCCAACTGGCTTTGGCTTTGTGAAAGTCACTTACCTGGTTTCCCTGTCTATAAAATCACCTTCAAACTGGTTTGGATATGGGATTGCAAAATCCATCTCTTTCCCAAAACATCTGGTGACTTTTGTTGGCTAGAGAATGAAGTCCCATGACATGGCATGGATCTCTACAGTCAGTCCTCAGCCATGCAGTATGATTCTTGTGGATACAAGCAATAGGAAGCAAAGAAACTGGCTGAACAAATGGGGAATGGGTTGTTTCTTGTATCTGAAAAGGGGAAGGGCAGATTGTTTTAGGCACAAAAAGATCCAACGTGCATAAACGTGTTGGCCTTTCTCTATGGTAGGCACTCTGTCCAGCGAGACCCTTCGAAATGCCAGGGTTTCATCAATCTTACAGCTACAGACCTCGTGGAAGGAGAATAAAATTCCTGGGATGTAGTTTGGGACATTGGATAACTTGAGTCATGTACCCAACTCTGAAGTATTAACTCGATACAGGGAGATGGGAGGTAGTGATTGGTCGAATGATGATCACAGGCCCTGACTGCCCTGACTCCAGGAGGAGGGTCAACTTTCTTGGTAGATACTGAAAATAAATAGGTTTCCCCAAAGGAAATAGAGTTACCACCATGAAGAGAATAGAGAATGGATAATGAATAGGCAAATGTAACAGATGTCGACTACAGTCTAAGCTTCCTGCATTTCCTATCATTTTCTGAACACATGCTGCAATTTTCCATTTCCTGCCCTAGTACGTGATGTTTTCTTTGCTAAAGTGCCTGTCTCACACCTCCACCTATCAAAAGTTCAAAGTACATTTAAAATTGTGCTTCCTTTATGTAGCCTACTCCTTAATAATCAAAATTTATTACCTTTATAGAGCCCTGTAAAGGGCTCATCATCTACTTTGTATTATATTACATTGTGTACATGTCTTTCTTTTGTTATTGGATTGTAAGCTCCTTAGGGGAGAAAATGACACCTCATAACACATTGCACACATGCATGCTATTTGGAAATCCAGGAGCATCCTCCACTATGTAAAAAGCTTTGTGTCAACTGTAAAGTACCATAATAAAGGTTATCATCATTATTTTCTACATTGCCATTTTCTCATAAATATTTGGTTGGTTTTCTAGACTATCTAATTGTAATCAGAAGTGATTCTCAGCAATCTCCAAATTCTCTATACTCACTCTTTTTCTAAATCCAAGATTAACATTTTTCAGGTGCAGAAATGTGCCTTCTTTCAAAATGCTTCAGGCATCTGGGCCAAGTAAACAGAGCAAGGATTTTATTTTGTGTCTGCATTTAGATTAAATTCTTTGGCATTGCTTTGGTTTTATCTCTTAGCAGCCTTTTACATTTTAATACTCTATCTTGTATCTTATGAACCTTAATCAAATGCAAAACTTTGAGTTTTTGGAGCCTGCCTATGGCCAGAGAGCTCATCTTTACTTGCTCCTGGAAGGCCTAGAAGCCTGTGGTAAGTACGCCTGGCACTAGCAGGCACTGACAGTACTATTCAGGCCTGCAAGCTGATCCAACCCAAGAGGCTCCAGCTTCCCTCAAGGCCTGTAGCCCATTCGCCAACCTCACAAATGAATGTTGAATATTACTGGGTACAGAAAGGCTGACCTGAGGTGAAACCTGAAGTAGGCTACCAGTCCTGCTCGGTGGGCCTTTCACCCATTCTGTACACTCCCTTCCTTTCCTAAGAGACGCCCACAGTCTACTTCCCTCTTGCTGCTCAGGGGCATGTGTTGGAAATGCCATCTATCAGTAGGTCTCCATTTTCTCCTATGTTTTTCAGTCTCCTCTGTGCATAAAAATTCCACCTGGCAATCCTTTCTTAGGAATCAATAATCTTGTACTGTGCTGTGCTAAGTTGCTTCAGTCATGTCCGACTCTTTGCAACCCTATGGAGCCCACCAGACTCTGTCCATGGGATTCTCCAGGCAGGAATACTGGAGTGGGTTGCTATGCCCTCCTCCAGGGCATCTTCCCAACCCAGGGATCGAACCTGTGTCTCTTACATCTCCTGCATTGGCAGGCTGGTTCCTTACCACTAGCACCACCTGGGAAGCCCAATCTTATATTAGTTATAGTTATTGGTCATAACTAGTGAGTTATGGCTGTTTATAACTTGATACATCGTGTGAGCAGACGTGCCAAGTTGCTTCAGTCGTGTTTGACTCTTTGTGACCCTATGGACTGTAGCCTACCAGGCTCCTCTGGCCATGGGATTCTCTAGGCAAGAATGCTTGAGTGGGTTGCCATGCCCTCCTCAGGGGATTTTCCCAACCCAGGGATCGAACCTGAATCTCTTAGATCTCCTGCATTGGCAGCTGTGTTCAGTCCTTCCAAATTACATATTGAATTCTTGTGTCTGGTGGGACTGGCTAGAGACAACCCTCTACTCAAAGACAAAAATGAGATGGATCTCGAGCAACACAGCAGTTGTGGGAAAGACCTGGAGATGGGCTAGAGTTGGATCAGAATAGAGTCCAGTGTGCCATTAGCAGTCCTTAATGTTAAATGAATATTCCTGACAAGAGTGAGCAAGAAAGAGGGAGAGACCAGAGCAGAATATACTCATCAACATCACTACTGGAAACTCACTGAAAGCATGGGTTCTTCAGTCCCCCTAATGATACTGCTCCCATTTATAACTTGAGGTGAGAGCCTGGGGTCCATTGACAAAAATCCAGTGGTGGGGGGAGGGGCAGTACTTTGGGCCTGTTTGATTTTGACTTTTTGGCCAGTGGGGTGGGGGTAGTCTTACCAGCTGCCATTTAAACCATGTGCCTGTTATGTGCTTTGCAGCCATTAACTCATTTAATCCAGGAAAGCTGGTGACAGAAACAGTCTCATTTTGCAGCTGGGATCAGTAAAGAGATGAGTGATTTTACAAAGAGGTTGTAAACTTAATATTCAAATCGAAGTCTACCTGATTCTAAAGTTCCTGCTGCTAACTATCATACTCCTATCCAGCCACGTCAAAACAGGCAACTTAAGCAGTTTCTAAGTTCTCGTACACAGATCTGCCCACTAACTGGCTTATTTATCTACCGTAGGCAATCACTGTTGGTTGTTGAGAATATGGAGATATGTAGCAAGTGCCCTGGAAACAGTAAGGGTGGATCAGTGAGCTATGCCTGGGGATTAGTGCATTGAATTGAGCCTTGAAGGGTAAACAGAAGTTTGACAGGAACAGAATAAGAGGAGGGATGCTTTAGGAAAAAATCATATTGTTTCCCTTTTAGACTCTGAGAATGCTCACAGTATAAGAAGGGAAAAGCAGGATATGACAAATGGCCCTCACCTTGGGGTCCCTCTATTTATTGTCCCTGGAAGAGGATTGTGAGCTCAATAGATTGATGAGGGGTGGGAGGGATGAGTGGATCCAGGGTGATATGACCCAGCAAGGAACAGAATGGGGAGTGTGGGGATCTGCAGAGCGAAAATAAGAAATAGTGAAATAGTGATGGAGATTTGGCTTTTGTAACTAGAGCTTGGGAAACAGAGAGGTGGAGGTGGAGGAGATTATGAGGGAGGTAATTTAGCTCAGAGCAATATGGAGGAGGGTTCAAATGAAGCAAAGAGCCTGAGGTAGAGGTTGAAGGGAGATTGCCCTGGCTAATTTGCCCTAATGAGAAAAAATTCACCGGTTTGTACAAAGTAGTATTAGTTACATACATTACCTGATGTAACAAAAACACAAATTTCAGATATTTAACCATAAGAGAACTGTTAGGTAAAATTTGGTGCATTCATTCAACAGAATCTTATATAGCCAATTAGAACAACTGGGTAGGAACACAGACACAGCTTACATTAAAAAGAGCACCATACAAAATTATATTCACATTCTAAGTGTCCTAGGAACAAGAAGTTAATACACAAAAAATGAAGGTGGCCCTGTTGGTTGACATTATTATTTTCCCTTTTAACAATTTAAAAAGGAAAAATGATCTCAAAGTGATTTCTTGAGGTTCTTCCATTACACCGAGAGTAACAGCAACACACATCTGTTGAATGCAGTCTACGTACGTTCCAGACACTGTCCTGTGTCATGGATTTGCGCTTTTAATCCTCAGAGCCACCCTCTCGGGTGAGTATTGTTATTTGGTGAAAGTCGCTGAAGTTTCTTGCCCAAAATCTCACAGTTAGACCCAGGACATAAACCCAGGCAGTTGAGCTTCAGAATTCATGCTTTTTTAGCACCACGTGAGGCTGCTTCCCCTTAATGGCAAGGTCATTTTGGCATGACAGCTTTGCTAGGTTCGAGGTGGCTTCATGTCATTCTGAATCTGTCTCTAGAGCAAATGATGTTGTAAAAGTAGTCTGTTAGGAAAGCACATGTCTTTGGGGTGAGCCAGCATAGCACAAGCTGGCACATAAGAAAGGCTGGATCTTCTATTCAGTTTAACCATGGAACAGCCCAACTAATTTAGCCAAATTTCATCAAGTCCCTGCCTCCAAGCAATTATTTAATCTCTCTGCATACTGCTGGATCTCCTTTTATACACAAACCCCAAGTATCTAGTAACTCTTAACAGAATGGATTTTTCTCTGTTAGCTGGGGATGGATTTAGAACCAAACAGAACCTTCACTTTAAAGAGTCCCTGAGCAAGCTCTGTTAACATCATTCCCCAAAGGATCCAGGTTGTGCCAAGTCAAGTTCTGGCTGTGTGCTGCAATGAAGTAGGTTACTAGGTGCTTTAAAATGTGGTAACTTGTGACAAGCAGAGACTCTTAAATTTTATAACTCCTTATGAGAAGATAACACTTTCATGGGTGTTATGTTTATCAGTCTCTGTTAGGAGTTGAATTGTGTCTCCTGAAAATTCATATGTTGAATTCCTAGCCCCCAATATTTCAGAATGTGATCACATTTGGGAAAAGGGTCGTTGCTGATAAAATTAACTAAGATGAAGTCATACTGAATTAAGAGTGGGTCCCTAATCCAATAGGACTGCTGTCCTTATAAAAAGGAGAAATTTGGGGGCATTTGCACAGGGAGAAGCCAGGTGAAGGTGAAAGAAGAGATCAGGGAGATGCTGCAGAAATCAAGGAGTGCCAAAGACTGCTAGCAGACCACCAGCGGCTTGGAGGGAGGCTTGGAACAGATTTCTCCTTCACAGTCTTCAGAGAGAACCAACCCGCTGACAGTTTGATCTCAGACTGCTTCCCTCCAGAACGGAGACAATAAGTTTCTGTTGTTTCAGCCCCTTAAGTCTCTGTTATGGCAACCCTAGCAAACTAATATGGTCTCCAAAATTAGTCTCTGAAGATAGATAAACTATTATTTTCCTTCTTCATATACATCATAGTCAATGTTTAGTAAATTCAAGAGAATTTTACTAAATTCAGTGAATTTAGTAAATTCATTCATTTATATGTATGAATACGCACAACTCTCCTGTGAAGTAAAGGATTTGATATCCTCTGCATTTTGGAGGTAAAACCCAAGGCACAGAAACCAGACAGAGTTCCCCATTAAAAAGTACTGGGACCAGGATTTCAAACTGAATATTCCTTTTATGATGCCATGTTGCCTCCACCAAAGGAGGACATAAGCATGGAGAGCTATGTGGAGCAGTGAAAATGAAACGACAAAGACATGGACATTGAAAAAGAAGTGGAATTTGTGAGCATACTGAGGCCTAGGGATAGAGGCAACAGCAGGAAGATGCAAATTTGGGGGTGTATATCCCAAAATGCATTGCATGGAAACTCTTGGCATGTCAACACCATATGAAGAAATGGTCCCAGTGTATTTAAGGGGGAGAAAGGTTGCTTACTCTATCTCCTGCTCAGAGATTCAAGGCACCCATAAACAGTTCAAATACTCCAAGTTTTGCAGAGAAGAACTCTATTGAACTTTGTTTAACCCAGCACTTTTCAAACTTACTCAAGTATGGAATCTTTTTGCTACTGTTGATCTATAATGTTGCAGGACAAATGCTATGGGCTAGAGACAGAAACTAGAGCAAGGAGACCCACGGATGAGGATCAGTTCAGTTCAGTTCAGTCGCTCAGTCGTGTCCGACTCTTTGTGACCCCATGAATCTCAGCACGCCAGGCCTCCCTGTCCATCACCAACTCCCGGAGTTCACTCAAACTCAGGTCCATCGAGTTGGTAATGCCATCCAGCCATCTCATCCTCTGTCGTCCTCTTCTCCTCCTGCCCCCAATCCCTCCCAGCATCAGGGTCTTTTCCAGTGAGTCAACTCTTTGCAAGAGGTGGCCAAAGTACTGGAGTTTCAGCTTCAGCATCAGTCCTTCCAGTGAACACCCAGGACTGATCTCCTTTAGGATGGACTGGTTGGATCTCCTTGCAGTCCAAGGGACTCTCAAGAATCTTCTCCAACACCACAGTTCAAAAGCTCCAATTCTTTGGTGCTCAGCTTTCTTCACAGTCCAACTCTCACATCCATACATGACCACTGGAAAAACCATAGCCTTGACTAGACGGACCTTTGTTGGCAAAGTAATGTCTCTGCTTTTTTAATACACTGTCTAGGTTGGTCATAACTTTCCTTCCAAGGAGTAAGCATCTTTTAATTTCATGGCTGTAATCACCATCTGCAGTGATTTTGGAGCCCGTACAAAACAAAGTCTGACACTGTTTCCACTGTTTCCCCATCTATTTCCCATGAAGTGATGGGACCGGATGCCATGATCTTCGTTTTCTGAATGTTGCGCTTTGGCCAACTTTTTCACTCTCCTCTTTCACTTTCATCAAGAGGCTTTTGAGTTCCTCTTCACTTTCTGCCATAAGGGTGGTGTCATCTGCATATCTGCGGTTATTGAGATTTCTCCCAGCAATCTTGATTCCAGCTTGTGCTTCTTCCAGCCCAGCGTTTCTCATGATGTACTCTGCATAGAAGTTAAATAACCAGGGTGACAATAACCAGCCTTGACATCCTCCTTTTCCTATTTGGAACCAGTCTGTTGTTCCATGTCCAGTTCTAGCTGTCGCTTCCTGACCTGCATAGAGGTTTCTCAAGAAGATACCTAGGCGGTAATGTCCTAACATTAGTCAAGCTCTTTCTCTAGTTTGTCACCTCTTTTTCTCTTTCACAGAAAGACTCTTATATATCTGTTCATTTTTTCAATTAAACGTCAGACATACAAAGAGCATATGGAGAGTAACAAAAAAGATACTCATGGCGACATCACTCAAATTTTAGAAATAAAACATTGTGGGTTTAGTTGAAGCTTGTGTTTCTTTTCCAAAGATACTCTCTTGTTTATAACCTCACTTGCACCCTAGATATAATTACTAGTTCTTAGCAACTAAACAACAGCAAACTTTATGTAACTGCTATTCTAGTGTATACATTTTTCTGAAACTTGCTTGTTTTGTTCAATATAATCTATGTGAGAGTTTTCCATGTTGATATATTACCTCTAGTTCATTTATTTTTACTGTAGTATAGTATTCCATTGTATAAATATACCAATATGTAGGTAAGCATACTTTCATTTATAGACATTTAGGATTAGACATTGCTGTTATGAATCATCCTGCAATGAATATTCTCATTCATAAGTTGAGAAAAATAAGAGAACTTTTCTCTAGGATATATATAAATTGTTGTTCTTTAGTCACTAAGTCATGTATGACTATTTGTGACTCCATGGACTGTAGCCTGCCAGGCTCCTCTGTCCATAGAATTTTCATGGCAAGAATGCTAGAGTGGGTGGCCATCTCCTTCTCCACGGGATTTTCCCAACCCAGGGACTGAACTCACATCTCCTCCACTTAGGCAGATTCTTTACCACTGAGCCACCTGGGAAAGCCCATGCTGCTGCTAAGTCACTTCAGTCATGTCCGACTCTGTGTGACCCCAGAGACAGCAGCCAACCAGGCTCCCCCATCCCTGGGATTCTCCAGGCAAGAACACTGGAGTGGGTTGCCATTTCCTTCTCCAATGTGTGAAAGTAAAAAGTGAAAGTGAAGTCGCTCAGTCATGTCCGACTCCTAGCGACCCCATGGACTACAGCCTACCAGGCTTCTCTGTCCATGGGATTTTCCAGGCAAGAGTACCAGAGTGGGGTGCCATTGCCTTCTCCAGGAAACCCCATAGGAGATATATATATATATATATGTATATATATATATGTAATCGTTGGGTTATAGGGTATGTACACATCCAATTTTACTAGTTATTGCCAAATTACTCTTCAATGTAGTTATTCTGAGTTCAATTTGTATGAGAGTTCCAGTGGCTCCTCATGAACTCTTTTTATTGTTACCTTACATCATCTTCATCAAGCTAATGGTTATGAAATGATATTTCATTATGGTTTTAATTTATTTGCATTTGTCCATTTGCTAATCTAAGGAGATCAATAGTTTCATTATATATTTATTGGTCATTCAGGTTTCTTCTTCTGTGAATTGCCTTCTTCTTTGCATATTAGTTTTCATTCATTTTTTTTCTATTGACATTTTTCCCTCATTGATTTTGGAAAGATTTTTAATTAGTTCTCCATGCCACAGTAGTAATCTTTTCTTTACAAATATTTCCCTGAAGACTTGGGACTTTTCAATATTTGGCGGTTTTCTTTGGATATAAGTTATAAAATAATTAAATTTATCTACATATTCATTATTATTTGTACATTTTGTGTCTTGTTTAAGAAATCTTTCCCAAAATTCAAGAAGTAGATATACTCTCTTTATTTTCTTCTAAAATTTTTAAAGTTTCACTTTTTACATTTAGCTCTTTAATAAACTTGGAATTGATTTTTGTGTTTTATATGAAGTAAGGATTCATTTCTCCCCATTGGATAATCTATTATCATAGCACTTTTATTTAATTGTCTATAATTTTCCTCATAGAGAATCTTCAGTGTTTCCTCTCATGATATTTTATTTGCATAGGCATCTATTTTGGATCATAATATCATATAATTATTCTGTTTATTTCTATACCAATATCATATTGAATTAGTTACTACAGCTTCATAATAAGTTAATTTCTGATATGGTAGGTTAATTGAATTGAGCGGTTGTCCCTGTTGGCTCAGTTGGTAAAGATCCACCTGCAATACAGGAGACATGGATTTGATCCCTGGGTTGGGAAGATCCACTGGAGGAGGGCATGGTAACCCACACCAGTATTCTTACCTGGAGAATCCCCATGGACAGAGGAGGCTGGCGAATTGCAGTTCCTGGGATTGCAAAGAGTTGGACACAACTGAGCGACTAATGGAGAAGGCAATGGCACCCCACTCCAGTACTCTTGCCTGGGAAATCCCATGGACGGAGGAGCCTGGTAGGCTGCAGACCATGGGGTCTCGAAGAGTCGGACATAACTGAGCAACTTCACTTTCACTTTTCCCTTTCATGCATTGGAGAAGGAAATGGCAACCCACTCCAGTGTTCTTGCCTGGAGAATCCCAGGGACAGGGGAGCCTGGTGGGTTGCCGTCTCTGGGGTCACACAGAGTCAGACACGACTGAAGCAACTTAGCAGCAGTAGCAGCAGAGCAACTAAGTACAGGACACACACAGCACACCCATGCCCTTAGCATCTAACTTTGCAGCTCATTGCATCAAGAAGTTGAGCCTGGTTCCCAACCCTTTGAATCAGGACTGGTCTTACTACTTGCTTTGACTAATCAAGTGCGTTGTAAGCGACAGTGTGCCAGTTCTAAACTTAGACCTCAAGAGACCCTGTATGCTTCTACTGCCTCTTTTGGAATTCTGCCCTCACTGTGAGAATAAACTCACATAGTGTGCTGACAGATAAGAGAGCACACGATACAGGATAAAGTCAACCCAAGTGGAGACCATCCTAGACCAGCCAGTGTCCAGCCAGCAAACCGGCTGCCCTTACAAAAGAGCTTAGCCAAAATAGCCACACTTGGCTTAAATCACCAGAACTCTACAGCCAACCTGTAAATTTATAAGCCAAAATAAATGCTTATTGTGTTCTGCCACTGAGGTTTTGTCATTGTGGGTTCTGCACCTTAATTGTGCTAAAAGATAACTGACATGTGCATCAAGTCTGTTATTTAAAACCATCTTAGTTGATCACAGCCTTATGTGCTTCCCCATACAGAGTTTAAAACTGATTTATCAAATTCTGTGACCTGGTTTAACCCTTTAACATATAACTCAAGTTCTAGGATGGCATCCTTTGCAACACAGAGTCTTTTCCAAGATTTCACCTTAGATCATCACCAAAGGTGAATCTAACTGAACCATCTGTTGCTCCATTTCTGATAAGTTCTTAATTTATTTGTATTTGCTTTTTCATATTATAATATTATCATAAGATGGTATCGGTGGTTCTGTTGCCAGGGCAACCAAATGGGATACATGAGCTTTTAGCTTTAACTAAAACCTTAACTCTCTTCGGCTACATTCCATATGCTTCCTTGATTCCCTTCTTTTGTGAGGTTGAAATAATGGAAGATATGCTACAGTTCTGTCTGTGTCTTATGTTTTATATCTGCTTGCTCCTTTACATTCATTAGCAGGTATTATATCATTCTCTAAATTTGCTAATTTCCTTTTACTATTTGTCCTTGATAGATCCTCTTCTTCAGTATAATTTTGCACAGTTTACTCAACATATATTAATGGTCACCTATCATGTTCCTGGCACTGGGGTTATAAAAGTGAATAAGGCAATTATGGCCCATGTCCTTTCAGAGTTTACCAGGTTAGGAAGACAGGAATATAACAGAATAGCACAAAGTAAATTACCAGTATGTGAAGTGCCATGTACAGGTTGATGGGTGGGGGCCTGATCTAATCTGCATCAGTGAAGATTTCTGTAAGGAATAAACTTGAAGCTTAGGCTGAAGAATAATTTGGAGTTAGCCAGAACTGTGAGAGAACATATTTGGCAGGGGTACAATGTGATGAAGCCTTGAGGTCTTAGGGAGGATGAGGAGTTGGAAAGGAGGCCAGTGTGACCTCCTGTGGATGTAGAAGGTTAGTGTATGAGGGTGAGAGGAGTTTGGGATGCACCTAGAGAAGTGGGAAGGGACAAAAATCACAGTGGACCTCACAGCGCTTCTGCCGCAGCTGTTTAGGAACTGTGTTACGAAGCTCTTAAATAGTGAAGTCATCCAAGAGCTCGTTTCTCCTCATAGTCCAGAGCCATGTATAAGCTGTGTTAGAGATGCTCTGTGTGTTCGCTGGTCCTCAGGTCTGTGTCCCAGGCCACCTCAGATCCAGGTCATGCCACATCCCCTGCTAAGATGGGGAGAAACTTTCTCTGGTGCTGTACTCACTCCATGGAAATCAGAAGTCAAGCCCAAAGGCCTGATCCTGTAGCACCACTCCCTCCAGGGTATCACTCTTCATAGAAGGTCTCTCTTGGTCATCGTCCCTGGGACTTTAGTCGCTGTGATGGCACTGGGATCTGTGCATGTACACCAGATATCTGGTTAAGAGCCTGTGACTGATATAAGAGCTACATCTTTACATGGAAATGACTTAATCTAGGATCTGGTCTGAGAAAAACTTGGTTTTACTGTTTTCAGCTTTTTGTTTCTTGTTATTCATTCTGGTTATTTCTATCAGGTCCCCTCAGTTTTCTCGCCTTTTAGGTCCTCCAACAATACACATGCACTCAGGAAATACGGTGTGTTGACCATGCAGCTAAAGGTTGTAGGTGTAGCCTAGTCAGGGATTTTTAGATCCCAGGTTTTAGAGCTGGGGTCCATGACAAAGGTTCATAGCTCCCCTATTCCTATGACATGCAGACCGCTCTGAGTAGATGTGTTTAGCAGACATTTGTGGTTTTAGCTTGCCCATTCTTCTCTCTTGGTAACATCAGGAACTTGATTTTTCTTTAGTACCTTGATTCACTCCAAATAGATTTCGATCTTGATGGTGCTGCTGGTCAATAAGCTTTACATCCTTTAGCCATGGAGGGACCCGGAGTCTAATCTAGGTCAAACAGAATTCCTCTCCAGGAACTATGCTTACAGCAAGGGGGAAATGACTTGATCTGCTTCATTCCACTGGCAATACACAAGAAATCGTGCCCACTAGAAGTTCCTGCTGCCTGGATCCCAAAACAGCTCTATTTCCTCTCCCACTCCATTTCCTTCCACCAGATCCCTGTGGTGCTTAAATTAGCCAGAGTAGTCAACTTCTGTACTTTGCAACGGGCGAAAAGTGCAACTCACAATGTGCATGGGAGACTCCTTCTAAGGTGTGGGATTCTTCAGGTTCTCAAAAGCATCCATAATCCATATAAGGTTAAAAATCTTTCAATTAGATGATCATGTCTTTCCTTGAGATTTCAAGAGAGAATTGGATACATCCATCTTTGCAACTTAATAAATGCTTGAGTCACAGAACTGAAGCTCAAAATCGCGGACTTTCTGACATTCTCTTGCAAAGCATGATTTTTTTTTTTTTTTTTGGCAGAATGGGCCTTTAACTAGAAACTCATGAAATAATTTAGTTAGCCCCTCAATTAAAAGATTACCCCTGGAACTTCCTCTACAGTCCAGTGTTTAAGACTCTGATCTTCCAATGCAGAGGGTGCAGGTTCCTTCCCTGATAGGGGAACTAAAATCCCACATGTGATGTGATGTGGCAAGAAATATAAATTAAAAAGTTATCTAATCTATAAAAAAGACTATACATTATTGATAAAAAAAGACTAGCCCTGTCTTTTCCTAAAGTGAGTTTTGCTTTCCAGTTAAAGTCTTCATTCCTTTCCCGCCACCCTGGCCCATTCCTCTCCTCACATGAGTTTTTTGTCTGGTTAAAAGATCTCTTTCTATGCATGGAGGAGTGATTCGTAGCTACAGGAGGATTAAGTTAAGTTTGGTCTCTAGGCCAGTATTCCTCCACATTTCAAGCAGGATGCCTGAAGGGGTGCAAGCTGGGCTGAGGAACCAGAGACTCTGTCCAGCTTATGAAAAAAAGGGTATTCTTTTTTGTTAATCTCTAGCTCTTGAAAAGTCAAGTTCACTGCTAAGTGCAAACTGAATGGTTCCTTGTTACCATTCTAAAATGAGAGACCTTCAAAAGGAGGAGAAGAAACAGGCAAATGAAACCACTTTTGGTTCCAAACCACAAAAACCAGAGACAGTTCCAAGACACACCCAACTGTTATCCCCCTCCCAACCCTACGTCCCTCTTTACCACCAAAAAATTATTTCAGCTTTATGCCAAGAACAACATATCACATTTGGGATGACTGATTTAGTTATTATGATTTAATCACACACATGTGTGCACACACACATATATGCTCTTTTACCAAGCTCCCCTTCTCTCTTTGCTTCCATATCATTTAAAATGGGAGTGAGTTCAGGAAGCAGAGTGTGTTTGTCTTGTCTGCTTCCCACAAGAATTCAATTGCCAGTGACAATGGTGCCGTCATAATTTGGTTTTGCTTCCCCGAAGAAAATACAACTGGATGTCAGAGCCGGCACAGTGAGAGCTGTGTTTGGACAAGGACTTAGAACCAGGAGAAAGCTCATTTTCAACACAACTTACACTGGTCTCCAGTGGGAAGAGTTCAGGGCAGAGTAGTGTTCAACCACCATCATTTTACATGAATAAGGACCAAAGGCCAGTGACTTTCAGAAAGAGAGCATGATGCCAGCAGTCATTTAGATTCCCTTGCCGTCTCTTCTAACTCAGAAGGTTAATCTTCAATTGTTTAAAAAATCTATTTCACAGCTCATCAGAGTGTTATCCTTAATATAAATTTCTTATTAAAAAATTTACTGAGCACCCAGCCAGTGCCCAGCACTCCACTGGATGCCATTAGATAAAGGAGATGGAAGAGTATAGATTCTGGTTGGATGAGCAACAACTTACCCAAGAAGCAATTTTCTTTATAACCTACATTAATACTAATGAAGCCAGTGATCACTTGCTGGGCAACTGGTATATTCTCAAAACTATACAAGGTGCTCGACATTCGTGAAACAGAATCCTCCTGGCAACAAGAGGATGCCAGCTAGGTGTTCTAGAGAAAATTTGCTGCCTCGGTGGAAAGCGGTGCACTGTTTAGTGTACACTCTTCCAGGTTATCCCATTCTGATTCTTAGAGGGGAGCTTTCATTGCCTTTCAGCCATTCTGCTACTCCGTAGGTTATAGAAAACAGTTGTTGTTTAGTTGCTAAGTTGTGTCTGGCTCTTTGTGACCCCATGAAATGTAGCCGGCCAGGCTCCTCTGTCCATGGGATTTCCCAGGCAAGAACACTGGTGTGGGTTGTCATTTCCATCTCCAGGGGATCTTCCCAACTCAGGGATCAAACCCACGTCTCCTGTATTGGCAGGTAGATTCTTTACCACTGAGCCACCAGGGAAGCCCTATCGATAACAGACAGCAATACAAATGATTCTCGTCTATAGGATACAAATATATACCGGTTCGATATAATTAAATTGGCTTCTCCACCTATTCATCTTTCCCCCCATTAGAAACAGCCAGTTTCTGTTTGCAAACCTATTTCAGCATTCTTTTACATCATATAAATTCGTGCTTCTTTTATTTCTCCTTTGAAATAATTTAACATTTATCTGTTAAAGACAGTCTTTAGCATGTTCCTTTTATATCTGTATGAGAGTCATAATTTCATTTTTTTTTAAAAGATCCTTTAACAATGTAATGAACTCCATTGTACAGATGAAGAAATTGGGCCTCAGAGTGAAATGAGTTGCTCAGGACCACTAATCATCAAGTGACCTAGTCAAGGCCAACACCTGCTCTCTCTGACGCCCATAGCCTGTGTGCTTTCTTCTAATTAGGCCCCCGCTCTGTGCCAGGCATGTGCTAGGCGTAAGGGAATATTCTTTCAAGTCATTCAGCTGTTAACAGTCTCTTCTGCACTGGCACTATGCGCTTATAAAATGTTCATGATATAATCTCCTTTTGCCCAGATGATAATCAAGGTACACACTAAAAAGAAGAAAAATGCATGATAAAGAAAGGGCAGTCAGGGAGTGGAAAGAGCCCGGTGGAATTATTCTCAAAAGCTTTTAGGAAGTGATAGTTTCTCAATCTGCATTGTGTAAATGGAAGGGCCATTAAGAGAAGGCTGCAAGTTAAAGCTGACACATTGGAAACTTACATCCTGAAGCCTCAAGTCGTGTCATTTAAGAAGCATGCAAGGAAACAGGATTAGACCACTGCTTGCACATTTGTTATCTAACTGTAAAAAAAAAATGTGGCCAGTGAAACAAAGCACCTATTCTAATCTCTTAAGCATTTGGATATATAACTATTTTGCATGAAGTTTTCATTGGCTTGAATTTACCTGGGTTTGGCTTACCACTGGTTATGATCAGTTCCTTTGTGTTTGTAGGCTAAACTCTAAACTTTGTACCATACATCTTTGATGTGGCCCCTACTCACTTTTCCTCTCTTCTGATATCCAACAGCATTCATCTCTGCTGATATCTCCATCTCATCCCCCCTCACGTACACACAGACACACAGACACCCCCCCACACACACACACATATACCCTCTCACAATCTAGGTTTCTGACTCTCGGAGAGGCTTACAATTCCCCAGGACACCAGGCTTTGTAGCAGTTAAGCCTTGATTGAAGATTTACTTGTGACAGGGCCCTTACAACTCGTCCCACTCTGGCGAACAACTAACCATCACTCAGCCCTCAATTTAAACTCTCTTACACTGTTGGTGGGAATGCAAACTAGTACAGCCACTATGGAGAACAGTGTGGAGATTCCTTAAAAAACTGGAAATAGAACTGCCTTATGATCCAGCAATCCCACTGCTGGGCATACACACTGAGGAAACCAGAAGGGAAAGAGACACGTGTACCCCAATGTTCATCGCAGCACTGTTTATAATAGCCAGGACATGGAAGCAACCTAGATGCCCATCAGCAGATGAATGGATAAGAAAGCTGTGGTACATATACACAATGGAGTATTACTCAGCCATTAAAAAGAATACATTTGAATCAGTTCTAATGAGATGGATGAAACTGGAACCTATTATACAGAGTGAAGTAAGCCAGAAAGAAAAACACCAATACAGTATACTAATGCATATATATGGAATTTAGAAAGATGGTAACAATAACCCTGTGTACAAGACAGCAAAAGAGACACTGATGTATAGAACAGTCTTATGGACTCTGTGGGAGAGGGAGAGGGTGGGGAGATTTGGGAGAATGGCATTGAAACATGTATAATATCATGTATGAAATGAGTCCCCAGTCCAGGTTCAATGCACGATACTGGATGCTTGGGGCTGGTGCACTGGGACGACCCAGAGGGAGAGTATGGGGAGGGAGGAGGGAGGAGGGTTCAGGATGGGGAACAAAGGTATACCTGTGGCAGATTCATTTCGATATTTGGCAAAACTAATACAATATTGTAAAGTTTAAAAATAAAATTAAAAAAATAAATCATTTTCTGATCCTGGTTTGCAAAAATCAGTTTTTCCCTGAACATATGTCATCACCAGCATGTGCTTACAAATCCTCTGGTCGTGCCTATTTGTTTACACATTTGCTCCCAGGGTGCTCTGGTCTCTCTCCTCTCCTCTTTCCCACGCTGCCTGATGCATATTTGTGCTCAGTAATTTAATGCATCATTCACCCGTGTGGATTCACCAACATGATAGCTAAAGCACTGGAAAGGATGGTAGAGATCAGAGCACTCAAACCCTCCTCTTCACTGCCGGGGAGACTGAGGCGTAGACAAGTGCAATCCGCTCACAGAGGCAGGTGAGGAGTGAATTATTAGAACCCAGGACTCCCTTCTGAGTTAAGTGCTAATTCCCACACCCTTGCTGCTTTCTGGGGTGGAGAGAGGGTGGGAGGGAAAATTACCCTGAGAAAGAGGCCAGTTGGTGCTGTGTTTTGTTTCTGTGGTGCTTTCATAATTTTGGTAAAGATATTTTAAGCCAGAGCACTGGAGTGGTTCAGTGCTCATTACCCAACTTGGCATTTTCCTCCTGCGAGCAGAGTGGCTCGGAGCCTTATCATAGCCCTGTAACCACATCCCCTGCTGAGCCTAATGCTAAATCAACACAGTCAGCTAAAAACAAACACTCACAGGTGTGCAGCACATGGAGCGCGGGAGGGTGTTTATTCTAACACCAAGGATGGTGAGCTGGGTTTGGTGAAGGTGGGGAATAGACCGCAAATGGACATGGGCAACATCCCAAAGGATCTCCCAAGCCTGGGGTGCTGGGAGGGTTGCCGACGGCTTCTGAGGACTCCAGTTGCCCCTTTGAAAATCAGGTCCCTTGTATGTGGAATCTAAAATATGATACAAATA
This sequence comes from Bos javanicus, assembly GCF_032452875.1. Taxonomy (NCBI): domain Eukaryota; kingdom Metazoa; phylum Chordata; class Mammalia; order Artiodactyla; family Bovidae; genus Bos; species Bos javanicus. The sequence continues at coordinate 46,692,705 of NC_083872.1, read as the reverse complement.
AAATTACGAAACAGAAACAGACTCATAGACTTGGAAAACAAACATGGTTACCAAAGGGAAAAGTTGGCGGCGAGGGGAGGGATAAATTAGGAGTTTGGGATTGGATAAACAACACGGTCCTACTCTGGAGCACAGGGGACTACATCCACTATCCTGTGATAAGCCATAATGGAAAAGAATGTAAAAAAGAGTATGTGTCTATACAGAGAATTGAATCACTCTGCTGTGCATCAGAAACTGACACGTCATTGTAAATCAACTATACTTCAATTAAAAAAAAAAAGAAGAAAGATCTGAGTTTCCTAATTATATGAAAAACACCCATCAGGCACTTCTTAGAACTTCGTGGGGCCTAAGGGAGGGGTCCAAACAAAGGTGACTGATATACATGACCCACTGGCATCCTTGGCTGCAGCACCTGATGGGAACTGGGGACCGGCAAATGAGCTGAAAGGAGCTCTCCTTCAGATGTAAAGGAGGAATTCACAAACCCTCTCTCCAGCCTGCTGCGCAGATCCAACTCTGCCAGGAAGAAAAGCTTCTGGTCTTTTATTCCTGAAGCTGCCACACTGAACACCCCTGAGCCAGGTGACTAGGGAAGGGTGAGTAATGATAATTATCAATATGAAGCAGCCTGAGTGAGGCCCTTCTATGCCAGACTGCCATAAGTGCTTCATAGGTGTTATGGGATTTAATCCTTGCCTCCACTCTATGAGGCAGAAATCTTTTAACAGTGTCCTCTCCACTTTACAAATAAGGAAATGAGGGGAGACAGGGATACATTAAATTGTTTAAGGCTATAGAGCTAGCAGGTTTGTGATGGAGCCACAATTCAGTTTTAGGCAGTTGGTTTCAGAGTGTGTGTTCCCAGACCTTCAAGATATTGCCTCAGCTTTGGACTGTTGATCCGATAGTTCTCAAACTTAGCTGGATATTAGAACTTCCAATGGCAGGACCCACCTCCAAAGATACTAATTTATGTGCTTTGGGATAGCCTGGGTTATATATATATATATGTGTGTGTGTGTGTGTGTGTGTGTGTGTGTGTCAGGGGGCTTCCCAGGTGGTGCTAGTGGTAAAGAACCCATCTGCCAATGAAGGAGATGCTGGAGATGCAGTTTGGATCCCTAGCTTGGGAAGATCCCCTGGAGGAGGGCATGGTAACCCATTACAGTATTCTTGCCCGGAGAATCCCATGGACAGGGGAGCCTGGTGGGCTACAGTCCATGGGGTTGCAAACAGTTGGACACGACTGAAGTGATGGAGCACACAGGCATATGTGTGTGTGTGTGTGTGTGTGTGTGTAGTGTGTTTAACATACATATGTATGTGTGTATTTGTGCATCTGTGTTGTAATCTGATTAGCCCTGGGCACTAAAGAGTGAAGCTGGCATAGACAGGAATTCCCACCACGTAATCTGAAGTCAGTATGAAGGAGGAATGGGCAGGCAGTGCTGGAAGCCCAGCCAACGAAGGCCTGGCACAGGTGTGGCACAATGACTAAGGCCAAGGAAGACTGCCAGCAAGAAGGCAGAGGTGGCCAAAAGGAGTACTAGGGAGACAAGAAAGCCATCAGGGGCCTATATCCCCATTTGCCAGGGGTGGGCCCTGGAGACGCGCCAAGGGAGAAAATGAGGAGGGGCTGGGCACCTTCACTGCAGCACAGATGGTTCCTGGAACTCACCAGTACGATGGAGAATTAGTTCCCGGAAAGGTGTTTTAAGAGAGAGACTTGCCCTGTAAATCACATCTGTGGAGCTACCAGGGGGATATTTAGAAATCTGAAGTGCAAATTGCAGGAATCTGCTGAAACCAGAGACTGAGGGCTTGGGATGCGAGTGCTGGAAAGGGAGGGAGTCCCCCACCCTTCAGTGACTGGTCTGGAGTCAGCCTGAATTCATTGCAAGTTATGTCTTCTTGTGCCTGTAGGGGTTGCTTTCCTTTGAAATATGTATTTTAAAATGATGAAATTCACGTCCCTTAAGGACAAATTAAAATGTCTTAAAATAGAAAAAAATCACTCACAATTTTATCACCTAGATGTAACAATTATTATTTAGAATATTCCTTTATGCTGTTTTCCCTGGACATAATTTTTTCAACACAATGTTAATCACTATGTCTATGCAATATGACAGTCTGCTTTTTCACTTAACATAAAGCTGTTTATTCTTTGAATCAACCCCTTTAATTCCTTCATAATAACTATACTAACAGTGGTCAGTTATTACTGGGTTTCTGAAATTGAATAATCTATGCAATCATTCTCTGGAGCAAAAATTTGCCTGAACATCTACTGTTGCTAAGAATTGTTTTTATTTTTACTTATTTAAATATATGAAGCCTAAAACCGGTGATAAACTTCTTTACTACTTGCACAATACTCATGAAATCAAAGCAATTTTATATTTCAGAAGCAAAACTACAAAACCAATAAATTAAAGCAATATTAATTAAACACGACAGACATTGTTGCGTGAGCCTGACTGTTGTTCAATGCTAGGATACAAACATCATGCCCTCTGGGCACCTACACGACTTAGAGCCGGGGGTTCCTCGGTTTGTCCTCCACTTTCCTCTGTTCTGAACTCAGGACCTTCATGCACACAACCCACAGGCACCATGGGCCTTTATTTGGCATGGATGTTTCCTTGTATCGATCCTAATTTCCATCTCTCCTCCCTAGCTCATGGCAATTCAAGTAATACCACTTGTTGCCAATGTATTGATATCTATAAATGCAGATTCCAAGTTGAGGCCTAAAATCGAATCCAGATGGGTCTTTCAGCTAACCTAGAACATGGCTATATTAGTTTCAAGTTATGATTGAAAGGTAAACACAAATGTAAAAATGTTTCATAGCGAATTCTACATCAAGAGGCCTCATCATCAGACCCTGCCATTTTGAGAAGTAGGTGTTTACTGAGTGCCTCCCTCACTTGTGTGAGGTGACTTATCTAGAACCACTCGCTCTAACAACATTTAATTCCCGTTCCACAGATGAAGTCATTGAGGTTTGACAGGGTTATGAAACTTTCTAAAGGACATGAAGCTGTCATACGGTGGAGCTATAGTTCTAACCTTGGTCTCTGTCATTTCACGGACTGTTCCCCAGACCATGATTACACATGGATGTCCACAATTTTTTATATAGAGTGTTCTTTTCCCATCTGGGGTTTATACTGCCAAGGACCAAGGCTAGAGATAAATAATCATTTTTTCTTTTGGAGAGAATGTAGCATGTGTTGTCTGTGGTGTGTTTATTTAGCTCTAAAACTAACCTGACAAGGATGAACCCTTGAAGATATTTCAGGAAATTTGGCAATAGCATAGGTGGTTGGCAGTAGCTTGCCAGCTATTAAATGGTTCTGAATATATGAAGACTTGTAATTTCCTTCTTGGAAGGGCTTTGCCAAAGAGACTAAGCCACGTGTCATAATCCCCGAACACACATTGGCACATGCAGAAGCTCTGTTGGTGCAAATGGATTCTTGAAACCAATCAGACGAGCTTGGTATTTCATCTTTTGGCCCCAAACCATAAACTGGCACAAATAACACTACCCCTGCCATGAACCAAAGTTCAGAATAATAAATCAGCCAGCCTGTTATTATATTGGGAGAGCCAGCTTTCTCTTCTCAGTGAGCAGATTGATGTATCTGTTTAGACTGGATGTCTCAGGGCTCCCTGGGAACCTGGGCTGACTTCCTAGTGCCCAGGCAGGCACTGCCCCAGATTTGTGTGTATACAGGTGAGTTCCCACTGGGCAGGTCTGCTGGGACCAAACTGGTTTCTAAACCTGTTTGGCTTCTCCCGAGGTCCATAGCTGTCAAAAGCAAAACAAAGTAAAGGACCAGGGATGGCAGAAAGGCAAAAGCTCATCCAACAGGCTGGGGAAGCAGAAGACGGAAAGCCTTCCTTAGCTGCTTGATCCTAGGTCCCTTGTTTTGCCTTGGTTCGAAGTACTTTTAAAAATGATCATGAGTGCCAAATTGCTTCTGTTGTGTCTGATTCTTTGAGACTCTGTAGACTGTAGCCCGCCAGACTCCTCTGTCCATGAGATTTTCCAGGCAAGAATACCGGAGTAGGTTGTCATGTCCTTCTCTAGGGGATCTTCCCAATCCAAGGATGGAAGCTGTGTCTCTTATGTCTCCTGCATTGGCCAGCAGGTTCGTTACCACTAGAGCCACCATGGGCTAAAAAAAAAAAGAATTATATTAATATTTTAATGAGAGGATCATGGGTGAGTGAAAGGAAGAAGTGAAAGTCACTCAGTTGTGTCTGACTCTTCACAACCCCATGGACTGACTATTCAGTCCATGGAATTCTCCAGGCCAGAATACTGGAGTGGGTAGCCTTTTCCTTCTCCAGGGGATCTTCCCAACCCAGGGATCAAACCCAGGTCTCCTGCATTACAGGTAGATTCTTTACCAACTGATCCACAAGGAAAGCCCAAGAATATTGGAGTGGGTAGCCTATCCCTTCTCCAGTGGATCTTTCCGACCCAGGAATTGAATCAGGGCCTCCTGCATTGCAGGCAGATTCTTTACCACGAAGGATACTCCTAAACCTGCAATAAAAATCTGCAGGTCAATCAGATTAGAACTCAAATGTATCCTTCCCTTGCAGCATCAAGCTTGATTAATACTTCATCGATACATTCTGAGACATTTGCCCATGGGTGTGAAGGATTCCCCTATGGATATGTTCCCTGCCTGATTCCTGAGTGGCTTAATTTGGCCCTACATGTCTGACTCACATGCCTTCCCCACATTAAATTAGATGGTTTATTTTCTGAGATCGAGTTGGCTGTTTTGTCTTCGTGGCTGTATTTCTTTGCTTTTGTGGTTTTCTCTGCTGGGAATCCTCTAACTCTGGCTCCTCACATGCCTGGGGCCTTTTTAGTTGCTCAGAACTTGGTTCCAATTTTCCCTTCTCCAGGAGGCCTTTCCTCAACTCCCGCCACTCCTAGCCACTGTCACATGTCTTTGTTTAATACTTCACACACTCTATAATTATCCCATTCATCTGTTTCCTTGTTTGTTTCTCCCCACCACCCATGGATAGATCTTGTCCTGTTTTTCATCATATCCCCAGTGCTTACGACAATATCAAGCACACAGCCAGCATGGGTGAGATACTTCCAGTTTCGGAATGAGCCCTCATGAAGCACTGACCATGTGTCAAACACCATCCTGAAAGCTTTATAAATATTAAACTCATTGAATCCTTACAACAAGCCTACGAGGGATGGGTGAGATACTTCCAGTTACAAAATGAGCCCTCATGAAGCACTGACCCTGTGTCAGACACCATCCTGAAAGCTTTATAAATATTAAACTCATTGAATCCTCACAACAAGCCTACGAGGGAGATTGTAAGTATTGTAGGATTTGAACTTGGGCAGTCTGACTCCAAAGCACGTGCTCTAAAAATCTACTTCCTCTCTAACATTTTCACTGTAGAAGTGAATGGCCATCTGTCATTATAATATTGAAAGATTCCTAGGTTCATTATAAGCTCTAAGTCCAATAAACAAATGTCATGATCCTAACAATAGGATCCTAAAATAGGTTTTAAATGTATGACAGGTAGCTTACAAGGTTCAGAGTCACTAGGTTTAGGACGTCACTGTCGTTGGGGATGATGGGTGAGTGAAAGGAATGAAAACACAGCCTTATTGTTAGTTCTTGACTCTCTGGGGATAACCCTGTAGCCTCTGGCAGAGAAGCAAGAGGTTACATTCTGGAATGACACTGATACCATAAGAAGCAAATATTTTTTCTCTTTTAGCTGCCATAGCTTCCCTGGTGGCTCAGACAGTAAAGAATTTGCCTGCAATGCAGGAGACTGGAGTTCGATCCATGGGTCAGAAAGATCCCTGGGAGAAGGGAATGGCAGCCCACTCCGGTATTCTTGCCTGGAGAATCCCATGGACAGAGGAGTCTTGGCGGGCTATAGACCATAGGGTTGCAAAGAGTCGGACACGACTGAGCAACTAACACTTTCACTTTGCCATAGCCACCGAAGGATTGATCAAGTGGCTGGAGGTTGCAGGGAGACACCACTGTTTAAGAATCTCTGCTCAATGTTATGTGGCAGCCTGGATTGGAGGGGAACTGGGGGAAGAATGAATACATGTATATGTATGACTGAATCCCTTTGTTGTTCACCTGAAACTATCACAACATTGTTTGTTAATTGGCTATACCCTGATACAAAATAAACAGTAAAAAAAAAAAAAGAATCTTGATGGGTTTTATAATTTGAGTATTTTGAAATGTAGTGTTATTCCAGGAGCTTTATCTCATATATTTTGGTTGATTGATTTGTTTAAATTGATATATTTTAAATCAATATAATAAATGTGTATGCACTTAGTTTTTAAAATCAATATACTTGGTTTGCATGCACACTTGTAAAGTTCTTAGAAATCTTGGAAACACAGAAGGCTTTACAAATTTTTAAAAGGATTTCCCATTTATCCTCTTCAGTTCAGTTCAGTTCAGTCACTCAGTCATGTCTGACTCTTTGTGACCCCATGAATCACAGCATGCCAGGCCTCCCTGTCCATCACCAACTCCCAGAGTTCACTCAGACTCACGTCCATTGAGTCAGTGATGCCATCCAGCCATTTCATCCTCTGTCGTCCCCTTCTCCTCCTGCCCCCAATCCCTCCCAGCATCAGAGTCTTTTCCAGTGGTCAACTTTTCGCATGAGGTGGCCAAAGTACTGGAGTTTCAGTTTTAGCATCATTCCTTCCAAAGGAATCCCAGGGCTGATCTCCTTCAGAATGGACTGGTTGGATCTCCTTGCAGTCCAAGGGACTCTCAAGAGTCTTCTCCAACACCACAGTTCAAAAGCATCAATTCTTTGGTGCTTAGCTTTCTTCACAGTCCAACTCTCACATCCGTACATGACCACTGGAAAAACCATTTTATGTCAAAAGCCCACCAAAGGAGGCAGAATAAGTTATTTCCTCCAGTGTGGTTGACTCACAGGTCACTCTTCTGGAGGCTGTGTTTTCTTCCTGCTTCTGTGGCTGTTCTCCTCTTCATCTTCCAACCATGAAATGTTGGCATGACCTAGGACTCAGCCTCTGGGCATCTGTTTTCCTCTATACTGGTCTCCCTGGTGGCCTCATTTGTTCCCTTGACTTTAAGTACCATGTTGATGCTGATGATGTTCAAATGCCTATTTCCAGCTCTGTTCTGTCTCTTTGACATCTCTGTTAGCCTATTTGACACCTCCATTTGGTTGTCTCATGGGTATTTCAAACTTAAGCTCCCCAGACTGGGGCTTCCAAAGTTGTTCCTTTCAGCCTTCCACATCTCAGCAAAAGACCGCTCCATGTTGCTAGTTGCTAGGCCAAAGACCTGGGGCCATCCCTGACCCACTAGCTCTGACACTCCCCATCTGATCTGTCATAAATTCTGTTTCTACTTTACAAATATAGTGTGTCCAAGATCTGGCCTTTTTTTTCTTTTTTTGACATTCTGCAGTTGCCACCCTGGGCCAGACCACTGTCCGCTTTTGCCTGGTTAGCTACAACAACGTCTTAGTGGGCCTCCTGTTTCTTCTTTGCTGCCCTTTGTTCTCTTCTCAGCATGGTGGCCAGAGTGATTCTGTTGTCAGATTCTGACCCTTCTGCACCCCAAATGCTCCAAGGACGTCCCCTGTCACTTAAAGCCCATGCCCCTCAGTCACTTCCACCACCGTCATGCTCTGGTTCCCTTCCCTCTGATGAATCCCCGACTACTTCCCACCCACTCCCCCTTGCCACCTCTTCAACATTCCCCACTTCAGGTCCTTTGTACTTGCTCTCCTCTCTGCCTAGAGTGCCTTCCCTCACTCCCGCAGATTTCTGTGATTTTCCCCTCGCTTCCTTTAGGTCTTTATTCAAATGTTACTTTTATGACACTCCCTAACCTAAAATTGCTGGGTAACCCTGGCCCTCCCCACCCCTCCTTCCATGCTTCTTCTTAACACCTAGATCACTACGTAGCATTCTACAGGTGTTATCATAAGCCTTATTTCCTACCTGATGTAAACACAGAGATCATAATGGTCATGATGTTATCAAGTTGTTGTGAGGATTAAGCAAGGTGGTGTTTGACACAGAGGGAGCTCCTGGCATGTGTTCACATCCTTATATTTTGCACACCATAGTACTCAGCTCAGTGAGTTTTTTTTTAAAGTATAGTTGATTTACAATGCTGTGTTAATTTCTGCTGTACAGCAAGAGATTCACTATACATATATATTCTTTTCCATTATGCTTTATCTCTGGATGTTGAATATAGTTCCCTGTGCTGTACAGTAGGACCTTTTTGTTTATCTATCCTGTATATAGTCGTTTGCATCTGCTAATCCGAAACTCCCAATCCATCCCTTCCCCATCCTCTTGGCAAGCAAAGATCTGTTCTGTACGTCTGTGAATCTCTTTCTGTTTTGTAGACAGGTTCATTTGTTAGATTCATATGTTAGATTAAACACGTCAGTGATATCGTATGATATTTCTCTTTATTCTGACTTATTTCACTTCGTATGATAATCTCTAGTTACATCATGATGCTGCAGGTGGCGTTATTTTGTTCCTTTCTACGGCTGAGTAGTATTCTGTTGTATGTATATACCATTTCTTCTTTATCCACTCATCTGCTGATGGACATTTAGGTTGTTTCCATGTCTTGGCTGTTGTGAACAGTTCTGCTATGAACATAGCAGCTCATGTACCATTTTGAATTATAGTTTTGTCTGGGTATATTCCCAGGAATGTGATTGCTCCATCATATGGTAATCCTATTTTCAGTTTTCTGAGGAATATCCAGGCTGTTCTCCATAGTGGCTGTCCAATGAACATTCCCACCAACAGTGTAGGAGGGTTCCCTTTTCTCTACATTCTCTCTAGCATTTGCTATCTGTAGACTTTGTCATGATGCCATTCTAACTGATGTGAGGTGGTACCTCACTGTAGTTTTGATTATTTCTCTAATAATTTCAGCTCAGTGTCTTCATGCAGTAATGCTCAATACATTGCTTTTATTTATTATATTTTTAATATAAATTTATTTATTTTAATTGGAGGCTAATTACTTTACAATGTTGTAATGGTTAATGTATGGCAATACATTGCTTTTAAACAAGTGAAAGACTTGAGTTGTTGGTCAGCATTTCCATACTTGACTTTGTTCTGGAGAATATGGGTGAGGGATAGGTAGCATGACACCAAGATGATGCTTGAACACAACCCCCGACTGTTGTAGCTACTCAGCTAAAGTCTTGCTTTAGCAGTGATCTGAATCAGCCTGACTTCAGTAAAGGTTCTGAAAAATAGGAAGGGTTGCCCCAAAGAGAAAGCTGTTCCAAAGGAGGGTGACCTTTAACATGTACTCTGTAATCATGCCTTCTGAAACTCTGACGCAATTAGATGTGCTTCATTAATCGTGTTTTCTGAGCTAAGCAATTTGAAGAACATGTTCCCTTCTATCTCATTGTCATGTCTGCATCAGTTCTTCCACAAATTAATCTGAATAAAAGCAACTTCCCCTCAGTGGTGAGTTAAAATAAGCCACCATCCACATGATTATTACTTCATTGTGCTTTTATGCACATTCCTTGGTGCTTTTTAATTATATATAATTACCAGGGAACAGGGAGTAAAATCTATTTAATCTAAAATGAAACACGCTAAATAGATAATGTTTCCAGTTCCTGTTTTTTTTAAAGTATCTCTCTAACTCAGGGAGACCAGGTTCAAGAGTGTAGACCCAGAGCATGCAGAAAGTGCAGCCTTCATGGTTAAATGTTATTTATTTCATGGGTGTGCTATTACTTTTTTTAAATTGTCATGCAACTTGGCGACTCAAGTAGTGACATCTGGGGTGCAATTATTTTAAATGCCAATTTTTTTCACCTTATAAAATAATTGCAATTAACTGCAAACAAGAGTTAAACTTGAGGGTAGCATATGGTGACTTCGATACAACAGTATGTTTTTACTTCAGTTTTCAATGTGTATATTTTTAAAGATGAGCAATTTGATTAAAGCTTGTTACATCGATCATTTTTAAATGTATGGTCGAGAGGTGCCCTAGCTCAGTGGTTAGATCTCAGGCCCTGGAGACAGACTTCCTGTTCCTGAATCTAGTTCTACATTCTGCGTTAGTTACACAATTTGCATAACTTCTCTGTACCTCTGTCTCTTTATCTGTGCCACAAGGATACAACACTAGCCATCTTGAAGGTGTGTTATGAGAATTAAATGCAGATATATAAAGTGGTAAGAATTGTGACCCCCATGGACTGTAGCCTGCCAGGCTCCTCTGTCCATGGGGACTCTCCAGGCGAGAGTACTAGAGTGGGTTGCCATTCCCTTCTCCAATGAATCTTCTCAACCCAGAGATCAAATTCAGGTCTTCTGCATTGCAGGGAGATTCTTTACCACCTGAGTCACCAGGGAAGCTCATAGAACACTCAGTGATTGTTAATTATTATTATCAGGATTGGCAAGGTTAGCTTAACAAATAACTGCAAAATCCCAGTGTCTTCTAATAGCAAAGATTTATTTCGTGCTTAGGCTACAAGTGCCTCATGGAGGAGCCATCATCTCAAATGCTGCCAGTTACTGTGGCAGAAAGAAAGATAATTCTGGAGGGTCTTGCACCAACAATGAAATGCTCCAGGCCGGAAGTGGTACTGTCTATTCTGCTTCTAACTCATAGGCCTGAATTAGTCACACGGCCACGCTTGACCACCTAGAGACCAGGACATGACATGCTGTATCACATGTCCAGAAGGCAGAGGGCAGGGATTTTGGGCAGACAGCACTTAGGACATTCACAGACTCTATTGATACACTTCTATAGTGAAAGAGTTTGGTGCACTCAGTCTGAGTGGCCTTAACCTTTTTGGTCTCTGACTGTTACCATGAGTTAAGGCAAGCTGCAGGATTCCAGGAAGGGCTTTAAGAGGATAGAGCATAGAGGTGTCTTAGAGCAGAAGGCTCTATTTAACTTTTGCCTGTCAATCTGAGCCACTGAACTAGCTACAATATAAATGACTTATCAATGTTCTCCATTAAGAACAAAAAGACCAGTTCTGACACTTGAAACATGTCAGGTCAAAGGCAGCATTGGAAACACTGTCCATACCTTCCCCTCATTGAGGTCCACCTCCTCACCTCTAAAATACAACTAGAAAATACTAGTTCTTGACCTAGTCCCTGGCATAAAAAGATTCTAAATTAGTTGTGGCTGTTAGTGAAAGCCTAGATTTGGTTTTATTTCTTCTAGGAACTCTATCCAGACTACTTCAAATCCTTCTAGACAGTGTGCATGCATGTACGCTAAGTCACTTCAGTCCTGTTCAACTCTTTGTGACCCTGTGGTCTATAGCTCACCAGGCTCCTCTGTCCATGGGATGTTCCAGGCAAGAACACTGGAGTGGGTTGCCAGGCCCTCCTCCAGGCTGATCTTCCCAACCCAGGGATTGAACCCATGTCTCTTATGTCTCCTGCATTGGCAGGTGGGTTCTTTACCACTAGCACCACCCGGGAAGCCCTCTAGACGATGTATTGGTCTTATATATCGACTGCTGCTGCTGCTGCTGCTAAGTCGCTTCAGTCGTGTCCGATTCTGTGCGACCCCATAGACGTCAGCCCACCAGGCTCCTCCGTCCCTGGGATTCTCCAGGCAATATATCGATTAGATTGGACTAAATTCTTATGACCAATAGGCCCAAAGTATATTATTAGCTTAAATGTAGTAGAGGTTTCTTTTTTACTTATTTATTTATTTTTATTTTTTGGCCACCTTGCACAGCATGCAGGACCCTAGATCCTGACCAAGGATGGAAGCTGTGCCCCCTGCAGTGGAAGTCTTAACACTGGACCACCAGGGAAGCACCTGTGGTAGAGGTTTATTTCTCCTATTATATTCCAGGGGAGAAGTTCCAGGCTGTGGATGAGGGGAGGTGGCAGGGAATCATCTCCTCCCTGTCCAGTCATTGAGGAACTCAAGGTGATGTCACTCTGCTGTCCTCAGTACACGGGCTTCAATGTCATTCTAGTCACTGTATTTGTCATTGTTCCCCAAGGCAAGGGGAGAAACATGGAAGGGCAAGTGTGAGATATTACGTGACCCAAGCATCCCAACCGTCATGGAGAAATTCGTCACTACAGGTTACTGCAAGGGAGGATGGGAAATGTGCTTAGCTGAGCTTCCAGACACCCTACTGCTAAGAGGCAATCATCTCCCTATCTCAGATTCAGACCATTGTCAATGTGTTAGGAGTATCTTTTCAAAGGCGCTATTGGTTGCTTGAATTACAGACCTTGTTTTAAACTTAATCTACAAAGTTATGTTTATGCATTGTTAAAGCCATCCTAAGAATACTTCTTGAATTGACAGCACTCTTAAATGAATAGGAGTATATTCTTTGGGTAAATATCTCTGAGTTGGTCTCCATTGAATCTGAATGCAACTCCTTAGTTACTTCTGAGCAAAACAAAATCAAGTTTTAACAGGTTGGGTTAGGGATTATGTGTCTTGGACAATTCATTCTTTGCAATAATTCAAACAAAGCCAATAACAACAAAAGCACTCAGCATTTTCCAGTGATATGTGGATTCCATTAGCAATACCATTTCTGAAGTTATTCTTTATAATTATTTACTGAAACATTATAGACTCCATTAGGTTTTCTGTATTATGTTTCAATGGTCTTTTACAAATTGCAGATTCATATGTATCATTTTCCTGATAATAAATAGCATTTATGAAAATAAGTATGGTGGATACATCATAATTTTGTAGGGCTTCAGGGTAGAAAAATATCTGCTGTTATTATTATTTTTTTAATCTCTAATTTTAATCTGCTACTGCTGCTGCTGCAAAGTTGCATCAGTCATGTCTGACTCTGTGCAACCCCATAGACGGCAGCCCACCAGGCTCCCCCATCCCTGGGATTCTCCAGGCAAGAACACTGGAGTGGGTTGCCATTTCCTTCTCCAATCCATGAAAGTGAAGGGTGAAAGGGAAGTCGCTCAGTTGTGTCCGACTCTTCGAGACCCCATGGACTGCAAGTCTAAAAAAGACAACATATTTGGATTGGTAAGACAATTTTCTTACCTTAGTTATTATTGTTTTTTTTTTTTTAATTTGGCTGCATCAGGTCTTAACTGTGTCATACAGGATCTTTCATTTCAGTGTAGGAACTCTCTAACTGTGGCATGTGGGCTCAGTTGCTCCAAGGCAGGTGGGATCTTAGTTCCACAATCAGAGATCAAACCCATGTCCCCTGCATCATAAGGTGGATTTTTAACCAGTGGACCACCAGGGAATTCCCTTACCTTAGTTATGATAGGAAGTTTGCAAACAGGAGCCAAGCCAAGTATAGGAGGCAGATCACTAGATTGGGTATAAATTATGATAAAGTGAAACAAAATATTTTAAAAGGCACACATGCTAACTGGCCTTTCCCCCCTCTACTCCTTTGTGATGTCAACCAGGCTTGACTCTGCAAAGCATGTTTTTGCTTCACCAGCTGCTTTCAGGTTCAGCTCAGTGGACTGCATGTGCTAAAAACAAGAAGACAGGAGGAGGGTTTAGTAACGGGACTTCCTTCTTTCCATTTGGCGCCTGTCCTTCAATCACCCGAGCAAAGCTTCACCTCCTCAGTCACATTTCATTCCCGGAGAAGCAGTTGGATCCAGGAGACAGTTTTCTTAACACTTAGAATCAGCCTCCTCACATCCCTCTGAGAAGTCAGCAGCTGATGGGTGAAGCCCTTTCTTTACAGGTCTGGGTCCCAGGTCCATAGAGCCCACCCTCCAGCCTGAGGGAAACCAGCACCAGCCAAACAGCTGCCCCTTTTTTTCCCGTATTGTAGTATAGTAGTCTTATAATACTGTGTTCATTTCAGGTGTACTGCATAGTGAGTCAGTGTTTTGGCAGTTATATTCTCTGTTATTACAAGATAATTAGTCTAATGCCCTTTCTAAGGCATTTGAGTCTCCCCATGGCACCCCACCTCCAAGTGTAGGTTTTAATAGTTCCAACATCTTTCCTTTGCTCCTCCAGGTCTAGGATTGGTAGCTGCTTCCTGCTGCTGCTGCCTCCATGATAGCATTCTCTCTTCCTTTTCAGTGAGTGTTTCAGTACCAAGTTAACAACTTTTTATATTGTCTTCTCTCTGTTAAAGTAACTGGCATCATTTCTATCTCCTGACTGGATCGCAATTGATGCCATACTTGAAGTTCTTCTTTTCAACAAGCAAGGCCCACCAGAATGCTGTATATTTGAATCACATCATCTCCCCTGAAGATTTGGATTTTTGATGGTTCAGTTTAATGATATGCTCTTTTAGAAGCATATACTTAAGTTATACTAGAAGTGTATACTATATACTAGAAGTTATACTTAACAATTCGGGGAGATTTGCTTTTGCATCTGGTATTTGGATGAGGCCTTGAGAATGAATGGATTTTTTTGGATAAGTTTTGCCACTGATTCTATTATCTTGGAGCCAGATGTTTCTCTGTGCCTCATTTCCGCCTAGCTGTACTAAGGAAAAATGGGGCCTTCCACCTAGTGACCTTTACAATGCCTTTACACAGGTGAACTATAGATCATACTGTCATATGGCTATAGACAAAATGAGAGATGGGGACTCTGCTGCTGCTGCTGCTGCTGCTGCTGCTAAGTCGCTTCAGTCATGTCTGACTCTGTGCGACCCCATAGACGGTAGCCCACCAGGCTCCCCCGTCCCTGGGATTCTCCAGGCAAGAACACTGGAGTACGTTGCCATTTCCTTCTCCAGTGCGTGAAAGTGAAAAGTGAAAGTGAAGTCGCTCAGTCATGTCCAACTCGTAGCGACCCCATGGACCGCAGCCTACCACGCTCCTCTGTCCATGGGATTTTCCAGGCAAGAGTACTGGAGTGGGTCACCAGTGCCTTCTCCCGGGGACTCTTCTGAAGCGCTGACATTTGCAAATGTTTGGGACAGGTTCCTAAAATACTAAACTTACTTCCTGGAATTCTTAAGCAGGTATGCTTAGCATATTTAGAATTTTTTTAAATTAGCTCAGGTTCATAATGATTATCCTTAATGGTCATATTGCATTAGGATACATTTTTCTCCTTAGAGGTCATCGGTAAGTGGAGGTATGTTTCCCCACAAACAAAATTGCCCAAATTAATGGTGGTGCTGGTGGTAAAGAACCTACCTGCAAATGTAGGAGATGGAAGAGAAATGGGTTCGATCTCTGGGTTGGGAAGATCAGCTAGGGAAGGGCATAATAACCACTCCAGTATTCTTGCCTGGAGAATTCCATGGACAGAGGAGCCTGGCAAGCTATAGTTCATACCTTCGCAAAGGGTTGGACATGACTGAAGCAACTTAGCAAGCAGCAACTATAATAAAGATGGAGGGAACAAGACAATTGCAACTATGGCTAACTGTTACTGAACTTTTACTAAATGCTAGGTGCCTTCTAGGTCCTTTACATACATTGTCTCATATAAGCCTCCAACAGCCCTACAAAGGAGGTCCTGTGATTTTTCCCTTCTTACTAATGAGTAGATTAGGGACAGATAGAATTAATGTTCAAGATTCCACAGACAGTATTAACAGAGCCAGAACTGAAGTCTGTATGTCTCCAGAAGCCACCCTCTACTTCTCTATGTTTTTATGGATTTTGTTTATTTGTTTTTACTTCTTACAGTTATGTATGAAATAAATTCAGGACCGACTATGTGAAAGTCATTGTGCTCATGACTCATGAGGAAGATTTAGCCTTGCCTTTAAGGAATTTACAATCCGGGTGGCTCGGTGGTAAAGAATCCACCTGCCAAGCAGAAGACACGGGTTCAATCCCTGGGTTGGGAAGATCCATGGAGAAGGAACGGCAACCCATTCTAGTATTCTTGCCTGGGAAATCCCATGGGCAGAGAAGGTTGGTGAGCTACAGTCCATAGGGTCACAAAGAGTAGGACACAACTTCACAACTAAACAACAACTGCTATATGTGAGAACCTTGAAGGTGTTAGATTGAGGATAAATGGGTGAGACACTAGAACCTAAAACACTGAAGGAAAATAAGAACTTGAAAGTGGCTCATACCAGGCCTGAGTCTGAGGGCTTTAAATCTTCACAGCTACCCTAGGAAGCAGGCACGGTCCTTATCTCCTTTGACAGTGGGAAATGTGACCCATAGAGAGGTTGTCACTTACCTAGGGTCACTCAGCTAGTAAGTGGCTCAACTGGGATTTGAACCCCATCTGTCTCGCTCTACAGTCTGCTGGTCTTGATCACTATTATGCAATGCCTTTTAAAAAAAACTGTAAAGAAAGGGTAAAGTCAACCCTCTCTGAAGCTTTTCCCTAATGCAAATAGTGCTCAGAGGGAATTCTCTTCCCATCCTTTCTGCGTCCCATGGCATGTTATGCTTTCCCAAGGTAGGGACTTGCCACGGTGGACTCTGTCATCCAGAAAGCTGGTCTGGTCTTGAGGAGGGGACAGCATCTCAGCCATCAGCAGGTGTTCAGTGCCTGGTGAGTGCCTAGCCTGTGCTATTCTGAGCATCTTGACTGAACAACTGTGCTCTCTCTGGGAAAAGATAGACATCTTAAATGGTTGCACTTAGCTCTCTACTATAAAACAAAAGAAACTTCCTCTTACATAATTTTGAATTTAGAGAAACTTTTCTTCCAGGTGGGGTCAGTCATTTCAAGATCCAAAGAAATGAAGCCATCTGTGACTCTTCTTGTTGCTGGCCTAGCAGCTTTCTGATTTTAGTCAAACAAACAAACAAAACCCTGAAAACCATCATGTCTTTTCTGGATGCCAAGAATAACTGATGGAAATGAGACAAGTTCAAGTGAAAAGAGATTTACTTACAAGGGGGGGAAATATCAATGCAAACCACAGCCTCACTATTGAGATTTAAACAATCTGGTGGAGTAATAGCAGAGGCTTCATCTTTTTTGAACTTTTCTGATTTGTCTCTAACCTCCTGAGAATTTCCCAGGAAGAGAATTGGAATATACTTTTTAAAGCTGAAGTGAACAGAAATTTATCTTTTGTTTATGATTTTGAAGCTCATTTAGGATATTGCACAAAGTTGTAACCATTAATATGAACATTACATGTTTTCACAAAGATCATTCTGATTATTTGAACTTTGAGGTGTTTCAACTTTAGATAAATAAGAGTTTATGTTCATATCTATGAAAAAGAAACAGATTCAGATATAGAGAACATATTTTTGTTTGCCAAGGAAGAGGAGGTGGGGAAGGGATGGATTGGGCGTTTCAGATTAGAAGATGTAAACTAATATATATAGGAAGGATAAACAACAATGAGGTCCTATCATATACCACTGGGAACTATATTCAATAGCCTGGGTAAACCATAGTGGAAATGGATATGAAAAAGGAAAAAAATATATATACACACACACACACACACACACACATTTATATAACTGAATCACTTTGCTGTATAGCAGAAATTAACAAAACATTAAATCAACTGTACTTCAATAAAATAAAAAGAGCTTTTAATGTTCAGATTTTGCATGAAACTTTTGGAGTTTAAATTTACCCAAATTTTAGGAAAATAAAAATAATAAAGAAAATGCCGATTTATAAGCATGCTTCCAACCGGGAAGGAGTTTAGAGATGATTGAATCTTGAGATTTTTTATTTTCCAGGCTCACTCAGGAGAAACTGCATATCTAAGTTGGGCTTCAGACCTGAGTCTCAGAACTCACTCCTCAGTGCTGTTTCTCTGTGTCTAAATATTTCTGACTAACAGAGCAAGGCCTGACTGCCTGTCTCTGATACTGACTCCATCTCAGTGAGGTGGTGTAGCTATCAGTGGTGATGAACAGCTTAGAAGAATCCAAATCTGACTCTGTTTCTTTAACCTTTTTATCTTCCCCCTATATCAAATGGAAAGAGTGGGAAAGTAGTTGGTGTCAGACATAATAGTCCTTACACTCAAATCAGGAATTGCAAAATCATTTGCTCTTCACTTTGCCCATATGCTGTGGTACAAATGCAAAGGTTTTAGAGCTTATTTTGCAGCTGTGCAGAGACTCTAAATCTAAATCCAATTTTCCTTCATTGACCTAAGTAAGCAATATTTTTAGGTAAAGTTAATTTAATGCCTCTGAATAGAAAACCAATTAAAAGTACCTTTAGCCACACTGAAGTAGACTCTGGAGGCTCATAAAATACCCTGTTGGTTACCCATGCTTGATGCTACCTAGAGATGAGAAGGGCTCTGTGTGCAGTTCTTTAGCTACTTGTGCAAATCATGCCCCTTCTCTGGTGTGCAGGCCAGATCTGCTTTCCCCATAACCCTGCAGAGCAGCCTAGAAAGCCCCAGGAAGGCTTCAAGGCACAGCCATGCTGCCTCACAGCTCCATTTGTTGTTTTCTAATTCACAGCGACTTGTGCTCAGCCTTTGGGAAAGGAGTGCGTCAAGGCTGTATATTGTCACCCTGCTTATTTAACTTATATGCAGAGTTGCTGCTGCTGCTAAGTCACTTCAGTCGTGTCCGACTCTGTGTAACCCCATAGACGGCAGCCCACCAGGCTCCCCCATCCCTGGGATTCTCCAGGCAAGAACACTGGAGTGGGTTGCCATTTCCTTCTCCAATGCATGAAAGTGAAAAGTGAAAGTGAAGTCGCACAGTCGTGTCTGACCCTCAGCAACCCCATGGACTGCAGCCTACCAGGCTCCTCCATCCATGGGATTTTCCAGGCAGGAGTACTGGAGTGGGGTGCCATTGCCTTCTCCACATCATGCCAAATGCCAGGCTGGATGAAGCACAAGCTGGAATCAAGATTGCTGGGAGAAATATCAATAACCTCAGATGTGCAGATGACACCACCCTTACGGCAGAAAGCAAAGAGGAACTAAAGAGCCTCTTGATGAAACTGAAAGAGGAGAATGAAAAACGTGGGTTAAAACTCAGCATTCAAACAATGAAGATCATGGCATCCAGTCCCATCACATCATGGCAAATAGATGGGAAAACAATGGAAACAGTGACAGACTTTATTTTTGGGGGCTCCAAAATCACTGCAGATGGTGACTGCAGGCAAGAAATTAAAAGATGCTTGCTTCTTGGAAGAAAAGTTATGACAAACCTAGATAGCATAGTAAAAAGCAGAGACATCACTTTGCTGACAAAGGTCCATCTAGTCAAAGCTATGGTTTTTCCAGTGGTCATGTATGGATGTGAGAGTTGGACTGTAAAGAAAGCTGAGCACTGAAGAATTGATGCTTTTGAACTGTGGTGTTGGAGAAGACTCTTGAGAGTTCCTTGGACTGCAAGCAGATCAAACCAGTCAATCCTAAAGGACATCAACCCTAAACATTCTTTGGAAGGACAGGTGCTGAAGCTGAAGCTCCAATACTTTGGCCATCTGATGTGAAGACTCATTGAACTGACTCATTGGAAAAGACCCTGATGCTGGAAAGATTGAAGGCAGGAGAAGAAGGGGATGACAGAGGATGAGATGGGTGGATGGCATCACTGATTTGATGGATATGAGTTTGAGCAAAGTCCAGGAGTTGGTGATGGGCAGGGAAGCCTGGCATGCTGCAGTTCACGAAGTTGCAAAGAGTAGGACATGACTGAGTGACTACACTGCCCTGAACTGAACTATGCTCAGCCTTATCAAATGGAAGAGCCACTGAAAGTCCATCCTTGCCTCCCTCGTTTCAAGCAAAGGCAGGAATTACGGTTTAAATGATTTTTTTTACATGTGTATAACTCCACTCCCAAGCTTAGAGCTCATAATACTCTTCTTCTGAGTGTCATTTTACCTACCAGACTGCTGGTCTGGTATTTTGTGAAATGCAAACTCTGCTCAAAAAAAAAGGTGATTTAAGGATACTGAACTGACCCAGCCTGCAATCGAATCAATCAGTTGGTTTTGTGGGCCTGAGACAGACTTTTCGTACCTTTTTAATGTTCAGAGGAATTGAGGCCATTTGACAGAGAGTTTATTAATTTAGAAGGAATTTCACAATCCCATTGGCTTTCTCCCAGTCCATTCATCCCTCCTAAGTGCCTAAGTGTGGTTTTGCTCTCCAACCTCTGATTTGTTTCCTTGGTCATCTGAGAAGGTCAATACTTGGTGAGTCCAAGGAAAATGCCGCCAAAATGGAACGTACCCCGACTTTGTCATTGTTAGATAAGTGGATGAAAGGTAATCAATGAAAAGAGAATTGCATTTGGGTAAAAGCAAGAAATATTATGTGAAAACACAAGTTTAGGGCTCAGAAAGAGAGAGACTTCAGAAATTGTGTTGCTAGTTATGAATCTTTGATTGCAAGTAGCAGAAAGTGATTAGCTAGACAAAAGTTTTTAAAAAATTCTATTAAAAATAGAATGGATACTGAAGTATCTCACCAGCATCTGAGAAGAACAGCTTCAGAAAGTCTCCCATAACAAAATTTAGCTCCAATGACTCTCTCTGGAGTGTGTGTGAGTGTGTGTGTGTGTGTGTGTGTGTGTGTGTTCTGAATGGAACAGGCATCCACTTGGACCCATCAGCCAAGGCCAGGATGCAGCAAGATCTAATGTTTTAGACACGTCTGTCAAGGATCCACCTCTGGGCTCAGGGTAAATCTCAAAAAAGCTGGCAAGCCATACTCAGAAGTATCTAAGACATGTATTTCCTTGTTGGCTTGAGCACTGTGTTCACAGCACCTTTCTGGAAGGGTTTGGCAAATAGGTAGCAGGGGCTGGAGGGAAGAACCTGAAGGTCAGGTTTAATGATAAAGCACTGCCATTTGCCAACTTTGTGACCTTCACTTTCTTGGGCCTCAGGTTCCTTATCTGTTAAATATCTACCCTATGTGCCTTACAAAGGCATTGTGAGAACGAAAGGAGGTGGCAGATGTGAAGTGTACCTTGGAGCACACCCAGGTGGGACTAAGACTTGTCTTGGTGCAGTTATGTAAGGAGTGCAGGTTATCTGAGCTCTCCAGTCTGGGCACTAGAGTCCTGACTTTCCTTGGCAGAGGGGTCTATCTGTCTAGACCTGTCAGGTACCTATCTGTTAATAGAAAAAGCCTGAAAGGATTCTTTACCTTGGGAGTTTAAATATCTATATAAATTCAAAATGATTGCACATAAGCTATGGAGTAAGAATCATATTGAATTTTACTACATGGTATCAATATGTTCCTTTGGATTCCTTCCCATGAAGGAAGTGATGAGACTACCTTTGATTTGGTCCAGTTGATATCCTTTCCTGCTCTCCATCATCTAATTCACTGATGCATTCTTCCAGTGCCATTTTGGAATGTCCTTTTCTCATGATTGTTGTTTAGTTGCTAAGTTGTGTCCGACTCTTTTACAACCCCGTGGACTGTCCAAGCTCCTCTGTCCATGGGATTTCCCAGGTAAGACTACTTCAGTGGGTTGCCGTTTCCTTCTCTAGGGGATCTTCCCAACCCAGGGATCGAACCTGTGTCTCCTGCATTGGCAGGTGGGTTCTTCACCAATGACCCACCAGGTTAGGACTTCCAGTAACAGCTTCAGCAACTTCTCTGTTTCTTAATCTCATTGTTTGAAGTTGTCTCAGTCCATTTGGGGTACTGTAACAAAAATTCCACAGACTGAGTGGTTTATAAGCAATATTTATTTCTCATCCTTCTGGAGGAGGTTCTGGAGCTTAGTGTCTGGTAAATGCCAGATTCCTGGTTCTTAGCTGTTTTTTCTTTGCATCTTCACATAAGGGAAGAGGCATGGGGCCTCTGGGATCCCTTTCCTAAGGACATGATTTCCATTCACAAGGGCAGAGTCCCAAGACCTAAGCAGGGGCCCTACCCTCCAAGTACCATCATTTTAGGGATTAGGTTTCAGCACATTAATTTGGAGAGGACACATATATTCACTCTCAAGCAAAAGTATAGCCTTGTGTTAGGATTTTTACCAATTTTTTTTTTCCTGTTTTTCCAGCTGCTTCTGTTCTTCAAATATGGGAGGTTCCAGTTTCTGTGATATGCTGTTTGGAATGTGTTTTGCTGGTAACTAATTGTTCTGGGTATGATTCTCTGGGAGCTGTCCAGCTCCCCATCCTCCTGTAAATGGAGCCAACACTGATTTATATATCTGTGAATCTCTGCTGAATCGCGGAGGTGGTTGTGGAGGGGGTTGAAGCAGTACCATTTGCCCTGACTTCAAGCTCAAAAAAGAGTCAAATTTTGGCTGCCATTCAACACCAAAAATTTGGGCAGAAGAGCAGAATTAGGTCTTAATTATATAGAAATGTGATTCTGACTAGAATCCATCAATTCTCATTACTGGCTAACTCTGAGGCTATGAAAGTGAAAGTGAAGTCGCTCAGTCGTGTTCGACTCTTTGGGACCCCATGGACTGTAGCCTACCAGGCTCCTACGTCCGTGGGATTCTCCAGGCAAGAGTACTGGAGTGGGTTGCTGTTTCCTTCTCCAGGAGATCTTCCCAACCCAGGGATCGAACCCAGGTCTCCCGCATTGCTGGCAGATGCTTTACCATCTGAGCCACCAGATGAAGTCAGAGGCTATGAAGATGCTTTCAAAGTTGGGAAGGTGCAGTTCTGAACATTTTCTAGGATCTCCGTGCCATCTCCTAGAGTTCCTTAGGCCCTTTGGGTTTGAACCAAAGTGTTTAAAAACACCCTTCCCAATCCTTCCTGGCCTTTGCATCTGATTGTTACAAATCCAGGGGTGTTCAGGTCACAGTGCCACCTTGGAGAAAGCACAGAACCTTCCAGGGTGACTGAGACACAGCAGCCTCTCCAGACACGCTTGCATTCATGAGGAATAAACAGCATCCATAGGCTGGGAGAAATAGGATTTTGGCAAATGTTTCCTGGCTTCGCACTCCACTACCTTTCAGCATTCCCCCAGGAAAATTCCATCCTTCACTTTTCCACACCTCTTCAGGCAATCCAGTATCACCACTGGATACAGAGCTTTGAGTCAGACGCAGATGGAGGAATTGATGGAGGGAGGCGGTCATAGGTGAAATGGTGATGCAGACTCCCCCCAGGAGAACTCACTCTGCTCCAGAGCCCTTGTGTGACTGGACGAAAAGCAACACTGAAACCCTGAAGCCAAATGATTCCAAGGTGGTTTAAAGGCAACTCTCTGCTTTTCTTCCTTTTCAATTCTCACCATTTGCTACTCTGCATTCTGGAATGCCAAATTTACAAAGAAAATAGCAAACATGTTAAAACCTTTGAGGAGGTGGTTTGTGTATATTTCTGACACTGTTTGTTTGTTTCTTAGGATTTTCAGATGAGAGGTTATACTTATTTTTAGTCTTAGTTGGATGATCTAGGTAATTACTAATTAAGACTCTGTTTCTAATACAACAGTAGGCATAAGAGAAAGGCTAGAAACACACCTTATTCAGGATAGACTGACTGGGTTGTGCTGTCATAACACCGCCTCTCAAATCACAGGAGTAACTACATTAAAGTTCTTGTTTTTGCTTGAGCTATGTACCATCATGGGTCAGCTGAACTGTCTTCTGTGTGGCTTTCATCCTGGGGCCCTAGTTGACGGAGTGGTATCTCTCTAGAAACATTAATAATACTCTTACAGAGGGTGCTGAAGCATGGGAGGCACTCTTGAAGCTCCTGTTCATATGTGATATCTGTCATTCCTGCTTGCATTTCATTGACCAACAAGTTATATGGCCCCATCTAAGTTCAACAGGACAGTTTATCCTCCTGCAGGATGTGTACTATAGAAAGGGACTAGATTATGGTAATAATATCAATAATTTATAGTAGTGGCTGTTGAAGGCTTCTTTATGTATAAAACCCAAGGTGAAAATTATAAAAGCCAAGGTAAAGCTGACCAAATGAAAATAAAATCCTTCAGTAAGGAAAAAAGAACATTAACAGAACTGAAAGGTAACAACAAATAGGATTAAAGTATTTGCAGTTTAAATTGCAAAGAGTCAATATTGTGAATAGAAGAATCTTATTCATCAGAAAGATAAAGCAGTGTGCTCTGGTTGGTTGTTCTAAACATCTGGGGCTCTCCCCATCCTTTCCCTGTCACCCCAAAGTCATCGATCTTTCCAAAGTGTCGAAGAATTAATAATCCAGCCAAGGAGTTGAAGAAAGGGACTCCAGGAGCCTCCAATTCTCTTTCCCAGAAAATGTTTTCATGCAACCTTCTGGAAACATTGTCCCCCTCTCTGTAATATGACCCAGATGAGGAATTTTATGCTAGAAGAAAGGGTGGGACATTTACCAGAAATCTTCCCTGTTTTTCTTTTCTTTCTATCCAAATGATTCTTTCTCCATTGAAGACCCAAAGATCTTCTGTATATCTGAGAAAGTCAGGTGGATGAGGGAGGCTTTTTAGGACCCTGGAGTTCTCAGATCCCAGCTCTCCTCCTGCCAAAGAAGATTGGTCTTTTTTCCCAATACGCAAATTATTGATAAATGATTCCCAAGCAGCTCTCACTCACTGCCTAATCTAGAGTTCTTAGGAGCAGTCAGATTTTAGCCTGGAAGCTTCCCCAGAACATATTTCCCCCATTCCGTGTGCTATTAGATTTGCTTCCATCTCTCCTGGGCAAAATAGAGGTCAGAAAGAAAATAACTTCCTGTATCAACATTAGCTTTATCAAGCAGATGGCAAGTGCTTTCAGCCTCAAAAGAGGACAGTGGCCTCCGGCAGAACTACAGCCAGATGCTACCTTTTACAGTGAAATGTCTGGAAGCCTTAGAAATATTCCAAATTCCTCTAGAATAACCTCAATAATTTCTCCCTTACTTCTCTTAAATCTGTCTCTCTCTGACTGCCTCAACCCACCTGGATTCTAGATTCTAATTTCTACTCAGCTAACACATTTCTCTTCTGTGATCTGCAGTTTCAGGTTAAATATTTACGAAAGTACTTTGTGTTGTTAATTCTCTTATTTTGTGAACTTTAGCCAGTCTACCTGTTGGCTGCCACACTAACCTGTGAGAATCGGAAGGCAGAGAGTGGCTTTGTTCCATGTAAACCTTTAGTCGGCTGGTTTAGCACGTGGCACTTAGTAAGACAATAAACAATTGTTGAATGAATTTGTTGCTAAGGGTTTCCACCATGAGGGTAAGCAGTATGTTGGTTAGAGCTGAGCCATGGCATTGGTGGATCAGCGATGTCAAATTGTTGAGGGCTGGACACTCTCTTTTAGTCTTCTGTTGGGTCTTTCTGAAAACCAGGACATATTGTTAATGCCCACAGTGGGAAAGTTGACTTCCATAATGACTACATCAGCCACATGGCTGGCTGTACATCTTAGGAGAATCCCCTCAGATTGGCCCAGCTGCCCTTAAATGCAGGACAGCCATAGGTTGCTGAGTGAGGGCTCAACAGCCTTGGAGTCATTGGAGCCCTACTCATATTTAGCAGAAGAGAGACTTTGAAGTGAGAGTAGTCATGTTTGGTAACTTACCCTCTCTGTGCCTCAGTTTCCTCATATACAAAGTGGAGATAGTAATTTATACTATACAGCTATGAGATTTAAATGAGATAATAGGGGTAAGGGATTCAGTATCTGGTACAGAGTGAGTCCTGCATAATTGTTAGCTACTATGGGTTTTACATAACTCACCAGTGTGTCCCATGGTGCCTCCAGGGATGTGTGGCCACAGTCCATTACCAGAAAGGACATAATCTTAACAATGGTGGATCCTCAATCTGCACCCCAAATCCAAGAAATTGGGCTTTGCTCTTTGAATCCGATTTCCCTGCAGCCATGCAGAGTCAAGTTGGGGTTATGCTTTTGGCTTTCTTCTGGCCCTCCCCAGGTCCGGTAAGCTGTATCCCACTGACTTCCCAAGTGGCACTCCATGTGGTTAGGGCCAAAAGACCCATTGCCTTCCCAAGTGGCAGTCAGAGCCAAAAGACCATTATTACAGCCTCAGTCCCATGTAGACAAGGTTGGTTTGCAATAGGCTTCTGTAGGAGCAGGCCAAGGACTTTTGGAATGTAATCGTATCTCACCACCTTTTCCATGGCCACCGTCATCTTCCCTCTAAGACGCTGCAATCCCTGCCAACCAGCCTCTCACCTCCCTGCCTCCTGCAAGGCATTCTCCCCACAGCAGCAGATCGACTCCTAGAACTAATCTGCTTAGAGTTCTCCAGTGGTGGGCTTCCCTAGTGGTTCAGTGGTCAAGAAACTGTCTGCCAATATAGGAGATATGGGTTCGATTCCTGATTCAGGAAAACCCCACACACCATGGAAGAACTAAGACTGTGCGTCACAACTACTGAGCCTGTGCTCTGGGAGCACAACTACTGAAGCCCATGCGCCTAGACCCCGTGCTCCAAAGCAAGAAAAGCCACCGCAGTGAGAAGTCCTCACACTGCAAGTGGAGAGCAGCCCCCGCTTGTCCCAACTAGAGAAAAGCCTGCGAAGCAACAAAGACCAGCACAGCCAATAAAATAAACAAGTAAATAAATAAATAAAATTATGTTTAAAAAAGCTCTAGTTGCACTTAGAATAAAATCCCATCTTTGCCTTGATTTACAAGTCCTGAGTAAGCTGAACGTGTACTCTCCAGGCTTCGGCTACACAGACTATCATTTCAGTGCTTCAAATGCAGGATGCGTGTTCCTGCCTCCAGACACTGTCTTTCCTCTGCCGGGTTCCCTCTGCCTGGGATGCTCCTACCCTGCATCCTCACATGGCTGGCTCCCTTCTTACATTTCCAGGCTTAGAAGCCTTCCCTGACCAGGTTATTTAAGCACCATCATCTTTCCCCATTACTCTTGAGCCCCTTGTGATATTTTATATTGTTCACAACAGCTATTTCCATTTAATATCATTTGTTTGGGGTTTATTGTCTTTCTGCTCCCATTAGAGGGAAAACTTCATGATGACAGAGCCTCGTCTGTCCCCCTCTTCAACACTGCATTTCTAGTTCCTGGCACATGCTAGGTACTCAATAAATATTGGTGAAATGAACAATTTCTTCAGAGGGTTTCATCTACTTAACAGACCTTTCTTTTGCTATTACTGACAACACAACTGTAATGGCTTATTGTGCTAAAACCTTCTCCGTAGCAAGGAGAGAAAGAAGAGGGTGAGTGGGGCCGAAAAGCATATCTTTGCCGCAGTGAGAGTCTGGTGTTTCTGTTTATTGTCTTAGGGCATCAGCCGGTGGAGAGACACTCTATAGGGCAGGATGCTGTGTCTCCTGTAAGAATGCAGGTCCTCTCTCAGAGATGCCTGAGCTAGAAAGATGCCTGGGTATTTTTCAGGGGTGTCATGTTTTCTCTTGGCTCAAGCTTATACCCAGAAACCTGGATAAAATTCTACACTGGACAGCCTGGTAGTTGGCAACACTCCCCAACCTGTAAGTGAGCTGACTGCAACACAATAAAAGGGGAACTTTAAAAAAAAAAAAGAATCAAAACTTAGATAAATTCAAAGAACTGAAAATTCCACAGTACTACATCATCCCAAATAAGGGACCTACTTGGCACAGGGAGAAAAATACGGAATATGGATCTCCAAAACCTGGATTTGAACCATAGTTTCACCACAAAGAAGCTGAGTGCATAGGGAAATTTGTTTTAATTCTCTAATACCTTGGTTTGGCAGCAAAGAAAGCACACTACTCAGATCTGCTGCTGCAGGTACCCCATCCCCTTCCTCCACCCTCTCCACTTTCTCTCTCCTTCATCCCCCTCTTTCATCCCCTCTCCATCCTTCTCCCCTACACCCCTCCTCCACCCACTCTTCCATTCCATCCCCCTGCTCCATCCCATTTCCCTCCTTCATCCCATCCCCTTCCTCCATCCCCTGCCATGTGCTGCCCTTTCGGATTCAACCCAGCCAAGTTTCCTGCAGGCTCTTTCTAGCCAGCAACAGGCACAGTGGAGATCAAGGTAGATCCATTCTGGACACACTGAGACTTCTCCAGGGCAACTTTGGCTTGATGGCCTTGCTGAACCTGGCCGAGCCTTTCTTGGAACTGCCTTGCAGCCCTAGACTCTTCCTACTCAAGTTTGCTTCCTTGCTCCTCTTTCTCACGGGGGTCAGACTGGCATTGGGTCTGAGGCTCTCCCTGCCTACTCTTGTTTTTTTCTTGAATAAATCACTTGCAGGTTTAAGCTGTCTTGGATTCTGCTACTTGGTGGATCCAAACAACACATTTGGTTTTCTTGTCTGTAAAACAAACTCCTTGCTTTACTCCTATTTGGATGGAATGGAGGGAATGTGTCCTTAAATCACCATGAAATTGTATCATTGTTAGGGTTGGAAAATGAGGTTTGCAAAATTGCTGAGCATGGCATCGACATAGAGCTGACACTCAATTAAGAACAGAGGAATCCGAATAAATGTCCTCTACTTTCAGGCAAGTTCCTGGATGAGGAAAATATCTCTGTGAACTGCTGTGTTACCCCAAAGAAAGACCAAACATGTGTGTTTAGGGTACCTGCGACTAGGAGGCACTGTAGTTTTTATTTTCAAATTACTTGATGTCCTAGGGGAAAAACAGAACTTCTTGGACGCTTTCATACTTATTTTATGGCTTATCATTGTTTATTTAAGCATGGACTCTGTGTGGAAGACTGCATTGTATTCCTGTCAATGCTGAGGGCTTCTATGGGTCTTAACTGGTCCCTGCATCTTCTCCTTCCATGATGGGCCCTTGGCCACCAAGTTAAGCAGCAACCGTACCTCTCCTGGGCCACTGGCTATTCCCTGGTGCCTGTGTACTGTGGTTATTTTGATCATGTTGGCAGACAGATTCCTGAGCAGTTTCTTCCTCTTTTGTATTTATTCTTCCTGTTTTCATTCAGAACTCTGCAGATCCAGAAGTCCTAGGGTAGACAGGGTCACTTTAGAATGGCTCTAAGTAACCACATCTCTGATCCCTGGGGGAGGCGGCTGGACGACAGCAGTGCTGACCATGGTCATGGGGATCTTCTGGATCATGACTTCTGTCTCCCCTCCAAACCCTGCCTGGCTGCACCCTTCCTCAGGGAAGCAGTCCCTGTTTGTCTATGATTTTGTTGAAGGGTGTGTCACTGAAACCCTCTGATTCATCCCTTGGGCAATATAGGAAATTTGTCACTCAAATCTATGTGATTCTCAGTGACAAGGACCTCCTCCATCAAGAGATTTCCTAATACAACTTGAATGCTCTCTATAGTTTTAGGCATTTTTGAGATTTAATTTATGGACTTTTAATGAAATCTGAAGCACTCTTGTTAAGAACAGTTTCTTAAAAGGAGATAAAAGACCTGTAAACAGGAAAGAAAAGGGGATGACAGAGAAGTAAAGATTTTGCATGGTGGTTTTGGAAAAGCAAAGGAATCACAGAAGAAATAAATTCCATATATTACAATTTAGGCTTATTTGTTGATGGTGGAACAAAACTATTTCTCCAGAGACTAAAAAAAGCCCAGAAGTGGGAGCAGTAAGGTAGTTGGAGACAAACAGTGAGAAGGCCAGCTTCTTTGGAGAACCTTTTGTTTGTTTTATTTTTCCCATATAGTAAGACTTTCTTTTAGCTTTGTGAAAGTTCCAATGCTGATATGGTGATTGCAAAAATACTAAAGAACAGGGTGAAAGCAAGACCAGGAGACATTAGAAAAGAATGTTGAGGATGGCATCTTTTTATGTACCCACTTCCCTGCTGACTGACAGAGTGAACCCCATCTCCAGCCCAATGCAATGGAGGCTCTAAAGATAGACTGTGGCTCAGAAGCCCTCTGAGTGGGAATCAATGATCCAGGAGTTAGGAAACGTAGAAAGCATTGGATGTTGGGGTAAAAAACTGGATGGAGCAAACTGTTACTTGCTGCTACTGCTAAGTCGCTTCAGTCGTGTCTGACTCTGTGCGACCCCATAGACAGCAGCCCACCAGGCTCCCCCATCCCTGGGATTCTCCAGGCAAGAGTACTGGAGTGGGTTGCCATTGCCTTCTCCAAAACTGTTACTTGCTGCCGCTGCTGCTAAGTCGCTTCAGTCGTGTCCAACTCTGTGCGACCCCATAGACGGCAGCCCCCTGGCTCCCCCGTCCCTGGGATTCTCCAGGCAAGAACACTGGAGTGGGTTGCCATTTCCTTCTCCAATGCATGAAAGTGAAAAGTGAAAATGAAGTCGCTCAGTCATGTCCGACTCTTAGCAACCCCATGGACTGCCGCCCACCAGGCTCCACCATCCATGGGATTTTCCAGACAGGAGTACTGGAGTGGGGTGCCATTGCCTTCTCCAAACTGTTACTTAGCATGCAGTAAATTGAGAATGTTTTCAGTTAAACATATTGACTGACATACGATGAAAACTGTAGGGACTGCCAGCATTGTGGAAAAATTAGGGAGCTTTGGAGCCAAATAGATCTATTTGGGTCTCAGAGGGTACTTGTTTTTTGTGTGTGTGTTTGTTTTTTAATTTTAAAATTTCATATATTTTTAAAATGAAGTGTAGCTGATTTACAATGTTGTGTTAGTTTCAGGTCCAGATGTGCTCGTAACAGAATAATTTGTCGCTTGGGGACAAATTTCAAAGTCTAATGAGACTTTAGGAGACATCAACCAGAAGGTTATGGAATCAGGGAGTTCCCTAGTGGTCCAGTGGTTAAGACTGCATGCTTCCAATGCAGTTCAATCCCAGGTCAGGGAACTGAGATCCCATATGCCAGTCAACCTGGCCAAAAAGTAAATAAAATAAAATAAAGGATGGGATTGTATTCCATCATTCCTATGTAAAAAAAAAAAAAAAAGAAGGTTATGGAATCACCCTTCTAGCCCATAGACATACAGGGGCTTGTCCCAAAGGTTGTATTCACCTTAGACAAATTACCTAATCACCATTAGCATTCATTTCCTCAGCTAGGAGATGAAGATGCACAAGATAACGTATGTACAGCACCTAGTATCAAAATTAGAACTCATTCATTCATTCATTCAGCAATTGTTTTTCAAGAGCCAGTTATGTGACTTTATCCTAAGAGATACAGCTATAAACTAATCTACAAAATTTGTGCCTTCATTGACCTACAATCCCAGTGAAAGTAGATAGACAAATAACATACCAGGATTAAGTGGTGTGTTTGGAGGAGTCCTATGGAAACGTTGAGATAAGACAGGGAGGGGTGTTCCCGTCTGAGGGACCTGGTCAGGGAAGGCTTCCTGAGAGGCTGACAGTTGAACAAGTACCAGGAGGAGATGAGGGGGAGCTGTGCAGTCATGTAGAGGGACAGCATTCCAGGCCGGAAACAGCGAGTGCTAAGACACAGAGGTGCCCTGCACACTAAGCCAGCCCCACCTGGCTGCACCAGCATGAGTGAGGGGAGTGTGATGGATGATGGTGGGGGCCAAGGAGGACATGCTGACCCTGCAGGCTCTGCAGGTCACTGCTCCGACTTCCTTTTGATTCCTAACAGCATGAGAACCTACTGGAGAGTTTTTAGCAGAATGTGAGCTGACTTCTTATTGCAGGATCACTCTGACTGCTGCATGGAGGATAGATCAATGCAGGGCAACAGCAGCCACAAAATCAGTAAGGAGGCGATTGTAATAACCCAGCAAAGACACCAAAGTCGTTTGGACCTAGATGGTGGTGATGCAGGTTGTGAGCAATGGTGAGACTTTAAATCCAACAGGATTGTTCATAGATCTGATATGAGTTATGGTAAAAAGAGAGGTGTCAGGGATGACTAAATAATTTGGGCCTAAAGGATGGGATTACCAATCTGTGAGACGGGGAATCAGCAGGATTGTGGAAGCAAGGCAGCATGAGAGTTAGATTTTTAAGTGTTAAGACTGAGGTGCCTACTGAATAGAACTAAAGGTGGGAGTGTTGAGAAGGCAGTCAGATATGTGAAAACATGTACAATTCATATATCATTCTGGAGAGATCACCAGGCTTGAGGTATATATTTGAGAACCATTAACACATAGATGGAATTTAAAAGCTATGGCACTAGATTATGTAGGGAGTGAGTGCTGAGAATAAAGAAAAAAGGTCCCCAAGCTGAGGAGACTGTCTCCAAGTATGGGAGTAGAAGGAAAATCAGGAAAGTGGGAGGGTTGGCTTCGAGATCTGCTGAAGAACCATTGCATGGATGAGGGAGCAATCAGGCATGTCAAGTGGACCATGAAGATGAGAACCGGACTTGGCAATGTCGCCAATGATTTTGACAGTGGCAGTTCCAGGAGAGTGATAAGGAATCCAGAACCAACTGAACTGGGTTCTGGAGGGAATGGAAATGGAGCGGAGGCAGCCAACACAGACAGTTCTTTCAAGGACTTTTGCTTTAAAGCAACGATTCTCAAAGTATGATATCTGGACAAGCAGTATTAGCACCATCTGAGATCTTAAAAATTCACAGTCTTGGGCCCCATCCAACTGAATCAAAAATTCTGGCAGTGGGACCCACCATAAAGGTTATAGAACTGAAACTATCAAGGACAAACCCCTACGATACTTGTTACCACCCCTTCCTAGAGAAGATTACTCTGTAATCTTCAATAGTGGGGCACCTGGTAAAACATTTAAACCCAGTGATCGCTCCCATGAAGGTTCTAATTCAGAAGGTCAGCAACTTGAGAAAATACATTTGTACTGCGTGCCTGTGTGCTAAGTCTTTTCAATCATGTCTGACTCTGCGACTCCACAGACTGTAGCCTGCCAGGTTCCTCTGTCCATGGGATTCTCCAGGCAAGAGTCCTGGAGTGGGTTGCCATGCTGTCCTCCAGAGAATCCTCCCGACTCAGGGATCAAACTGGCATCTCCTGCAACTGCTCCATTGGCAGGCCCGTTCTTTAATGTCAGCACCACCGGGGAAGCCTGCATTTGTACTAAGTATCCCAAATGGTTCTTAGATGGGGAAACTGCGGGAAGCTCTGCCCTGAAGGACTCACGCCTGGGGGAGCCCACTTGAATCTTTGACCTGACACTGAGGCCAGCAAACACTCAAGATCTGGAATCTTGAGTTAGGGTTAGGGTTTGATCTAGACTAGTTTAGCTATGGAGTTTTGCAACTGTGTAACTGCATATTTTATAGTGCATTTCTATCTTTTCCCAGTGGTTTCTTTTGGCAGCTCTAGGGTAACAAGTCTGATGTGAAGCAATGTACTAATCTGGTTAAGTTTGGGGCCTGGAATTCAGGAGAAATTACATAAAAATCATCACATCAATCAATACTGATGGTCTTCAAATCACAGAACCTGGGCTTAAAAATATCCTCAAACACAAATACAAAAAAAAAAAAAGAAAAGAAGATCCCAAACATATGAAGATGCCACTGCCCCATCTTCTGTTTCCATCTGGGAGTCACTGATGCCATGGAAACTGCAGAGAGAGAAATGTAAAAGTTCAGGAGTAAAGGAAGGAAAGAAATGGTGACAGGCCTGAGTAGTTAAGGATGGTTTCCCTTGAAGAGTCTGGCTAGATAGTTTCTTGGGCCTGCCCCTCACATGCCTCTGCCCACTCTGCTTGAGCAGTTATTCCATAGGTACTCTTCTGGAAGCATCGTTCAAGGAGCTAGCCACACTCTCACTTCTATGTCAGTAAATTAGGTTAGATATGAATTTCTTCTTTAGATTTTAGTTGAGGTCAGTGGCAACACGGATCAGCGAGGGGCAGAAGGCAGGAGGAAGGTCACTGTGCATAGGTCGGGCTGGCAGAGGGATATGCCTTGAAGCCCCAGGATGGCAAAGAGATAGCCTCGCAGAGGCAAAAGAGCACAGGGGAGAGGAGGGTGGAGGCTAAAAATGAATTTCACATTCCTTCAATTTAGTGTGAGAATTTATTCTGTGTGGCAGTGGCTGTGTGGGAGTAACGAGGTAGTTTGGGACAAGGCAAGGAGAATTGCATTTCTGTAGAGACTTTATCCATCATCTAACCAATGACACATTGTGATAATGTTAGAAAGAGAATTAACATTACTGTGACAGAGAGTAGTATGGGGGAGGGGACATAGCTACTTCTGATAACTGGTCAGGAAACCTCTGGGAGTGACACTAGAGCTAAGTGAAGGATGTAAAGGATCCAGGTGAAGTGCTGGAGAGTCCTTTGGACAGCAAGGAGATCAAGCCAGTCAATCCTAAAGGAAATCAACCCTGAATATTCACTGGAAGGACTGATGCTGAAGCTAAAGCTCCAATACTTTGGCCACCTGATGTGAAGAGTTGACTCACTGGAAAAGACCCTGATACTGTAAAGATTGAAGGAAGGAGGAGAGGGGATGACAGAGGATGAGATGGTTGGATGGCATCACTGATTCAATGGACATGAGTTTGAGAAAACTCTGGGAGATGGTGAAGGACAGGGAAGCCTAGAGTGCTGTATTCCATGGGGTCGCAAAGAGTCGGACATGACTGAGCCACTGGACAATGAAGTGTTAAGGACTGGCTTTTCTGCCCAAAGGAACAGCACATGCAAAGGCCCTGTGGAATAGAGAAGCATTGTTCTCTGGAGGGAAACCTTTGTGGCTGGAGCAGTGAAAGCAAAGGCCTCTGGAAAGCTGTGGCTGGCAGGCTGAGGCAGGGGCTAGATGATGCAGAACTTTGCTGGCAAGCTTGAAGAGTTGTCCTTTTTCCTAAGAACAATGGGAAGTCCTTGGGGATTGTGAGTGGGTCACATCTGAGTTTCAGGAAGTTTACTCTGGCTGCAAGAGGAAGAGTAAGGCAGGAGGGCAGGATTGAACACCGGGAGGTGGTTAGGAGGCTGCTGGGGTTCTCAGAGGATAGCTTGGACCCAGAGTTTGCGGTGGAGATGGAGAGAAGTGGAGAGAGCTTCCCTGGTGGCCCAGATGGTAAAGAATCTGCCTACAATGTAGGAGACCTGGGTTTGATCCCTGAGTCAGGAAGATCCCCTGGAGAAGGGAATGGCAACCCACTCCAGTATTCTTGCCTGGAGAATCCCATGGACAGGTAGGCTACAGTCCATAGGGTCACAAAGAGCAACCGAGCAACTAACACACACTGCCCCCTCCCCCACACACATGTGCACAGATTAGGTGAGGACCAGGGAGAAAGGGAGAGTCCAGGATAACTCCTGGGTGTGTGAGTGGGTAGCTGGAGGGATAGTGGCTGCACAGCTCTGTTTACATTTGATCTCTTTCTTTAAGTGTGTTCTAAGACTTTTGCTTCTGTATCCCAAGAGGTCCTATACCCAGCATACAGCACGTCTGGCTATCTGAATACTCTGATTAGCTCCCCTCAGCTTTATATAAAATAGCTTTATTAAGATATGATTTACATACCATACAATGCACCCATCTAAAGTGTATGATTCAGTGATTTTAGTATATTCACAGATATGTGCAACCATCAACACAGTCAATTTTAGAACATTTCTCAAAAAGAAACATAAAATCCTTTAGCAATCTTCCTCTATTCTCCCCTTCTCTTGCCCTCATTCGTAGGCACTCATGAGACCTAATTTATGTCTCATAGATTTCCCTGCTCTGGGCATTTTGTATGAATAAAATCATATATGATCATACATGGCATTTCATTAGAATGAAGTCATATGTGATCATACATGGTCCTTTGTGACTGGCTTCTTTCTTTTAGCATAATGTCTTCAAGATTCATCCATCTTATGGCATATGTCAGATCTTCTTTTCTGTTTATAGCCAAATAACATTCCATTGTCTGGATATACCCCATTTTGTTTTTCTTTCATCAGTTGATGGATATTTGGGTTTTTCCACCTTCTGGCTATTATTAATCTAAATAAATCTACCATAAACATCTGTGTACCAGTCTCTGTGAAGACGAATCTCTCGGCATGTGTACAGCCTGTCTTAATGCTCTGATCGCATCCAGGGCAGAATAAACAGCAGGGGGTTGGATGGGATAAGGTGGCCCCATATTTGCCTGTCAAGGGAAGGGGCTTCAGTTTTACACATATTAAACACAGCCTTTTGTTTGTTTTATGATAAAAAGAGTTTCTTTGTTTTTCTCCTACTACCTCTGTGCCCACTCACAATTTTCTCCCAGCTGGTAAGGAAAAGGAGGCAAAATTCAAGGACCTGGTTGATTTAACCATTCCTGGTAACAAGTCTAAACTTTCCTTTGTTCATGACCCCATTTGTGCCCTCCTTATCCACTAAATGCCCCCCTCGCTCCAGGATGCTTCTGAGTATTTAAGATAACTAGAACTGTGATCGACCACCAGCCCCTCTCCCTCTCTTCCCCTGGTGAAGGCTTGGCCACCTGCCAGTCACAGCAGAGTGCCTTTATTCCTTCGGCTCGTGTTCAAGAGGGTCCCCTGTGTGTGCAGCTTCTGGGCATAGCTCTGTTGCCAGAGCAAGAGGAGCCTGGCTGCTTCTCACCTTTCCAGGCTGTTGTTGTGGGGCCAGGGGGGTGGGGGGAGGGTTCAGCTTTGAACTTTACCCAAAGTGCAGCTGAGCCTTATTGACTATCTGAGTCCTTGTCAGATCTCCAGGATTCTGTGGTGGCTCAAATGGTAAATGCAGGAAACCCTGTTCAGTCCCTGGGTCAGGAAGATCCCCTGGAGAAGGGACTGGCAATCCTCTCCAGTATTCTTGCCTGGAGAATTCCACGGACAGAGGAGCCTGGCAGGCTATAGTCCATGGGATCACAAAGAGTCATCTGAGCGACTAACACATTTCCAAAAAAAATTAAATAAGCATCTATGATAAAGCACATTGAAATTTCTATCAGATCTTCACTGTAGATCCTGTCCCAGCCAGCGCCCATGGAGCTGGGGTGGTGACCTCTCAGGATGCCTGGAGATGGCGGCCTCTTACAAAAAGCTGCTCCAGGACCTGCAGAAGTTGGCCCCTCTGACCTAGTGTTCATTGTACTCCTGTACTCCAGCTACCAGTTCTTGTCTGTCCGTCTTCTCCATTTCTGAAATGTCCACACAGGCAGTGGTGTCCTGGGGTCCGTTTGTATCAGCCCCTGAGAGCTGATTGCTGTCCTACCTTCCCAGCTCTGTGTTCAGTCCTGTCACATTGGTAGTTTGAAATCAGCCAGGGTAAGTATTTACTTTACAGAAATGGGCACATGCCAAGAATCAGGGCTTTGTTTACCTCCTGGAGAGTCTGTTGTTGAACATTTACTAGCATGTACGTGCTCACGGGTCCCTGCTGCTCTGCAGTGGGAAAGAGCTGCCTCTCTGGTTTTGATGGGCACAGTGGAGTCTTCAGTTAATAAAAGATAAGAATTGCAATAACAACAAAAAAACAAGCAACCCAGTCAAAAAATAATGCTGAGTAGACAACAAATCCTCCAGCACTTGGGGTACAATGCCTTTTTCTGAGAACAATTTGTTACTATAACCTTAAAGGAAAAAAAACTCCACTGGTGAAGAGGAAAAGGGAACATGTATGTTTTGAAGGTCCCACCATTCTCTATTTTGGTTTTGGTTTTGGTTTTTGTTTTGTTTTTGCCATTTGTGATAGTTAAAGGGGACCCATTGGAACTGATTTAGTGCAACAGAATCATTAAATTTAACTGTTTATGGTCCTTGGGCTTCCCAGGTGGCACAGTGGTATAGAATCTACCTGCCAATGCAGAAAACGCAAGAGACGTGGATCAGGAAGATCCTTGGAGTAGGAAATGGCTACCCACTCCAGTATTCTTGCCTGGAAAATTCCATGGACAGAGGAACAGGGTGGGCTACAGTCCATGGGGTCACAAAAAGTCTGACACGACTGGTCCATTGAGGCAAAATTCTGAGATTCTCCAACATAATCTCAGCTTTAGACTTATTTCTCAGCTGGTGTGCGGTGGTCCATGAGGAGGTCAGTGAAGCTGTAGAGTATTGAGACTCAAAAGTCCCCAAGTGATGGATAGATAAATGGCAGTGGTGTCTTGGGCATCTCCCTTCAACCAGAACAGTCAAGCATCCTCTATGTAGACAGGCCCATGTTAGCCCCTTACAGAGCAGAGGGAATACACCATATGACCTTGACCTTCTGAGGGTTTAGAGTTGAGTTGAGCAGCTATGCGAAGCAGTTCTGTCTCTCCTCTTTTTCAAAGAGCATACTCCTGGTGATCTGTGTTCAGCTGTAGAACTCCGTGTGACATGCTGAAGATGCTTTGTGGAAGGTCCCAGCATGACAGGACCAGAAAGATAACCAAGTTGAGCCCAGTAAGAGCTATGAAGCTTCTTCTGCCCCATATAGAAAAGTCTATGATAGGATATTGAGGCAAGTGTCATAGTGACCCCAAGAATGTTCATCAGATTTCACACTTAACAAAGAAAGAGGGATGGAGACTATGACTGACCAGAAACTCCTCTTCATTAGACAATTGCCATGTCATATTGCAAAGGTAGGTTAGTCTCTGCCATCATCAAGCATCAATATATTTTGCATCACCCTTTGACTTCAGAAGTAATCTGTAACCCAAGCCCCACTTATTTTTTCTATTTGACATTTATTTTAGCTTCATTAATTTTTCTGACAATTTCATAGAATAGGATATTAATGAGCAGGGGAATTAAAGAACAGTACTATTCTTCTACCTCTCTATTTGTTTCCCTAAACACTTGCAAGCATAAAAATCAGAGATTCTACAGCAGGAGTCTGCGTGCTGCATCCTATGAGCCAAATCTGGCTTGCCACCTGCTTTTGTAAATAGTTTCATTGAATAAGTTTATCCATTTACATACACTTTCACACTCAGTTGAGTAGTTGTAAAAAGACTTGATGGTCCACAAAGCTGAAAATATTCCCTATGTGGTTCTGTATAAGAAAAAATTTTGCCAACCCCTGCTCCTTAGACATAATGCTTCTTAGTAAAACACAACTTAAGTCTGGTAAAACAAAAATCTCTTTTTAAAGGTTCCCCTCCTAATCCCTTACTCTTTGGGGGGAAAAAGCATATTATGATATTGATTTTGACTAGACTTGAGTTCTCATCACAAGCTTTCATAGGACATCTGACAATAGTTGAATAGAATTAAGAAAAGATTTTATTTGCAGAATCCACAAAGCTATTTTCCCCAGTGTGTGCTGATTACTGAGTGCTAGCAAGTTGAACTTTTAACAGGAACCCAGAAAGAGGGGAATCAGAGTAATTTTAAGCCAAAATCATGATAGCAGTATCGCATGTAAATCTCAAACACATAACTCAGGACAGAGATAATTCATTTCACCGTAGGGAACATGGCTTCAAGTTGCAATTAAGCAAGTTGATCATTTCAACTGTTTAGTCTATGCTGCTTGATAAAAACAATAATGGAAGAGATTATCTAGCAGATGTGTAAGTTAATCATAAATGTCTTCTGGCTTCCCGATTTCCAAGGGCCTGACATGTCTTTCTGGTTGAGAATAGCAGGGCTGGGTGATTCGAGTCTGTAGTCAGAGTGTGTGGATCTCTACTGAGAGCTCGAGAGTCTAGAATGGCTTCTTCTTGGAAGTCAGCCCAGAGCTATCCTGTAGACACTGCCACTTGAGGTGCTTTCTGTGAGTGTGGTAGGTGTGTGATGGCCCCTCCCATAACCCTAACCTCATTTCCCACCACCCACCACTCTGACACCATGCTCACTCCAGCCACACTGCTCTCCTGGGTGTTCCTCAAGCATGCCCAGCAGCCTCATACTTTTGCATTTGAAATTCTCATCCTCATTACTCCCTTCTTAAATAGGTGCTTGGCTCCCTAACTTGCCTCTAGTATCTGCTCCAGTATCAAATATCCTCTTAACAGAGAAGCCTTTGCTGGCCACCCATTGTAACAGGGCACCCTTCCTTCTTGCTATCACTCTGACCTTCTTATTGCTTTTTTTTTTTTCATGGCATTTATTGCCATGTGGCATATTATGTATTTATTTGTTCTGTACTACCCGTTTCCTTCCTTGAGGGAAGACACTTTGATTTATTCACTGATGGATTACTAACTTCTAGAACTTATGCTTGGCACATAGTACACTCTCAATAAAGGTTTTTGAATGAAACAAAATGTGTTTGAATGTGTAGTGAAGCTGGCTTTTTATTGAGAAAGGGAGAAATATAGGAGCTGGCTTGTCTTCTCCGTACTAAGCCTTTGAAACATACCTTGTATCTCCATTTCACTAATGAGAGTGCAAAGAAGCCATTAGGAATACATATTTATTCCATAAACAGACCTGAGTTCAAGTCTTCACTTTGACATTTAATAACTATGCCCGTGACTTAATCTCTCCAACTCTTGTTTTTTTCACCTGTAAAGTGGATATAGCAATAGCACTTATTTTACAGATTTGTTAGAATTAAATGTTCAGTTCAGTTCAGTTCAGTTCAGTCGCTCAGTTGTGTCTGACTCTGCGACCCCATGAATCGCAGCACTCCAGGCCTCCCTGTCTATCACCAACTCTCGGAGTTCACTTGGACTCACGTCCATCAAGTCAGTGATGCCATCCAGCCATCTCATCCTCTGTCGTCCCCTTCTCCTCCTGCCCCCAATTCCTCCCAGCATCAGAGTCTTTTCCAGTGAATCCGCTCTTCACATGAGGTGGCCAAAGTAATGGAGTTTCAGCTTCAGCATCATTCCTTCCGAAGAAATCCCAGGGATGATCTCCTTCAGAATGAACTGGTTGGATCTTCTTGCAGTCCAAGGGACTCTCAAGAGTCTTCTCCAACACCACAGTTCAAAAGCATCAATTCTTCGGTGCTCAGCCTTCTTCACAGTCCAACTCTCACTTCGATACATGACCACAGAAAAAACCACAGCCTTGACTAGACGGATCTTTGTTGGCAAAGTAATGTCTCTGCTTTTGAATATGTAATCTAGGTTGGCCATAACTTTCCTTCCAAGGAGTAAGCGTCTTTTAATTTCATGGCTGCAGTCATCATCTGCAGTGATTTTGGAGCCCAAAAAATAAAGTCTGACACTGTTTCCACTGTTTCCCCATCTATTTCCCATGAAGTGATGGGACCGGATGCCATGATCTTCGTTTTCTGAATGTTGAGCTTTAAGCCAACTTTTTCACTCTCCACTTTCACTTTCATCAAGAGGCTTTTTAGTTCCTCTTCACTTTCTGCCATAAGGATGATGTCATCTGCATATCTGAGGTGATTGATATTTCTCCCGGCAATCTTGATTCCAGCTTGTGTTTCTTCCAGTCCAGCGTTTCTCATGATGTACTCTGCATATAAGTTAAATAAGCAGGGTGACAACATACAAGGAGCCTTGACGTACTCCTTTTCCTATTTGGAACCAGTCTGTTGTTCCATGTCCAGTTCTAACTGTTGCTTCCTGACCTGCATACAGATTTCTCAAGAGGCAGGTCAGGTGGTCTGGTATTTCCATCTCTTTCAGAATTGTCCAGTTTATTGTGATCCACACAATCAAAGGCTTTGGCATAGTCAATAAAGCAGAAATAGATGTTTTTCTGGAACTCTCTTGCTTTTTCCATGATCCAGCGGATGTTGGCAATTTGATCTCTGGTTCCTCTGCCTTTTCTAAAACCAGCTTGACCATCTGGAAGTTCACGGTGCACGTATTACTGAAGCCTGGCTTGGAGACTTTTCAGCATTACTTTACTAGCGTGTGAGATGAGTGCAATTGTGTGGTAGTTTGAGCATTCTTTGGCATTGCCTTTCTTTGGGATTGGAATGAAAACTGACTTTTCCAGTCCTGTGGCCACTGCTGAGTTTTCCAAATGTGCTGGCATATTGAGTGCAGCACTTTCACAGCATCATCTTTCAGGATTTGAAAGAGCTCAACTGGAATTCCATCACCTCCACTAGCTTTGTTCATAGTGATGCTTTCTAAGGCCCACTTGACTTCACATTCCAGGATGTCTGGCTCTAGGCCAGTGATCACACCATCGTGATTATCTGGGTTGTGAAGATCTTTTTTGTACAATTCTTCTGTGTATTCTTGCCACCTCTTCTTAATATCTTCTGCTTCTGTTAGGTCCATACCATTTCTCTCCTGTATGGTGCCCATCTTTGCATGAAATGTTCCCTTGGTATCTCTAATTTTCTTGAAGAGATCTATAGTCTTTCTCATTCTGTTGTTTTCCTCTATTTCTTACCTTGACATATATGTTTTAAAACACTATCTTTGTTATTTTAAGCATATTTCAATAGTGCACATTTCAGTTCAAGGTGACTGTCACCAGATTCCTCAATATGGATCCATATTGCATAACTAGCTGCTAAAATAGAGTCTTTACTATGATTTCAAAAGAAACAGTTAAAGTGATTAAATGGTAGATTAAAAGTGATTTTACGAGGCTAGGAGAAAACTGAAGATCAGTTCAGTTGAGTGATCATGTTTGATATTTTTCCTCTACAGAGAATTTTGAGACATATCATGTCAAATTAATTGATTTTCTGCTTATGATTTCAGTTTTTGCAGCACTCTTGGAAATACTTTCCTCACTCCAAGATCATAGGGACATTAATATATTATTTTCCTATAAAGTTTTTATGATTATTTTCTGTATTTAAATGTCTAGATTTATCTTGATACATGAAGTTACTTTTTTTCAAAAGAGCTATCAATGTATCCTTAATTAAATAATTCAGTACTGCAGTGTTGATAATTTGGAGCATAATAGTACATTTTGACTCTTTAGTAGAATTAGTCTCCTTCTTTCATCCTTTAAATTCCAGTTGGGAATAAGCTTTTTGATGGTTTAATCACTATTGTGTTATTTTTATTTAAAAAAAATCATTATATTGATAATATCAAAATCTCTCTGCCTATGAATAAGATATCTACTTCTTTTTATTTGGTTACTTTTATGCCCTTTAGTCCGGAGAGGGCAATGGCAACCCACTCCAGTACTCTTGCCTGGAGAATCCCATGGGCGGAGGAGCCTGGTGGGCTGCAGTCCATGGGGTTGCGAAGAGTCGGACACGACTGAGCAACTTCACTTTCACTTTTCACTTTCATGCATTGGAGAAGGAAATGGCAGCCCACTCCAGTGTTCTTGCCTGGAGAATCCCAGGGATGGGGGAGCCTGGTGGGCTGCCGTCTCTGGGGTCGCACAGAGTCAGACGTGAGTGAAGCGACTTAGCAGCAGCAGCAGCAGCATGCCCTTTAGTCATATTTTAAAGTTTTTTAAAAAATAAGTTTTAGTTAGCGTTTTGTGATTGCATGCCAGAGACTACAACTCTGGCCAACTTAATCATGTATTAGAAAGGCAGTGGAGACTTCACATAGTCAAAAGGAAGGCCAGAGAATCAGG
The DNA here is from genome assembly GCF_032452875.1 of Bos javanicus. Lineage (NCBI taxonomy): Eukaryota > Metazoa > Chordata > Mammalia > Artiodactyla > Bovidae > Bos > Bos javanicus. The sequence goes on along the minus strand of NC_083872.1, from coordinate 46,649,559 downwards.
CTGAGAAATAAGACAGGAACCAGGATAAAAATTCCCAGATCATTAAGGAAACACCTTAACACCTTGGACTAATGAACTGGTAGCAGTTTCTTTTGTCTTCACATTGGTCTGTTCAGGAAAGTCTTAAAAGCAAACCTGATTGGCTAAGCTTAGGACACATGCCTGCCCCTTCGATGTACTGAGGCAGCGAGAAGAAGGATCAGGCAGAACAAATTTCAGGAACCTTTCAAGAGGGCAGAACACCTGGATTATCTTTGGCAACAAGGCTGAACATAGTGTTTTTAGACCAAAAATTTCCAAAATGAAACAGAATTTGTAGAAAATGAAAATTGTCCACTATCAGAAGAAAGTAGACATTTATTGGAAAACTATTCCAAGCTGGTGAAACAGAATTTTGTTTAAATCATCAACTCCTCACTGATTTCCTTGGAAGATATTTGTATCCCTAGAGAGATTAAGTTTATCAAAGTGATCCAGTCATTCTCCCAGTCTCACCCAAACATGAAATGCCTGCTTTGGGATAAGAGCACAGCTCATTCAAACCTCATCCCACTCATCTTTTCTTGCAAGGGCAGGTAACCACTGAAGACTCCACAGAGGAAATAGGAACCCAGTTAAAACATTAAGCAAGAAGACATTTTGGCAGCAAGGACTGAGATACATCCAGCTATCTCCAATGTTAGATTATGTGGGTACTAAGTATTAATTCTGGAGCAGGAAATGGCAATGCACTCTAGTGCTCTTGCCTGGAGAATTTCATGGACAGAGGAGCCTGGCGGGCTACAGTCCATGGGGTTGCAAACTGTCAGACACAACTGAGCAACTAACACACACACACAAGTATTAACTCATTAATTTATTTGTTTGCCTAATAAAAGCATACTGATTCCTAAGTGACATTACGGCATTGGAAGGACAGATCTAGTGGTAAAGGTAGTCATTTTTATTTTTCAATTTATTAAACAAGTGTTTATTTAACAACTACTGTTTGCCACATACTGTTCTTGGTTTGATATAGAAAGCCTATAGGAAGCTCTGTTGTAATCATTAGAATTTACCCAATCTGCTCTTCAGATAATGACACAGACTGAATTGTGTCCTCCCAAAATTCTTTTATGTTGAAGTCCTCAGCTCCAGTGTGATGGTATTTGGAAACTGGGCTTTTCAAAGACAATCAGGTTTAGCTGAGGTCATGAGGGTGAGGCCCTTAGGAGGGGATGGTGTGTGTGTATGCTTAGTCGCTCTGTTGTGTCCGACTCTTTGCAACCTCATGGACTGTAGCTTGCCAGGCTCCTCTGTCCATGGGATTACCCAGGCAAGAGTACTGGAGTGGGTCGCAATTTCCTTCTGCAGGTGATCTTCCCCACCCAGGGAGCGAACCCAGGGATCTCCTGCACTGCAGGCAGATTCTTTACCTCTGAGCCACCAGGAAAGCCCAGAGTCGGCATTAGCACTCGTAAATGAAGATACACCAGGAAACTTGCACTTTCTCTTTCTCTCTTGCTCTTGCACTCTTACTCTGCCGTGGGAGAACACAGCCATTCACAGATCAGGAAGAAAGCTTTCACAGAAACTGACCATGCTGCATCTAGATCTTGGATTTCCAGTCTCCGTAACCAAGAGAAAATCAGTGTCTGTCATTTAAGCCACACAGACCATGGCATTTTGTTATGGCAACTTGAGATGACTCATACAGGCGGAGTCTAGCTCTGCCTGAGGGAGGCATACTCTAAAACTGGACATTTTGCTCATTGAAGCTTCATCTGAAATATCGAAAACTTTGGTAGCAGAAATCTAGAGGCACTCCATTAAGAAACTCCTTTATTCTGAATTGTCAGGGAGCTGTTTTGATAAGTTCAAGAATTTTCTTTGACAACTGATTTCTCCAGCTTCAAATTTGTTAATCAAGTAAACTAAATATACCATACTCACAGAAAACTAGTCAATCTAATCACACTAGGACCACAGCCTTGTCTAACTCAATGAAACTAAGCCATGCCCGTGGGGCAACCCAAGACGGGCGGGTCATGGTGGAGAGATCTGACAGAATGTGGTCCACTGGAGAAGGGAATGGCAAACCACTTCAGTATTCTTGCCTTGAGAACCCCATGAACAGTATGAAAAGGCAAAATGATAGGATACTGAAAGAGGAACTCCCCAGGTCAGTAGGTGCCCAATACGCTACTGGAGATCAGTGGAGAAATAACTCCAGAAAGAATGAAGGGATGGAGCCAAAGCAAAAGCAATACCCAGCTGTGGATGTGACTGGTGATAGAAGCGAGGTCCGATGCTGTAAAGAGCAATATTGCATAGGAACCTGGAATGTCAGGTCCATGAATCAAGGCAAATTGGAAGTGGTCAAACAAGAGATGGCAAGAGTGAATGTTGACATTCTAGGAATCAGCGAACTGAAATGGACTGGAATGGGTGAATTTAACTCAGATGACCATTATATCTACTACTGCGGGCAGGAATCCCTCAGAAGAAATGGAGTGGCCATCGTGGCCAACAAAAGAGTCTGAAATGCAGTACTTGGATGCAATCTCAAAACGACAGAATGATCTCTGTTCATTTCCAAGGCAAACCATTCAATATCACTGTAATCTAAGTCTATGCCCCAACCAGTAATGCTGAAGAAGCTGAATGGTTCTGTGAAGACCTACAAGACCTTCTAGAACTAACACCCAAAATAGATGTCCTTTTCATTATAGGGGACTGGAACACAAAAGTAGGAAGTCAAGAAGCACCTGGAGTAACAGGCAAATTTGGCCTTGTAATACGGAATGAAGCAGGGCAAAGACTAATAGAGTTTTGCCAAGAAAATGCACTGGTCATAGCAAACACCTTCTTACAACAACACAAGAGAAAACCCTACACATGGACATCACCAGATGGTCAACACTGAAATCAGATTGATTATATTCTTTGCAGCCAAAGATGGAGAAACTCTATACAGTCAACAAAAACAAGACCAGGAGCTGACTGTGGCTCAGATCATGAACTCCTTATTACCAAATTCAGACTTAAATTGAAGAAAGTAGGGAAAACCACTAGACCATTCAGGTATGACCTAAATCAGATCTCTTATGATTATACAGTAGAAAAATAGATTTAAGGGCCTAGATCTGATAGAGTGTCTGATGAACTATGGAATGAGGTTTGTGACATTGTACAGGAGACAGGGATCAAGACCATCCCCATGGAAAAGAAAGGCAAAAAAGCAAAATGGCTATCTGGGGAGGCCTTGAAAATAGCTGTGAAAAGAAGAGAAGTGAAAAGCAAAGGAGAAAAGGAAAGATATAAGTATCTGAATGCAGAGTTCCAAAGAATAGCAAAAAGAGATAAGAAAGCCTTCCTCAGCGATCAATGCAAAGAAATAGAGGAAAACAACAGAATGGGAAAGACTAGAGATCTTTTCAAGAAAATTAGAGATACCAAGGGAAGATTTCATGCAAAGATGGGCTCAATAAAGGATAGAAATGGTATGGACCTAACAGAAGCAGAAGATATTAAGAAGAGGTGGCAAGAATACACAGAAGAACTGTATAAAAAAGATCTTCACGACCCAGATAATCACAATGGTGTGATCATTGACCTAGAGCCAGACATCCTGGAATGTGAAGTCAAGTGGGCCTTAGAAAGCATCACTATGAACAAAGCTAGTGGAGGTGATGGAATTCCAGTTGAGCTCTTTCAAATCCTGAAAGATGATGCTGTGAAAGTGCTGCACTCAATATGCCAGCACATTTGGAAAACTCAGCAGTGGCCACAGGACTGGAAAAGTCAGTTTTCATTCCAATCCCAAAGAAAGGCAATGCCAAAGAATGCTCAAACTACCACACAATTGCACTCATCTCACACGCTAGTAAAGTAATGCTGAAAAGTCTCCAAGCCAGGCTTCAGTAATACGTGCACCGTGAACTTCCAGATGGTCAAGCTGGTTTTAGAAAAGGCAGAGGAACCAGAGATCAAATTGCCAACATCCGCTGGATCATGGAAAAAGCAAGAGAGCTCCAGAAAAACATCTATTTCTGCTTTATTGACTATGCCAAAGCCTTTGATTGTGTGGATCACAATAAACTGGACAATTCTGAAAGAGATGGAAATACCAGACCACCTGACCTGCCTCTTGAGAAATCTGTATGCAGGTCAGGAAGCAACAGTTAGAACTGGACATGGAACAACAGACTGGTTCCAAATAGGAAAAGGAGTACGTCAAGGCTGTATGTTGTCACCCTGCTTATTTAACTTATATGCAGAGTACATCATGAGAAACGCTGGACTGGAAGAAACACAAGCTGGAATCAAGATTGCCGGGAGAAATATCAATCACCTCAGATATGCAGATGACACCATCCTTATGGCAGAAAGTGAAGAGGAACTCAAAAGCCTCTTGATGAAAGTGAAAGTGGAGAGTGAAAAAGTTGGCTTAAAGCTCAACATTCAGAAAACAAAGATCATGGCATCCGGTCCCATCACTTCATGGGAAATAGATGGGGAAACAGTGGAAACAGTGTCAGACTTTATTTTTGGGGGCTCCAAAATCACTGCAGATGGTGACTGCAGCCATAAAATTAAAAGACGCTTACTCCTTGGAAGGAAAGTTATGACCAACCAAATAGCATATTCAAAAGCAGAGCATTACTTTGCCAACAAAGATCCGTCTAGTCAAGGCTATGGTTTTTCCAGTGGTCATGTATGGATGTGAGAGTTGGACTGTGAAGAGGGCTGAGCGCCGAAGAATTGATGCTTTTGAACTGTGATGTTGGAGAAGACTCTTGAGAGTCCCTTGGACTGCAAGGAGATCCAACCAGTTCATTCTGAAGGAGATCATCCCTGGGATTTCTTTGGAAGGAATGATGCTAAAACTGAAACTCCAGTACTTTGGCCACCTCATGCGAAGAGTTGACTCATTGGAAAAGACTCTGATGCTGGGAGGTATTGGGGGCAGGAGGAGAAGGGGATGACAGAGGATGAGATGGCTGGATGGCATCACTGACTTGATGGACATGAGTCTAAGTGAACTCCAGGAGTTGGTGATGGGCAGGGAGGCCTGGAGTGCTGCGATTCATGGGGTCGCAAAAATCGGACATGACTGAGCAACTGAACTGAACTGAAACTAAATATGCTGCTAGTAAACACAGTGAAATAAACTTTGGGAGTAAGCAGAGATTAGAACAGATGAGGACTAGCAGGAAGTTTGGTTTTATCAAGTGACAGATATGAACATAGCTGCATCACAAACTGCTGAGATGTTAGGCTGTTCATTAAAGAAATGCTGTATGATTATAACAGCAGGAGAGTGAGAATGGAAAGATATTTCTGTAAAGGAGTTATTGAGTTGGCCCAGAAGTTCATCCAGGTTTCTCCATAAGGTAGTGTAGAAAAACTGAACGAACTTTTGGGCCAACCCATATAATAAGTGAGCAGCATGAAGTGTTAGTTTTGTTCATAAGATGGTTGAAAATGCAGAACACCCGAAAGACCTGATGTTATCTATAGAGTAGCAGCTGATTCAAGGATGCACAAAGAGACATAGATCATCGGAGGGACGTTTGACCCACTATCAGAAACACCGTGTAGGATGTCCCTCCATCCTTAAGAGTCACGCCCTCCTAGGACCTAAGCTCCTTTGGCTCCGAACACAGGAAAGTCTAAGTCCTACATCTTTTGCAGCTGGTTTCATACCTTTGCAGGAGGTCAAAGGGCTCCATAGGTATCATTCTAACATGTGAACAATGTAATAATGACCCCATTTTTTTTTCTTTTACCATTTTAACCAATTCTGGTTTCTCTTCATATTCAACATAATTATAATAATATGAAAAAGAATTTTTTTGTTTCCTCTATTAGTAAAATTCTTAGAACTACCCCAATACACAATCTCTGTGGATGACTTTATTAGATTATGCACCTGGAACAAGATCCTAGTGACTCTCTGCTCACATAGAAGGCAGAATAATGCTCCCTCCCCAAAGATGTTTACATCCTAATTCCTGGAGCCTGTGAATATGTTATTTTACATGGTAAAGGGGAATCAAGGTTGCAGATGGAGTTAAAGTTGCTCATCAGCTGACCTCAAAATAGGGAGATTATCCTGGCTTATCTAGATGGACCCACATAATTACAGGGATTTTTAAATGTGAAAGATGAAGGCAAAGAGTTAGTTTTAGAGTGATGCTAGTGAGGGAGTGAGGATTTGACCTGCCATCACTGGCTTTGAAGGTGGAGAGTGGCCATGAGCCAAGGAATGCAGGTGACCTATAAAAACTGGAAAAAGCAGGGAAACAGATTTACCTCTAGAGCTTCTAGGAAAAAAAACAACCCCATGGACATTTTTATTTTAGTCCAGTTAGACTTACACTGGGCTTCTCTCATAGCTCAGTTGGTAAAGAATGTCCCTGCAATGCAGGAGACCTGGGTTCAATCCCTGGGTCAGGAAGATCCCATGGAGATGGAAATGGCAAATCACTTAAGTATTCTTGTCTGGATAATCCCACGGACAGAGGAGCCTGGCAGGCTACAGTCCATGGGGTTGCAAGAGTCGGACATGACTTAGCGACTAAACCACCACCACCATATTCATTTCGGAAATTCCCTGGTAGCTCAGTACATAAAGAATCTGACACCCAGATTTTGTCTCTGGGTCAGGAAGATACCCTGGAGAAGGAAATGGCAACCCACTCCAGTATTCTTGACTAGAAAATGCCATGGACAGAGGAACCTGGTGGGCTGCAGTCCATGGGGTCGCAAGAGTCAGACATGACTTGGTGACTAAACCACAACCAGATGTATATTGGACTTCTGATCCTCAGAACTGTAAGATAATAAAGTTGTTTTAAGCCATTATGATGGTGGTGATTTGTTACAGCAACCGTAGGAAATTAACATACTTGATAGTGTTAGACACCTTTGTCTAATACTACAAAGGCAGATCGTGTAAATGGTTAGAGAAATTGGGCAACTCAAGAATATGGTTCTATATCTCATGGGATTCTGATCAAAGGCATGTAGAAGTACAACACAGAAGTTGAGGCTCTTCAAATAGTGATATTTGGATCAGAAGGAATTTTGATCATTCATATAATGATTGAAATTAAAATCACAAAAGCTGGTGAAAATAGCTTTTTCTTCAGATGCAGAACAGCCTTATGGCAGGTTTAAAAACCAAGTCTAAATTTCAGTTTCTTTGAAATAATGGATCCTTTGAACCATTTTGCTTTTTACCAGATTAGAGGACATCTGAAATGAAGCATGAAGGAAATTCAATCTATGAAAACAGATCTTTTGAAACTATTATAGTAATTATTCCTGATCCCAAGTTCTTATGCAAAATTTCCATGTATTTTTTGGTAACTGGAAAAATTGTATTTCTTGTATAGCTAAATTGTGAGTTCTGCTTACTGGGAATAATTGGGATAATAATAATGCATTACTCCTTATTCTTTCTTGTTTTTTTTAGATGGAACTGGCTTGTCTACACAATAGTGTATCTGAAATGAACAAACTAATAAACTAAAATATAATTAGCACCTTACAGTGGGGTGACCAGATGTGCAAAAGGATAACAATAATAAAATAACATTTGCATAGCAGTTTATACTTTACAAAGAGATTTCACGAGTATTTATCTGTAAAGATTCTGTGAAGTACACAAGAAGAATTATCTTTTTTCTTTAATAGATAAAGAAATAAATTGACTTGCCCCTAATCACACCTTATACGTGGGAGAATCCAGGTCCTTTGGTTACACACTTGCCACCATGCCTCACTCCACTGGGAAAAAGAATCGCTACCCAGCTCTTCAGACTCACAGCAAAAGAGAACTTGGAATCCACAGCAAGGATGTGTATGTTTGTTGTAATGCTACTTACAGGGCTCATTACAGGAAAAGATGCTTTTTTTTTTTTTTGGAGTTAATATAATATAATAATATTCCTTGTCTCTGACTTCTCTGCTCTGAGCTGTTGCTATTTTTACTTCTTTATCTCCTTCCTCAGCAATCTGGTGGACTCTAAGTCTCAACTTTGGTAATTTGCCCTGTACCTCACCCCATATTCCCTTGACATACTCCCCTGGTTCCCCTTTAGTGCTTCAGGGCATCATTTTTATATTTGCTCTCTGCTCTCATGTAGACTGGCAGGAAGTAAAAGGCAATTAGCCTGCCTTCCATCCCATCCCCACCTCCCACAGCCAAGTCTATGGCAAATGCTCACCCTCCTCCAGACCAGAAGAACTTTTGTCCCTACCTGCCGTATCTTTTTTGGAGAGAGAGGCAAAACAAGTACTCTACACACCATCACAAACTTCAAATGGTGAAAACATCATCTCATTGATTGTCTTTACAGAGCGTGCTACTGCAATTGCTTCATTGAAATTGATAGAAAGGTTATTTGTAAGAAACTTTTAAGGTTTACAGTGAATCCTAGCTCTACAGTCCTGTTTTCTCTTTTTTTTTTCTTCTTTTCTTTCTTTCTGCATGATCTTTCATTTCTCAAATATAAATTCTTCTACCTTGGAGATTTTCAGAAATCAAATTTTCTACAGTTGGTGAGGAATTATATTGAAAATATGGACTGCTTACATTATATGATATTTGAGATTTTAGTTAGGTGTCATTTCCAAAAATCATTATCACCTTTTCAATGAAAATCATTTTTTAAAATAAAAGCATGTAGGAGATTTTAAGGGAAATGCTCTCAAGCAGTCTAGCCCAGATGAGATGCAAATTGCCATTTTATTAAACTAGAGCAGCAATTATCTTTAATATCCAACAGGGAAACAGATGTAGTTGGGGTTGAGATCGAATGCAAGGCTGTCAGAACAGAAATCCCTACAACTGGAAGCACATTTTTGCCATACAAGCTTTATCTATAGTGGTCTGGAAGAGATCTGATTTCTGATCTGCATCTAAGGAAGTTTATTGAAGGCAAAGATAAAAGTCTCTGAGTAATGTGGCAAGCATCTTGATGATGGCTATGGTATTTCCTTGACTTTTCAAGGTACCCAAGTAGCTTCTCCTTCTTGAGTTTGGCTTTATTATGGTTAATGTCAGGGAATCATAGCATTCTTGGGAATGATGAAGAGGATTCCAGATAAGTGAGAAATGCACAGGATGGGCATTGCTGAGAAGCTGCCATTCTTTGGTCAGGTGCAACAAAGAACAATCACATCCTTCTGTGATGTAATTGGCACCTTATAGCAGGGGGACCAGATGTGCAAAAGGATAACAATAATAAAATAATATTTGCATAGCAGTTTATGCTTTACAAAGAGATTTCATGAGTATTTATCTGTAAAAATTCTGTGAGGCAGACAAGAAAAATTATCTTTTTTTTTAATAAATGAAGAAATAGAGAGGCTGACTGGCCCCTAATCACACCTAATACCTAATATATGGGAGAATCCAGGCCCTCTGGCTACACGCTTGTCACCATACCTCACTCCACTGGGGAAAGAGTCGCTACCCAGCTCTTCAGACTCAGCAAAAGAGAATATGAAATCCACAGTAAGGGTGTGTGTTTTTGTTGTGGTGCTACTTACAGGGCTCATTACAGGAAAAGATGCCTTTTTAACAGGGGGTGGCCAAGAATGAAAAAGCAAGAGAAGTAAGAATTAGTAAGAATGAGGTAGGTAGGGCTTGAGGAGAGATTGAGAAGGAAAATGAGAACTGTGAACTAAAACTGAAAACCAAAATGAATCCAAACATTTTTTCAGGAACAAAAAACTAAAAGGGAGAAAACCCACAAACATGAGATCACTTGTGACCCCAGCCCTAATCTCAGAATAGCAAAACACTGTCATTAACAAGAAACACCTGGATAAACACACAGCGTGAACTCACTTTTTTGAACCTCCTTATTTGGAAAGGGCATCGCACCCAAACCTGGAGAAGGGGATGGGAAACCCAGTCCACTATTCTTGCCTGGAGAATTCCATGGACAGAGGAGACTGGTGGGCTGCAGTCCGTGGGGTTGCAGAGTCATACGCGACTGAGCGACTAACTCTTTGCATTTGAAAGAATGGACAACACCCATAAAGCAGGATGAAAACCAGCTCAAGTTGGGTGAAAGGTTTTCCAAGATTGGCAGCTCACTGGGGGCAAGTACAGGCGACAGAGTCAGTGCGTGACCAGCTCCAGGGAGCATGGGTCACGCTTCCATTTTTCATCACCCAGCCTCACTGCCTCCAAGGTGTTCAGTGTGACATGGGGACAGCTAATGGGAGTGAGGAGGAAACCTGAATCTGTACTCTGGTCCCCCTGCCACTCTGACTTGGTCACTTCATTACAGACTTCTTGTCAGAGGACCTTCCTTAGGGTTCCTTTGCTGGGTCACAGAGGCTATACAAGTCACCTTGACAAGAAATTTTCTCTGACCCCTGAGAGTGGGAAAAGGAAGAGACTCCGGTGAGTGCTGAGTGCCAGTGAACCTATGAAGAACATGACCTGTTTATGGTTTGTTCTGGTTGCGCTGATTCAGCCAGTGCATTGAGCCTGAACAATTCTTTAAAACTGGGAGAGATGGCAAATATCTAGGGTGCTTCTCACTCATGTTGGACATTGCCTGTCAAGCACTTTTTTCTTCCCCCCAGGCCTGGACACAGCTAGTCATGCCACTGTCATCAATCCACCAACCCAAATTACCATGACGAATGACAGTCTCTTTTGCCAACCTTCTCCTAGACATTTGGGTAACTTAGCAGGCCTGTAACTCTTTTGCGACAGACAGAAGTCCAAGTTGCAGGTGGTGGCATGCAACCTTAGGGGAAGCTGGGATGAGTTCAGATCTCCCAGGTGAATCCTTGCTCCCATCTTTCCATGGGCCAGTCGTTAAAGACTCAAGCCCTTTGTTAGATATAGAGGCAAGAATGGAAAAGTTAAGGAGAAAGGTCACACAAGGTTGGACCACCCCAAAGGGTACAGGGAAATAGGTGTTCTTGGAAACATATCTGCTGACTGTGAACAAAAATAAATGGGCCAGAACCAACTCATCCTGGGATAGTGTATCATCACAATCAAAACCCAAACAAAACCAAATAAAACAGCAGTGGTAAAAGAAAAACAAGGAGAGGATCTCTAGCTGCTTAGGTTTTTCAAAGAAAGGTGTCTAACTTCCTCTATCTTTACATGTCCGGTGTAATCCTAAAGCTGCAAAATAAGTCTACAGTGATTTACTGACTCTAGGAAATAATCTGTTGCTGCTTTGTGTCTCAAACTGAACCTCAATTTGGTAGTGAATTGAATTACTAGTGAATTAGCTATGGTAAAATGCAAACTTCAGTTTAGTATTGGGCTAGAGCCTAATGTCAAAACAATCCTTGTTTCTAGGTTCAATAATTGGTTCATAATTGGTTGATTTGGGGAAAAAGAAAACAATTGTTTGAGTGGCTTGGTAGAAAAGATTGGGGCAGAATCTCAACCCAGGCCCAGCCATTGAGCCTGTGGCCATGTCACGCTCCCTCCCTACAGACTGTGCTCTCTCAATGGCACCAATGTTTTGTGATTATCTGATGAGACCATTAGAAACCCTGAATGGCTGGGTTGTCTCTCCTGCCAGTCTCTTTTTCTCATAACTAAGGCTTATTATGTGTGAAAGAAAGAAAAAATATGCTAAGTTGAAAAGTGATAGAATTGAAAAGACAATGAACAGCTGAAGTTAAATATATCTTTTCAATTTAGTGCTTTATTTAAGGGTTTCAACTCAAAGCTTACACACATTATGTTTTCTTGAGCCCATCCAGGAAGTCATATCAGTTTCAAGAAGGTTGACTCACTTGAGCCCTTATTTGCATGACCATTTAATGGAGAAGATAAAGGGCTGTATTAGCTACACTGCTTTGTTCTTTGCAGGATTCCATCTCCATTCTCTCCAGTCCCCCACATGCTTTTTTCCAAAGACCTATTGAGACAGAGAGGGTTAGTACTCCAAATGCAATTTGGTTAGATGCACAAAAGAAAAATGCTTAAATATCAGAAACCACTCTCTGAGCTAATTGCCCTTTGAGTACAAAGTAACAAAGCTGAGAATCTATGGCAAAATTAGAATTGCTTCTAACATGATAATTTGAGCCTTGGGTTACGGTCAAATTACTTACACTTCTCCATAAATGAACTTTCCCCTCCTCGTTTTACTACTTTAAAGTATATAGAACATTGAATAATAATATAAAAGTTCCAAATATATGTTTAATGTAGTAGTTTGGAGATTGGAAAGATATAAAAGGGCCCAAATTCTACAACTGAGATTTATATTTTCTCAATGTATGCACTTATTGTCCCTTTTATATTGGTTAATATTTCCCCCATTATCTTAGCATTCCCCCATTATCCATATATATTCCATATGTACATTTTATTATCTTTTTACTGGTATGACTCTCCATTTGGACAACTGTTCTTTAGACCTGTGAGAGTGGGGACCCTGCTGCAGCAGCTGATAAGTTCTAAGATTAAAAACTTACTAATGTTCACAAGTTTATTACACTGTCCATGCCTAAGTAAATTGCGTTTAACATACAAATCCCTTGAGAAGTCGAAGTTAGAAAATATGGTAGAAGTTGAAGTGACTTCAAGAAAACCTTATTTGTTTCATCATCATCTCTGTTTTAATTTCCTTATTCCCTTTTAGCTTTTCCCAACCATCTTCCAACATTTCCATTTGTACTGAACAATCTTGAACATAATTCATTTCTCTCTAAATTTGTGGAATATTTTCCCAAGTTTTCTTCTGTTAGATTACTCATAACTCATGAAAATTTACTAGATAGGCTATCGATAAAAGGGGAGGATTGACCAAATAGAACCACTAGGAAATGGTGTGAGGCTAGGAGGCTACAGTGCCTTTTGAGGCAGGGCTGATGATTATGAAATCAGGACTGCTGCTGCTGCTGCTGCTGCTAAGTCGCGTCAGTCGTGTCCAACTTTGTGCGACCCCATAGATGGCAGCCCACCAGGCTCCCCCATCCCTGGGATTCCCCAGGCAAGAACACTGGAGTGGGTTGTCATTTTCTTCTCCAATGCAGGAAAGTGAAAGTGAAGTCACTCAGTCGTGTCTGACTCTTAGCGACCCCATGGACCTTCCAGGCTCCTCCGTCTATGGGATTTTCCAGACAAGAGTAATGAAGTGGGGTGCCATTGCCTTCGCCATGAAATCAGGACTATTCAGAGTAAATGGGAACCAGTAGGGATGGTGGGTTCATTCTAGGACTGCACAGGAAGAGGGATAAAAATTACATCCATGGAAATTTACATTTTTAAACTTTTTATATTGGCAAAAAATAAAAGCATGAAGATGTGTGAAAACTCATAAATCTTTGGGAAGCATGTACATTGATAAACTCTATTGAATGCCAATATCTATTAGAATTTTCATTGCATATACATTTTGATCCAGAAATCCTATCTCTAGGAATTCATTGTACACGCCCATAGGTGTACAGAGCTATATGTAGGAAGATATTCCTTGCAGCATTGCTTATAGTAACAACTGAAATAAACAGTTGAGAGAAATGGTAAAATAAATAAAATAAGGTACATATAATGCAATGCTGGGTGTAACCATTTTTAAAAACGAGGCAGCTCTCTATGTACTAATGTGGAACGACATTTGCACCAGTTATCTATTGCCACCATAATGTCATGTAACACATCATCCAGAATTTAGTGGCTTAACATAGTAATTATTTATTTAGCTCAAGAGTCTGTAGGTTGTTGACTTAGGCTGAGCAGTTCTTCCAGTTTTGGCTGGATATTGGCCAAAGTAATCAAGGAGCATAGTCTTACCTTCCACCACCAAATGTGCATCATACCTGTGTTGATACCCAACTATATTCTGTCTTCCCTTGGCCCAGAGGGGGTGTCCTGCTCTGGCTCCTGTCTCAGGCTCACCTCTCCATAAGGTTCCCTATTCAATGACATTGACTCTGCAGTTGCCCCCCTCTCTCTTGCATCATCTACTTTCCCTCTATGCTATATAATTAAAAACAAAACATGTTGTGCTGCCTTGCATCTAAAAACAAAATAGCTTCTATAAACCCAGAGACCCATTTCCTGCTTCCTCTTTCAGCAAAAATCCAGAGTTATCTATACACATCGTCTCCACTTCCTCATCTTCTTTTCTTTCTTGAACTCTGACCTATGTCCCCATCATAGCTATTGCTTTTTCCCACATCTCCAGTGATTTCCACACTGTCACATTAAATGGCTCCTTCTTGGTCCTCACCTTACTGAACCGCTCGGTGGCATTTGACAGAGTTGATTCCTCCACCGTTTCTGAATCTTTCTTCTCTTCGCTAGTGGAAAACTACTCCTTGTTCTCCATCTACCTCACTGGCCACACTTCTCGTTGTCATTGACTGTATCCTCTTCATCTTCCTGACCCCCTCATGTTGCAGTGCTCCAGGACTCATTCCTCAAAATATTTTCTGTTCCCACTAGTTTCCTAGGCAATTTCATCCTGTAAATAGCAACTACATGTTGATCGATCTCAAATTAATTGTCTTTTATGAGAGATTTCCTTTTTTTGCAACTGTGGGAAGAAATGCAGTAAATACCTTTACATATGTATCCTTGATTTCTTGATTAATATTAATTTTACTTGTAGATAGTTGGGTGAAAGGGTATATGTATTTTAAAATTTACCAGCTATTATTAAATTGTTTTTAAAAAGACAGCAATGCCACATTTCCACCAGAAATCTATGAAAGCATAATTTTTCTTATACCTTTGCATGTAATAGGTGTTATCATTTCATTTTTATGTCAGATAGGTCTAAGGAGATGTCAGCATTTAGGAACTGAGTAGCACCAGTGAATCTAGTGTAACTAACAAGAGAAGTGGAGTGAAAGGCAGTAGGAGGGTTATTATTGAAATAACAAACTTTCTGTATTGGGTACTCTAAGGGAAGAGGAGATGAGAGGATAGCATATTCTGCAAAAGTCTTAGTAGAACAACTGAGCAAGCTTCCTAGTATGAGGAAGATAATGGTTCAGAGACTTTTGGAAATACAATAAATGTCTGCTTCAGGCAATTGCCTTGGTTAATATCATGCTTAGCTGAAAGTAGCAGAGGCTCATAATAAAAAACAATCTCTTATGCAGCAGTCTGGATGTAACAGTTTAAGAAGTTGTCTAGAAGACTTGAAAGGCTCTGTCACCATGGCAGTTTTTTCTGTTTCTGTAGCACATGTGGTTTCAATTCCCCAGATCACCTCATAATCAAATATAGGCTGCTGGAGCTCCAGCAATTACATTCCCATCAAGCAGTGGAAAGAAAGAAAGAAGAAAAGCACATTTCCTCCCTTGAAGGACATTTCTAGAAATTGTGCACATTAATTCTGCTTATAACTCATTGGCAAGACCAGGAAATACCTTGTTCTGAATACCCAGCTAGAAATCAGAGGTTATTTTTGCAGGATGAGGAAAAAAGAAAAACAAATAGTGGGAAAAATTAGAAGCTTCTGTCATTAGCTATCACTGGGCCCCAAGTAGAAACTGTCAAGGAAAAGGCTTAGCTACAATGATGACGACACGTCTCCAGGTTTGGATTATTACACAGAGCCTTAGATGGGAACTGATTATCTTGAAAAAATGGACATGATTGCGTTCATTTCTGCTAAACATCCTAAACAAGCAGTTCTTAATGGGAGGCGATTTTGTCCCCATTACCCAAGAGACATTTGGTAATTTGAGACATTTTGACTTGTCCCAATTGTCCAAAAGAGAGGAAGGGGGATAGGGGTGGGGGTAGGTGCTACTGGCATTAGTGAATGGAGGCTAAGCGTGCCATATACACAAGATAGCCACCACTACAAAGAATTCTCCAGTCCAAAACATGCCGAGGTTGGTAAATGCTGCCCTAGACAATCGATAGACGTTTGGGTCAAATTTCAGGGTCTGAGCAAAGAACAGTGTATATTGCCAATTTTTAATGATTAAAGTAATTAAGTTCCATATTTCTTTGGTTTCATTTGTGCCATGGAATCCTCATTTGATCCATTAGGCCAAAAATTAAAGAACTGTTTTGCAGATACATAGTGACCTCTTTTATGCAGAACTATTTTGCTCTGTGACAACATGACTCTCTTTATAACATTAGTATGTCCATTTCACAATCATTTTTAACCCTCCAGACCCATCTACCTTCCTACATTTCCCTGAAATGGATAAAATACTTCTGCTTCTCATTGCTTCCCTTTCACTGCCCTTACCATGTAGTGCAGGGATCAGATGCTGAAGTGTCTGAATCGCCTACTATGTTGCAAGCTTGTCAAAATCAAAGACCATATTCCATTTATCTTTGTAGTTCTAGTGCCCAGTGCAGAGTATGCAACTTAGAAGGTGCAACAATATTAATTGAACTGAACTAAGCTCCTGTTTATTCTTAGAGTGTTCTTCATGCCAGGCCTACTTGGATATGTTCTGGTTTGGCTCCCACAGGAAAAATCGCATCACTACTTACATTAAGCAAAATGTTTCCCATTCTGTTACTTTTATGTCAAATCCAGAGTATGGGAAAACTCAGAGACCAGAGGCTGACGTGTAAATAGCTTGATTCTTCTGTGACTTCTCTGGGTAGGCTACCTCCCTATGGTTATATTTTTGCCCCATCACAGCCGGCTTTCAAACACAAGTATGTACTAGAAATTCATTGAGATGATTTCTGTTCAACAGAAATTGAGTATGTTCCATTTTGAAGTGTTTTTGAGAGAAAAAAGATTGAAGCTGGCATAAATTTGGTAGGTTGGGTGCAAAGAAGTTGAGGAATAAAGATGGAGGAGGCAGAAAGCCATTGAGATACAGCAACTGGCAGTCATGGGAACAGAGCAAGGGGAATTTGCAGCAACTTGGCATATAGTATTAATTCTATATTTTGGTTGGTGAAAAAGATTAGCTTTCAGGGGAGCTACTACTTACACATTTTTCACCAGGTTCTTTCTGAAAGGTTCTCCTGCCTGGAGGCGAGTCATGGTGATTTCTCTTTCTCTTTTCTGCACTGGATCCGTAGAACCCAGCACATCCCATTTTGAGATTTCCTTGAGAACAACTTTTTTACAATCTGTTAGTTAGAGAAGGAGGATCTTCTCATGGCACTTTAAATAGAGCCCGCTCTTTCTGACCACTCATCCACTTCTATGGTTCTTTGGAGGATGTTGGGTTGAGACTCTATTTAATAAGATGAGTGACCAGTGAATCTTGTCCTCTGTAAGATTCAGGAATAAGTATCTTCTGTACTGCTGCAGTAACCTCTGATGAGGCTCAATGAATGGCCATGCATGTAGTCTTAACTGACTAAGATCATTTATTCTTTCATTCACTCTTGTATTCATGTATGTAATCATACATTTAATTAATGTTTATTGAGCTCCTATGAGGATTTAGATGCTCATAAGAATTGTAAGACATTTAAATCATGGCACTGCCCTGATATAATCCAGGTGAGAAGATAAAGCATAAAAGGGGACAGTATCATAAGACCAACTATGACTAAGGGTCTAGGAGTTTGGGGCACTTAATAAAGAACAGAAATGGGCCTGCCTCCCAAGAACCTAGAGTAAGTTGCTAGTTTACTGAAGCATGACAGTTTCCAAGCTATAGATAATGACAAAGGCCTATACCTACCTCATTGATACATGAGGGTAACAACCTATGGAGAGTGGAAGCTTTCCCTTTTCCTGTTAGGTGGTATAAGCCACATGTAGGTTGATTCTGGGAGGATGATAAATGTACTGATCAGGCAGTTCTCTCATTTGGGAAATTCCAAATGAAGCTTATATCAGATTTCAAAGATTAAAATTTAGTTCCTCTTGTGGGTTCCACTGAACTGGAACATCCTTGAGAAATTCTGAGATTGCACCCCCACCCCCAACCCCCCTCCGCCTACCACCACCTTGCTCCTACCTTTTCCTACCTTCCTTCCCTTTCACTTCAGCTTTCTCAGTTCTGGCTAACATGTAGGAAACTGATTTAGTTCTAGAACCTCCCAAGCATTCAGTCATAAAAGAATGTCCCAGAGGCAGAATAAAGCCAAGTGGCCCTTCTCACTGCCATCATGAGCCAAACACCATTCTGCCAGCTCTTCTCCCTTCCCTGGGGTGCCCTTCAGCTAGACCGGACACTCCTTGGGGACAGGGCCTAAGTGTAATAAATCCCTGGATCTCCACATTCTATTCTGTGATTCAGGCACAAAATCTTGCTGGTGTATTTGTCAAGTGACTCAGGAATGGGTCAGATGTTCAGATGCAGTGTACCAGTTCTTATCTATTAATAACAGAAAGCCTATTAGGGACTGTGCAGAGCCAGTTTTTTCAAGGCAGAGTGGAATCAGCCCCACTGATTCTGGTTCGAAGGGAGAACAGTTTCAGTGACCTACAAATTCTTCCTTGGCTGATTAATAACGGGAGAGTCTCTTTACTTAACAATCACACCTTCCCCTCATATGCCCTTCTGCCCTTGTGCTCAGAAAAGTTCCTAGGTTCTGGTTTCACTTGCGACGGGTTTGGCCGTCTGTACTTTTAGTCTTCTGACCAATTTACCAATGTGAGTAGGGTCAGGCTTCTTACTTGGGAGGTGGCTGGGCAAGTATTAATGATTTCAGGTCAGAGCTGCAGTAGAATTGAGAGAAATAAGAAATGACAATATACCATTCTGTGACCTGAAAGTAATCTTACAGATCTATTAAGATGTCTGAAATGACTCTCTTCTGCTCCAGGTGAAATTGCTCACACTATGTGTATTATTCACACACAAAATAAACACATGAATGACGTGTCTGTTCATTTCACCACCCTGCCTTGTAAATACAATTCTGACCATTGGGAGAGTTGGAAGAGCAGTAGAAAAGGCCTGAGAATCAGGTTCTAACTTCCCAATAATTTAATTGGCTTTACTCTTCTCAACTGTAAAATGAGGAGCTGGACTAGAACAGCTCCTAAGAGCACTTCTAGCACTCAGATTCCCTGACTCATTAGCCTGC
Source organism: Bos javanicus (assembly GCF_032452875.1). Classification (NCBI taxonomy): domain Eukaryota; kingdom Metazoa; phylum Chordata; class Mammalia; order Artiodactyla; family Bovidae; genus Bos; species Bos javanicus. The sequence continues at coordinate 46,630,586 of NC_083872.1, read as the reverse complement.
CAGAAAAATACATCACCTGCCAAATATGGACTCAGCACCTACGTGTTACAGAAGCTCCCAGGCTACCCCTCCACACCTCCCTGGCTTCAGCATCCTGCTTCCCAAGCCTCTCAGGTACTATTGCCAGCCCATTCCTAAAAAAAAAAAAAAATGACTTTCTCTTCTTTTATCAGCCCTTTCTTCTCTGCTTCCTCTTACTGTATTTCATTCATATTGGTGGGGCCTTCCCTGGTGGTCCAGTGACTAAGATTCCACACTTCTACTGGGGTCACAGGTTCAGTCCCTGGCTAGGGAACTAAGATCCTGCATATTGTACTATGTGACAATAAATAAATAAATTAAATAACTATTCTCATTTTAAAATAAATAAATCATATTGGTAGCCAGTATGTTTTTTCTGTCTGACTTTCTTCCATCAAGAATACATAGTCATTCATTTTAGTTATTCCTCAAACATATGTTAAGCAACTAAACATTTCCCATGTCTTGGGCTAGGTTGTGAATTTACAAAGACAGGAAAATGTAAGCTCATGGCGATGGGCCTGCTGTGTGACTTTCATGCACCCTGCTGCTGCTGCTAAGTCGCTTCAGTCGTGTCCAACTCTACACGACCCCATAGATGGCAGCCCACCAGGCTCCTCCGTCCATGGGATTTGCCACGCACCCTAGGCACTCTCAATTTCCTGGGCCCCTTCTTCTACACAAAGAGATTAAAAGTGGTATTTTATAACTGTGTTAATATGAAGATGAAATCTTAAGCATATTATGTATTTAAGTATTTTCTTTAACCTCAGAATTCTCTGGGGCAGGGAGGCGGTGCCTAATGCGTAGGCTGGCCCTGGAGAAGACAAAGTAAATGGTTGCAATGCAATATGGCAATTATACACATGCCCTATGAACAAAATTTCTACTTCTAGATCTACAGCCTCCCAAAATTCCATTGTGTCTTCTGTGGAAAGAGAAAGACAGGGCAGAAACAACCCAGGAAAGCGAGAAATGGTAAATTAGGGCTCCAGGAAATCCTTCTTTACTGGGATGGGCTCCTATGACCTTGAGAGTCCTCCCTTTGGTGGTAGCAGCCATCTGTTCTATATGGTATGAGTCATTCATTCACTCATTGAGTATCTTCTATGTTTCAGGCACTGACCTAGGTTCTTGCGGGCACATCAGTAAGTAGAACAATGTTTCTTGCCCTAACTCATCTGTCACATAAATCTGCAACTGGAAACAGAGCTTTTTGAAATGCATATTTCCTACTTTGTGCACTGGAAGCCAAGGTCTGCTGCATTTCCCAGATAAGTAGATACTAGTGCTCCATGCTCCCTGGCACGCTCAGTGGGGATGAGCCAGCTACCAAAAAGAGGGTACATGAGGGGTCACTGAGTGGCAGTTCATATGACCATTTTTTTCTGAACTCTATTTGCTGTTCTGAAGCATGATTTGGGCAAGTTTCTGGCAGACTTTTTATTTCTCTAGGAGTTTCATGTTAAATATACCTAGCAGCAGCAGCAGTAACTATTGCAACAAATATTTTGTCTTAAAATAGCAGTCTTGGTTCCATTTAGATTTTTAATGACAAAATGGATAACCTGATTTTATTTTCAACAAGTGGACGCTTCTAAATTTTCTATATGGCAGAAAGAAAAAGAATACCAAATGTTGCATTTTCAGGGAAAACTCAAAGCATAGCTTATTCAAGCAACACCACCTATGAATATATCACAGGTAGGAGATGCAAAGAGGACTTAGGAACTGAAGACTAGTAATTTAACATAAGTATCCTTCTTGCTGTTGGCCATTTTTCTAGATAATTTGTATTCTTGTTGTTCAATCAAATTTGATGCTATTTTCCCATTAGTTTAAACTCTGAGCTGGCTGATCTCATTGTTTCTAAAGTTCTAGAAGAAATTGTTGGCTCCCAGGTCTTTCCAGGTGGTAAAGAACCCGCCTGCCAATGCAGGAGACATAAGAGACCCAGGTTCGATCTCTGGGTTGTGAAGATCCCCCAGAGGAGGGCGTGGCAACCCACTCTAGTATTCTTGCCTGAAGAATCCCATGGACAGAGGAGCCTGGTGGGCTACAGTCCATAGGGTCGCAAAGAGTTGGGCACGACAGAAGTGACTTAGCAGGCATGCACTCATGCAATGGGAAAGAAAGAGGGATAGTAGAGGCTACCCTGTTGAGGCTGATGCATCTTCTTTCCAGGCTGATACATAGAAATCAGTCCTGTGGAAGACAATCAGATGAGACACTGCCAAAGATGGAGGTTCTGCCAGTCTCCATTCTAAGTCTTCACTGCGTCAAAGTGCTCATCATGTTCCGTAGACACCATTCCTCCTGGGTTCAAGCCATAGCATTGAGTATATGATTAGATTTAAGGAATAAATGGGCTTCCCTGTGGCTCAGACTGTAAAGAAGCCACCTGCTTTGCAGGAGACCTGGGTTTGATCCCTGGCCTGGGAAGATCCCCTGGCGGAGGGCATGGCGACCCACTTCAATATTGTTGCCTGGAGAATCTCCATGGACAGAGGAGCCTGGCGGGCTACACAGTCCATGCGGTAGCAGAGTCAGACACAACTGAACAACTAAGCCCAGCACAGCATAAGGAATAAATAGTCATTGGAACATCAACTGTTACAGGACAGAGTTACTCTTTAACAGAAAAATAAATAAATAAAAGACATATTAAATGAGTTTAATTATCTATTGCTTATAGTAAGAGTCTTATGAACAACAAGTGGACTTTTAAAAACAGAATCCTACCACTGAGATTTTAGCTTGAACTGCAGTGTGAATGGTCTGGAGTCTATATTGTGAACTAATAAAGTCTGTTTAGCATACTCCTCATATGAGTTCATTTCCATGACTTTCTGTTTCTCTTAGATTTCTTATTTTGCAGAGTGATAAATTATAGAATGACAACAAAAAGAAATACAGACAGACTTACATGCCCAAGGATGAAGAAATCATCTATGACACTTAATAGTAAGCCTAAACATGTGACATGTACTTCCACTGTGGCCTTTTGTTTTGTTTGGGGTTAGTGTTAGCTGGCGGAGAAGGCAATGGCACCCCACTCCAGTACTCTTGCCTGGAAAACCCCATGGACGGAGGAGCCTGGTAGGCTGCAGTCCATGGGGTCGCTAGGAGTCGGACACGACTGAGCAACTTCACTTTCACTTTTCACTTTCATGCATTGGAGAAGGAAATGGCAACCCACTCCAGTGTTCTTGCCTGGAGAATCCGAGGGACAAGGGAGCCTGGTAGGCTGCCATCTCTGGGGTCACACAGAGTCGGACACGACTGACGCGACTTAGCAGCAGCAGTGTTAGCTGGAATCTCAGGAGAACTTTGGGAAAGAGAACAGTGTTGAATTAAAACTTCCTTGTGTCCTTTTAGTCCATTGAATGTAGCAGCAGAAAAGAAGGAAGTATTAGTCACTATGGATAGAGAAAAGGCAGCCTGGGCTGTATATCACTGAGATACTGGGATCCTCCAGATGTGGGCTCCCATGGGGCCGAGATACAACCCATGGGTCACAGGAGTCCTCCAAGTTCAGAGGTCAGGCCAACCAGCGTTAGCAAGGCAAGTCAGTGAGGCATAGACAATAGGGAACAGTTAGTTGCATATGCTGCTGGGTAGGCTTCCCTGGTGGCTCAGATGTTAAAGGATCTGCCCTCAATGTGAGAGACCCACATTGGTCTACCATTGGGTAGCTGGTGCGAAGAGAGTTTTTATGGAGGTTTTAAAGGAACTGATTAAAGGAGAAAAAAAAAAAAAAAGATGATCACAACTTTTCACACACTTGCTCTCTAAGGAGATACCATCAAAGAGACAAGGAGCCTCGGCTGCAATAATTAGAGGCATGGTGTTGTCTACACATAAATATTTTACATTTTGGTGTGTGTAACAAGTTTGTCATAAATACCAAGATTGAAGGAATCCTGACACCAAGGCGATCTCAAAAGACAGAGTAAATGGTTCTGACAAGAAGACTGATTCCAAAGCCTTTTGAAAACCACATGAAATGAAGAAGAAAGAAGCCCATCCAAAGCATCGTTTTACAAACTGTCACATGTGATTAGAGAAATTGCACTTTATATGGCAAAATAAGGTAAGTGAGAAACATGGACATAAAATCCAACCTAGGTACGAGTTATACATTGTTTCACTAGAGGGAAAATGTCTAAGAAAGCTTCTATTTCCCCATGGCTTTCTCTCTGGAAAGGAAAATCTAAGAATTATGACAAACACTAACTTTTTCAGTTATTCCTGATACACAACTGAACTTGATTCAAGATACCGAATCTTATCTTCAAAGCTTTGAATAAATTAGATCTGGGCTGTCTCTCCAGCAAAGAATGATAATGGGATCATGAAAGTTTTAGTGATTATCAGCTTCTGTGTTACAGTTTTTCAAGCCCCGAAAATTGTAATTTTGAGTCAGAACAGAGAATGACTGTGCTACTATGTAATTGTTATAATAACCACACCTTCTAGGCTCCCAAACAAATGCTAAGTGATCACCATTATTTCTCTTAAAGCAGTTGTAAACCAGTGTCCTTGACTTTGCTTCCACAGAGTCAACAAACAAAACTCTCTTGACCCCAAACCTTGTGGTCATTGCCCTGGAGAAAACTTAGAGGTTATTATAGTAATTTGGTATCATCCAAGGAAAAAAGTCTTACTTGCTCATTATCAGGTCAAGCAAATCCAGATCTCAATTGATCTTTATGGAAAGTTATTTTAACTTTTGACAATTGTACCTTGGTTGTCTGGATAAAAACCTGTAACATGTAAATAGAACATTTGAATGTTGCATATATCACCTTATATTGTAATTTAAATGAATTATCAATTTCAATATTAGAATCTGATAAACTCTATGAATGTATTAAGCAGTACTATCTCTTCATAAATTCTCTAAAATCTTAAGTCAATATCAGGAAATATAGATAGATTTTATATTTCAGCTAATATTATATTAAATTGATTTTATTATAAATTTATGCATATTTTTGAATACACCAATTCATTAATTATCCATAATTCCAAGATATTAAAATATCATAAAACTGCAAATAACTTGGTGGCAAAACCTAACCTAACCTGACCTCATTTGGCAGCACAAACCAGCCTGGCTGACATAAGCCTCTGTGTGTGTATGTGTGTGTGTGTGTGCATGCGAGTGTGGGTTTCCAGTGGCTTCAGTCATGTTCAACTTTTTGTGACCCTGAGGACTGTAGCCCATCAGTCTCCTCTGTCCATGGGATTCCCCAGGCATATACTGAAGTGTGCTGCCATTTCTTTCTCCAGGGGATCTTCCTGACCCAGGGATCGAATCACGTCTCCTGCATTGCAGGCGAATTCTTTACCACTGAGCCACCTGGGAAGCCCCATTTATTCTTTAACTCATTAGATCTGAATATTAACATTTCTATAGAAATATCAGTGTGTCTGATTACAGGGTACTATATTGGAGCTGCCACGTATTATAAGCAACACTGTAAAATGTGTTTCTAGATCCCTTCTAAAATTTAAAAAGTCCTGTATCCTATAATATATCTGTCTTCAAAGTTTCCCTAAGGAATTGAGGATGTCTTTTATCTGTCTATTAGGTATGAATATCAGTTCTCAAGCTATGGCGTGCAAAACAAAACAACAACAACTTGACTTTCTTTGTTTCCTTTAAAACAACTTAAAGTTGAATCTGAGTCCCCTAATGCACTTGGCCACAACTGACAGACACTCTCCCCTCATGGGTAACTCCCAAGTGGAAAAGCTATACATGGAGCCACAAATCAGAAGGTCTGTTTTAAAAAAAAAAAAAAAAATGTCGTTATTATCTGGCTATGCTGGGTCTTAGTTGTGGCATGTGGGATCTAGTTCTCTGGGAACCTGCACTGGCAGTATGGAGACTTCGCCAGGACCACTAGGGGAGTCCCAGAGAAGGTCTTCTTATCTCTATTCCATTTTGGCTGCCACTTAGTTACCCTGAGGTAACCAATCCATCCTATTTATCCAGGGTTTTCCTGGTGTTAGCACAGAAGATCCCATGTCTCGGGGACCGTCCCAAGCAACATGAGCTTTGCCCTCTGGAGGCAGCTTATAGGTCTGTTACTTCTTTGGGACACAGCGAAGGAATGGTTTCAAATCTCAGGTGCTCATGAAATGCACAGATTCCCCCTTCCTGTTCTCTCCCCATTTTCTTGTCTTGAAAAACGTCCATCTTCTCCCTGCCTTAACCAAGATGCTTCCTGTATCTTTTTGAGTTTTTGTTTTACAAATGGCAGAAAGAACACTCAATTCAAGTGTCCTCTGCCTTCTTCCTAGTGAAAATACCTGAGGCATAGAAACCCCAGAAGCCTTCTTCCAATGAACATTAAAATACATGAAGAAACTGCCCTGCTGCACATGGCTGTATTTTAGAGAATCTTCCTTCTTTATCAGTTGGGCAGACCTGAAAGTCTTTAGAGGAAATGTCTCTGTTCTCATCAGTATTTTGTTTGGACAGTGAGGCACTGGCTGTGCTAACATCTTATCCTCTTTGGTTGTTTTTTTATACTTTACAGTGTGTGGGTTAGTCGCTCAGTCATGTCTGACTCATTGAGACCTCATGGACTATAGCCCGTCAGGCTCCTCTATTCGTGGAATTCTCCAGGAAGAATGCTGCAGTGGGTTGCCATTCCCTTCTGCAGAGGATCTTCCCAACCCAGGAATTAAACCTGGGTCTCCCACATTGCAGGCAGATTCTTTACCCTCTGAGCCACCAGGAAATTATAGTGCTCTTGAAATGGCAACCCACTCCAGTATTCTTGCCTGGAGAATCCCATGGATGGAGAAGCCTGGTAGGCTACAGTCCATGGGGTCGCAAAGAGTTGGACACGACTGAGCGACTTCACTTCACTTCACATACATTATCTCATAACAGGGCAGGTATTAGTACCCTTACATCTAGATGGAGAAATAAAGACTTGGAGGAATTGAAATGACATCAACACCAGCACTCTTCAGATTATTTTTTGGCAACTCCAAGCAAATAGTTTTTAAAAGTCTTAAAAGTCAAATGTGGCCATCCAAATTGCTAAAACTTGGTGTCCTAAATTCAGAAGTTTTCTTCTTTAAAAAAGATTCTTCAAGAATTGATATCTCCAAATATAAATAGTTGGCATTATAAAGGGGATGCAAGTACAAAAATAAAAGCATACTGCATTTCTATTCTTGTCAGAGGACAAGAAAATCTTAGAAACAATTAGCCACAAGTATGTTCAACACACAATCGGGAATGCCACCCCAAGACAGTAACCTATATCTGAGACAAAGAATGGTTTGGAAAGAATTATGTATGGTAGTTAGATGCCAATGTGGCATCCATTTTCACTTTTTCATTCCTAACAAAATTCTAAATGCGTTCAGGTATCTACCCTTCTCCATGAACCTCAGGGGGACAAACTGAATTTCAGGAGTGGATCTAATAGGCCTAAATCAGTATCATGCCTCTTCTCAAGAATTAGCATGTGATCCAATTCTGGTTAAAAAGGCCTAAGGAAATATTTGCTGGAAGCTTCTGGTAAAGTTCTTTTACATAGTTAAGGAAGGCCCAGGGAGTCAATTTCTCTCCTCCACCTGATAAGAATAATGGGAAGAGGCTCCCCCAAACCCTGTGGGCAGTCATGCTACAACATGAAAGGAGCCAAACTGTGATGGTTGAATAGAGTGACAGAAGTACCTGTGTCCTTGATAAAATCAGTGAATCAGTAGAGCAGCCAGCCAGTACTGAAGCCTGTCCCACCTCTGGACTTTCTTTCGTATGGGCTTTCTTTTCTTTAGTATTTATCTTTATTATTCAAGCCAGTTGGAATTGAGTTTGCTGTTCCTGGCAGCCGAAAGCATCCTAACTGATGCAGAGACCTATTCCTTTTCTAGTCTGTCTTCCTCTTAGAAATGAAGAAACAAGGCCAAGAGAGGCTCCCTAATGTCCCAAGTTTACACAACCAAGATTAAATGCCAATTTATAAACCTGAGATGAGTCGTAAAGGAAACTGAAGAAATGGCTTTCAACACGGATTGGATAGCTGATTTACAACACAGTCTGGCTGATGCTTAGAACAGTAGAAAGTTTTAAGCTAAAGTTTACTCTATAGGGAGCCTCAGATAACTTCAAGTGGCCAGTTGGTAACCTGAGGTTTCAATCTGCAAGTTCCTTATCCTCACTCATTGTGTCTTCAGCTCATGTACCTGGGATGTCCCAGACAATAAGACGTTCTATTTAACACTTTTCTTATAAGCCAAGGACCAGGCTTAAGAGGCCCGATTCTTTTCCTCTTTCCTCTCTTCAAGATTCTGCCTTGGCTTCAAGACTATTAGAATCAAGTTGTCCACAAAGCAGGAACCACAAGTCCAAATTGGAAAGAGAGAGAGTTTGGATCCTGAAGATCCTCAAATCCTCATTGGCTCAAAGCTTTCCTCAGTGATACCTGTCTTCAGAACATAAAGTCCCAGAAAGTTCTAAAGATATATTGTAGCTCTGAAGCCACACCCCACCTCCAGGGTTAGAACGGCTCAGAATCCTTTTGGGTTTATGCTTTCTTCTCTCTTTCTCCACACATCCCACACAACTCCCGCCAACCCCCATCTCCAGCCTTGTAGGAGTTGCCGATATGGCTTGGGAAGAGGGATTCAGTGATGTATCACTCCCATCCCAGGTCTCAGCCCCAGGGTGGGAAACTATTCTATCTCCTAGTTTTTACACATCTCCTGTGGTTCCTGACTCCAGATTCTCCACAGTGGTTCTCAATGACATCGGGGCTCTGTCTGAGAAAAATGGAAACTTGCGGTCAGTAAGCTCTCAACCCTCATGGATTAATCTGATGTCTCAGGGTCTATGTTGGCAACATGGGATGCTATTTGGCACCTGCCTTTGGTAGGCATTTCTTTTTCAGAATCTCTCTGCTGCTCCTTATTGTTTAAATCTCCTTTTTTATTTTTAGTGTTGATAAATGGACTCTTCTAATTAAAAATAACTTTCTGTATTATTTCACAACCAGTTTCCTTTTTCAGTTTGTGGCATTATGTTAAGAGAATAAAATGTGATAGGTGTGGAGAGGAGTATATTCCTTCTAAGGTAGTTAAAGGAACTCTTTGTTGTGCAGGCTGGCACCAAAGCAAGAAGGAGTGGTTATTTTTCGTTGGTTGTGCTCTGAGACTTTTCCCAGAGGCTTAATAGGAGACATTCCTCCGTGAAGGATGCTGGCAGAATCAGAAGCATGCGCAGTGCTCAGGGGAACACGTTGAGAGCTCCTTTTTATCCAGCACACACAAAACGATGCTAATGCTACTGCTTGCTTCCCTGTCAGTATCTTTCCTGCCCTTAGGCCTTCGGAGTGAGAGTGATGGAGAACAAGAGAGAAGGAGGTGTGCCCTGGCAACCATTGCCAGAAAACAGGTTTCACAGAAGCTATAAATTAGATAACCCACTTCCTGGAGGTGAGTTCATAGGCAACACTGAAAAATCCGCCTGTGTGGGAAACATTGCTGTCTTTAGTTTCAGTTAAAAAAATAACACTTGCGTTTGCTAATTACATACAAGTATAAAGAAGGAAAAGAATGGCTTAGTATTCTATCATCATATAATTCCTGTTAACATTTTTCTCATATAAATGTTTTCTCATATAAAAATGATAAAAGTTCATGGTGAAACAGGTCAAACAGAAAAGTACAAAACAGAAAGTAAAAATCTATTTACATGTGATTCCAGAAACTACCTTATTTCTGTGTGTCTGCTCTTTTATTTATTTACATAACATAGGTAATGCTGTTTACATTTTTTTCTTGCATCTGGATTTTTGGGAACTCTGATATTTTAATTCAATGCTGTATCATATTTTACTGAAACAATCTCCTTTGCAGATGTACTGGTAGACATTGTTTTCAATGAATGTTTAAGGGATTTTGACACTTTAGAATCAAAATAGGGGGGAGGAATCAAGATGGTGGAATAGAAGGTTGTGAAGTTTACCTCCTCCCACAAATAGAATAAAATAGGGATCAAAAATGATTACCTCAATTATCATTCATTAATGTATGCACCTATTCAACAAGCACTTATTGACTATTGACAACAAGAACTATCTAGTATAGAACCAGAGAAGGCAATGGCACCCCACTCCAGTACTTCTGCCTGGAAAATCCCATGGACAGAGGAGCCTGATAGGCTGCAGTCTATGGGGTTGCTGAGGGTCCGACACCACTGACCGACTTCATTTTCTCTTTTCACTTTCATGCATTAGAGAAGGAAATGGCAACCCACTCCAGTGTTCTTGCATGGAGAATCCCAGGGCTGGGGACCCTGGTGGGCTGCCGTCTATGGGGTCGCACAGAGTCAGACACGACTGAAGTGACTTAGCAGCAGCAGCAGTATAGAACCAGACACTTTATTAGATGCTGGAAATATCAAAGAAAGGCAGTGGTCCCTGTGCCAAATGGGTTATAGCCCAAATGGAGGAAGAGAGCTCAGTGTCAGTAATTACTATCACTGCTGAGATACAGGTTAGCAAAGGATGCTGCATCTACAGAGATTAGATGCCTGTGTGTGCATGCTCAGTTGAGTCTCTTTGCAACCCTATGGACTGTAGCCCACCAGGTTCCTCTGTCCACGGGATTTCCCAGGCAAGAATACTGGAGTGGGTTGTCATTTCCTCCAGGAGATCTTCCCGACCCAGGGATCTAACCCACATCTCCTGTATCTCCTGCACTGACAGGCAAATTCTTCACCACTGAGTCACCTGGTAATCCCTGAGCCACCTTGACATCCAGAGTAAACTTAAAATGAAGGGATTAGGGAGGAGGAATTCTCAGAGGAAGCCACAGGTGGGAAGGCTTGGAGACATGAACCAGCTAAGTGTATTCAAGTTGCTGCAAGGATTTTGGAGCTGTCAGAGTGCAAGTTTCTTGAGGGGGCCCTGGAAGGACCTTAAGCTAATGTTAGAGGCTGAAGTCAAAGCTGTATCCCAAAGACTTCTGGAATCTGAACTTTATTCTAAAAGCCAATTGAGGTTCTAAGTATTGATGGGAGAAGGGAATTGCTGGATGACATGAAGATTTTTAGATAATCAGAGGAGCCTGGCAGGCTACAGTCCATGGGGTCTCAAAGAGTCAGACCCAACTGGGCATACACACACACACTCTCTCCAATTAAAAAAAAAAAAAAGCAGAGATAAAACATAAAAATAAGGAAAAAAATCTGGCTACAAATTAGTTCTCAGCACAGAGAAAGGGAATAAGAGCTAGATAGGAAGAAAAGACAGACTTCAAATAAAAAATGAGCATACCTTCTAGAGTAATGGAAATAAAAACAAAAGTAAACAAGTGGGAACTGATTAAACTTAAAAGCTTTTGCACAGCAAAGGAAACACTAAGCAAGGTGAAAGACAACTCTCAGAATGGGAGAAAGTAGTAGCAAATGAAATAACTGACAAAAGATTAATTTCCAAAATATACAAGTGGCTCATTCAACTCAATGCCAAAAAAACAAAAACCCCAATCAAAGAGTGGGGAAAAGACCTAAACAGACATTTCTCCAAAGAAGATATACAGATGGCTAACAAACACATGAAAAGATGCTCAACATCACTCGTTATTAGAAGAATGCAAATCAAAACTACAATGAGATATCACTTCACACCAATCAGAATGGTCATCATCAAAAAGTCTACAAACAATAAATGCTGGAGAGGGTATGGAGAAAAGGAAACGGTCTTGCACTGTTGGTGGGAATGTAAATTGATATAGCTACTATGGAAGATGGTATGGAGATTCCTTTAAAAACTAGGAATAAAATGACTGTATAACCCAGCAATCCCACTCTTAGGCATATACCCTGAGGAAATCAAAATTGAAAGAGACACATGTATCCCATTGGTCATAGCAGCACTATTTACAACAGGTAGAACATGGAAACAACCTGGATGTCCATCAACAGATGAATGGATAAAGAAGTTGCGGCACATATACACAATGGAATATTACTCAGCCATAAAAAGAAACACCTTTGAGTCAGTTCTAATGAGGTGGATGAACCTAGAACCTATTATACAGAGTGAAGTAAGTCAGAAAGGGAAAGATAAATATCATATTCTAACACATATATATGGAATCTAGAAAAATTGTACTGAAGAATTTACTTACAGGGCAGCAATGGAGAAACAGACATAGAGAATTGACAAAAAAAAATGAGCATGGTAGGGTATTGAGAATATGAACAAGATGCCAAGTTTCTAAAGGAAAATAAAGAAAGTTAAGGAACATGATAGAATATTTTTACTTCAATCACTTGGATAAAGTTTAATTCTGAATAAATATATCTTCAGGACCCGCATCAGGTAAGACAGACCTTGGCAAAGGAAAACAGAGTCCTTCCAGTGGTATGTTGGATCCAGCAAAATTGGTCATGTTGGGAGTATTTATACTATGGAAACTAGCAAGCACTACAAATCAGATTTAAATTTTTTTCTCTTCAGAATGCCTGTTAGACATTTTTCAGCACATCACTGATCCCTTCCCAGTGAAAGAGCTGGGAATCATTAAAAATATCCAGTTTAGTTCCTATTCCCCTTTCCAACTCCCTCAAGTTCTAAAACCCATTTCATTATTCAGATTATCAGCATTTCAAAAAATAAACTCTGAAAGATGTCATTAAAAGCATAGAGGGATAAAAACTTTACAAAATATAAAGACAGGTCCTGTGATTCTTATGCCCAGCCCTGGGAAGACCAAGAAGTTGGCAAGTGGAGATATGGCAACTCTTCCTTTTCAAGGCCTGTTTCCCACAGGTGAGATGGACCTGGGCTCATGGGTGCCAGCCCATCTGAGGCCTGAGGTTACTCTGATGATTCACAGGAAAGCAATCCAGCTCGTTTGGCCAGTTCTTGGTTTGTTTTCCTGACCGCTTTGGAACCACTGAAGTCTCCTCTGATCACCCAAAGTTTTATTTCTTCTATGAAATTCAAAGAGAAGTATTTATCCTACTGCTACCATGTTGGTATCATTTTATGTCTTCTCTGTCCATAAGCCAATATGCTAGAGCCAGAGCAATAGGGCTGGATCTGTCCTTTTGCATTGGTCCATGATTGTGCTACAGAGATGCCCACAGCCTGGGACCTCCAGAGCCAAAAGAAAACAACAGGCTTTTCATCAGGCAGTATGTACACCCCTGCAGGTCACCGCAGCAGGATTCTGGCCATGCCAACCTCTTTCCATGCTCCTGAGGAGGATGGGGGTGTAGAGGACAGAACTGAGGAGTTGAAAAGGGATGAGGTGAGATGAATTGGGGGATTGGGATTGACATACACACACTGTTGATACTATGGATAATATAGATAAGTAATGAAAACCTATTGTACCACACAGGGAAGTCTACTTGGTGGTCTGTGGTGACCTAAATGGGAAGGAAATCCAAAAATAGCGGGATTGTATGTATAGGAATAGCTGATTTATTTTGCTGTACAGAGAAGCTAACACAGCACTGTAAAGCAACAATACTTCAAAAAAAATTCATTAAAAAGAAAAAAAGAATTGAGCTGAGTTGAACAGCTCAAGGCTGGCTGGGAACTTAAAGTTCAAGTTGAGATAATTGCTTTATTGGCGTGGTTTTTTAAAAAATGACCATCCTACAACATCTCAACAGGATGAATAATTTCCCATGATTGTGAAAGTGCATGAAACACCAGACAGCTCCCTGGATGTGCGTGGGAAGGGATAGGAGGAAGTGGGGAGAGCAGAGCTGCCTGGGAGTAGGTTCTGGGCTCAGAGATTCCCACTCTTGCAACCAAAATAGAACACTGGGATCTGCCAATGGGCACAGAAAAGTGAGTCAGGTCTGATTTTAAGGATATTATCTTGATTAATTTCAGATTTTTTATTATTATATTACTAAGTATCAGTTATAATGATTTTTCTATCCCCTTCTCATCAATGACCACCCAGTTTACCCCTTTCTCTGAAAACCTCTTTGCTTACAGGCCAGACATATGGGAACAACTTGTTGGTGTCTTTCCCATGGAGAGGATGGTGGAAGAAGATGTTAGCACCAGCCAGCATCCTTATTATCAAGTAACTTCATTATTGCTAGGGCAACAAAAAACTCTGATTTGCTGGGGATTGCAGGGTCTCCAGAAAGCAGGGCTTTCTGCATTGTGATTGTGAAAATCAAGACAGTTCCTGGCAAATTGGAATGAGTTGCTCATCCTAATTATATCAGTATCTCATGAGGTACTAAATGAGTAAGAGAGACAATAAAGGCCATTGAAGGTTGGAATCAGTAACATCACCGGAGCTTGGAGTTTTCTTAAGTGCTTTGTATTTTACAGAGCATTTTCATATGCCATCTAATTTTAATCTTATAACAAATTAAGGAAGGCAGAGAAGGTATTATTATTGTTTCATGTCTAAAAATTTGGGCCACCAGGATTCAGTGACTTGCCCAGTGAAACACAGCTGGCTGATAACAAAACCTCAGGTGTGGCCTCCACCTCCCTGCGGAGTACAGTGAGCTATGACGGACAACCAGTGTTCTGTCCGTGGTACCATGTTGCCTCTCTAGTCATAGGCAAAAGGGAATGACTTTTTCTCGAGTTACTTAGCTTTTTTGCCATGATGCTTTGTTGTAGAGTGACAATCTTGCAGTGAAGAAGAATTAAGTAAGAATTCATGACCATTTTCTCCCCAACAGGTAGCACAGACGAGAGCTATGACTTCCATTCAAAGGCAAGAAAAAGGCTGTCGCCAGAGTCCAGGTTCGATGCACGATACTGGATGCTTGGGGCTGGTGCACTGGGACGATCCAGAGGGATGGTATGGGGAGGGAGGAGGGAGGAGGGTTCAGGATGGGGGACACATGTATACCTGTGGCAGATTCATTTTGATATATGGCAAAACCAATACAATATTGTAAAGTTAAATAAAATTTAAAAAAATTAAAAAAATAAAAGATAAAAAAAAAGAGAGAGGGAGATAATTCAAATAACTTGTGATGGTTTCCTGGTGGAAGGAAGAGCTGAAGGCAGGGCCAGGCTAGCATAGAATGCTAAATGGAGAATCTCAGAAGGAGTCTGACCAAGCCATGCACCTTAAGCAAGCAACCAGTAGTGAACAGCCCCAGGGCTTAGAAGTATGAAGCTCCTGAGGTTCCAAGATAAGAAACATGACTCAGCATTTATCTTTTCCCATAAAATATAGCAATATGTTAAGGTTACCTTTGAAATTTGACTCTAAGACCAGAGACAATGTCTCATTTGTGGTCATGATATATAAAACTTGACATCAGGTAGGAGGGAAACCCTTTGAACTAGAGAAGGTACAACCAAACTCCAACTTATCAATCCTTATATAATTTTCAATGACAGTCACAAAAGTATAAATATCCAGGGGGCAGGCATCATGAATCTATGGTTTCTCTAGCCAGTTGCTAGAGACATTTTCAAAACTTCAAGCAGCGTATAATTTATGAAAATGGCTTCGGGTTTCAAGTTTAAATTCAGATTGATACACTGTCTTTTAAAGCAGGAGAACCTGATGGATATGTAAGAATGCTATAAGCACAGCCTGCAATGTAAATTTAATTGCTTTATGCTAGCAAAAGAAAGGACTCTGAGATGTAGTAGAAATGGTATGGTATGTTTGTACATATGGTAGAGAAAAAAGAATGTGGGCTTCACAATCAGATTCAAGTTCAAACCCCAACTGTGATGAGTATATGAACTTGAGTATCAAGTCTTGATTTTTTCCACCTGTGATGAGACTAATCCCTCATAGATTTGTTGTACTCTCTACATGGGATAATGTACACAGAGTGCCCAGTATAGAACCTGGTGTGCAGCAGGCAATCATTCTGTGTCAGTCCTTCTCTCCTTTCTCTCTTGCAGTTAACTGCCGCCCCATGAGCTACCCTAGGTGTCCCTCTTCCCCCAAGCCTGGAGGTAGAAACACAGTCTCCTCAGCTCCTTCTGCCTTGCTGTCTCTGACAAAGCATACAGAACATGGAACATAAGAAAGTTCCCAGGGATTTAAAGTCTCCCACTTAAGTCCTCCCACTGCTCAGCACCACCTCTCCTACACTAGAATTAAGCCATAATATTTGTATTATAAATGGTGCCTTAAACTCATTTGAAGCCAATGAAATGCTCCTGTATAGAAAACTATCTCCAGCCCACCTTAGAAAAAATTTCATGGATCTTTTCTTCCCTTAATATAAAATAGTGGCACACCTGGGCACTCTGAGGGGTACATGACATACATTGGCAGTTCAGATCTCCTGGCCTTTCACACTGGGTCATACCCATTTTAATGGCACAATTGAGACATTTTGTCACTTACAGAGAGGCTATAAGACTAAATAGTATAATGGCTTATGAAAGCTCCTAGAAGGGTACTTACCTCAAAAAATAAACACAGTCTTCTTGTTTCAAACTTTGTTTCTGGATTCTAAAGTTACTGAGATATTTTACACTTGATATCAAGCTAATTTTTCTTTCCAATGTATACTTAAGAATGAATTCTGATGGCTGTATATGTTTTTAGAAAGGGGGCCTAGGGAAGTAAGTTTCTTCTAAATTATCTAAAAGTCTCATTGCATAAAGTTATACTATTAATATTATTATTATTATTTCAGTTGTTTGGAAATTGCACAAATACAGATAAGATAAAAGTTGAATTATACTGCTTCTAGTTCTCTTCTATCAGCCTTTGTATAGTAGTGATTTAATATCAATGTTAGTTTAATGTTAATATTTTATGTTGTAATGAGCTGTCAATTTTTTGTACTAGAATGGGTCATGTTGCTGTCCCTGATGAAGTGTGTAAAATAAAAATATATGTAAGTGAAGCTGTAGGTGCCTTTATTCATGATGAAAGAAACCTCAGAATTCTTAGATAAAAATGTTCAGATGTATTTGGTTAGAGAAATGGTTGAAAATTTCAGAATTTTAAAATATTTTTCTGTATATTCTATATCTAACCACATTCAGATAATATGTATGTGTATTTTTACCTTTTTCCATGTTGGGATATGCTTTCTTTCTCTAAAAATCATGTATGACAGCAAGCAATAAATTGGAAAAATGAAAGCTGAGATTGAGTTGATTTGCATAAAAATGTGCATTCCTTTCTATTTAAGTTTTCAAAATATTAATGATCTCATATAAAACCTTTGTTTTTGATCAGTTTCACCATGGTTGAAATGATACATCACAGGAATAAGATAAATCTTAAACAAGGAACATTTTCTAAATGTTAGCCAAGAAAGAAAATGACAATAAGGCTTATCTACTGTTAAAGACTGGATGTTTAGTTCATTCCCAAAATCTTATGCTGAAGCTCTAACTCTCCATGTGATGATATTTGAAGATGGGTCCTTTGGGAGGTAACTAGAGTTAGATGAGGCCAGAAGGATGCAGACTGGTTGATGGGATTAGTGCCCCTGCAAGAAGAGACACCAGAGAGCTTTATACCTCTTTGCCACCTGAGGACACAGCAGAAGGTGGCCATCTATAAGCTGGGAAGAGAGTTCTCACCAGAATCCAAGCCATGCTGGCATCTTGATGTTGGACTTCCAGGCTCCAGACTATGAGAAAATAAAATTCTGTCATTTAAGCCACCCAGTCTATGGTATTTTGCAGCGTGGGCAGATTAATACATCTAGCACAGTGAAGACAGACTTATACACTATTGCCAGGAAGGAATGATCATATATCATTTTACCTTAATGTAGTGGGTAAAATGTTTCCTCTGAAAATTTAACTTGTGCTTGTAATTTTTGTTTGCTGGTTGTTTTTGTTTGCTTGCTTGTTTGCTCCTGGATCACCCTTGAAAAAGTAAGTCAATATCAGCAACAATGTAGTTTCATCCCCAGAAAGAGGGTAGAGCATCTAGACCCTCTGGGAGCAGTCAAGGCCCAATGTCGGGTAAAGGCAAGAAGACCTTTACTGCTAGGAGTGCCTGGGACCTACAAGGCAATAAATGGAATCCAATGGAGCAAAATAATGAAATGTTGAAAACCTATGTAATGTTTACAAGTAAAAAAGCCTGTAATAAGGTAAAAATTTTAAACAGTCTTTTAAAATAGCCTATTATGGATGCTTCCCTGGTGGCTCAGACAGTAGAGAACCTGCCTGCGATGTGGGAGACCTGGGATCAATCCCTGGATTGAGAAGATCCCCTGGAGGAGGGTATGGCAACCCACTCCAGTATTCTTGCCTGGAGAATCTCCATGGATAGAGGAGACTGGCAGACTACAGTCCAAGGAGTCGCAAAGAGTTGGACATGACTGAGCGACTAAGCACAGCACATTGTGGATGAAGGTCTGTAGATGAGAAGCTTCCCAGGTTCACTCTTGACATTCAAATCCCTGCAAAAATAAAGGGATGCTGATTGGGGGTCCTCAAATGGTGAGTTATTGGGCCTCTTGTGACATAGGGCAGCAGGTGTCTTAGAGGATAGTTTAAAATTAAACTGTGAACCTGGAATTCAAGTGAAGAGACTCCTTGCCTAAGCTTGGCCTGAGGAAGGAACTTAGCCTCATTCAAAGATACAACATGGTAGAATCAGGTATGACTCTTCCTCCAAGGTATGACTCTTCACTCTCATCCACTCACAGGGATGTGGGCCAGGAATATTCCTCCTTGGCATTTAGATTTTATGGAATTTTACTTTAGTTACACTCTGTTTTGGTGAAAATTATGACAGTAAATGGCTGAGCTTGGATATGGAAATCAGATGGAATCCCTCTCAGTTCAGTTCAGTTGCTCAGTCGTGTCCGGCTCTTTGCAACCCCATGGACTGCAGCACGCCAGGTTTCCCTGTCCATCACCAACTCCTGGAGCTTGCTCAACTCCATGTCCATTGAGTTGGTGATACCATCCAACCATCTCATCCTCTGACATCCCCTTCTCCTGCCTTAAATTTTTCTCAGCATCAAGGTCTTTTCTAATGAGTCAGTTCTTCACATCAGGTGGCCAAAGTATTGGAGTTGCAGTATTGGAATCCCTCTATTAGACTGTATATGCCCTTGAGGTTCTTAGATGTTGAAAGGAAAGACATAGCCTCAAGAGGAAGAGACAAAACTTCTTGCTTATCTGGCATGGCAAAATAAGCTCAGGCTTATTTAAAACTTTAATTTAGAACATAAAATAAATGTGTGCATACTTGCAGTGGACAAGTTTGATTGACAACCAGGCATGCCTCAAGTAGTGGGTGCATATTACTTGAAAGGAGGTGTTCTTGGGAAGACTTGAGGCCAAATGGTTGGTGATTCAGAAAAGAATTGTAGTTTGTGTGTTACTTTTCAAAGGAACTGAAGAAGAATTTCCTTCCCAAATTGTTAACATGCTGTTGAATATAAAACTAAATGAGACTGAAAATTACAAACTCATTTCTATATTTGATCTTTTTGGCAATGTTCTCTTAATTCCTCTCTCAAACTACTTTCCCAGGTAAAATAAATGGGAGAAATGTGTAAGATCTAACATTGCAAAAGAATAAAGTTATAATTTTATTCTCCATTTGTGAATCTCTATGAAAACGAAATCGCTGATGAGAGCAAATCAAGTTGGGTTGAAGCTCTGGTGCACAGGCAGGTATAAAATCTGGATATCAGTGGACCATATTAACTACCTAATTAAGTTTTAAAAAATGAAAATCAATTATGTTTTCTGGTATTAAATGAGTTGAACTAGAGCTAACTTTTTTCTCACCTTCATGAACACAGTAATACTTTCAGATTCTACAACACTTTCCAATGAAAGGAGATTGGGTTTTAATCATAATTTCCATTAAGCTTTTTATCTTGGCATCTCTTCACTTTCCTTCATTTCACATATAAATCCCAGCTCCACTCCCAATCATTTATAAAAAATTTTTTAAAATTGAGCTCATTAGCATTCTAATAATGCTTTTATTCAAGAAGAGTATATAGATTTGAATTATTACATTATGAAGACTCTTGTAAGACCAAAAATACACATTTCTTACACCTTCAAAATTAATCTTATTTTTCTAAGTTTTAAGCCTATCCATGTATTATATAAAACAAAATGAACCCTAATTAATATTTAGGAAAACAAATGGTGAGTTCTTGGTTGACTTTCTGTTGCTGCTGCCCTCGCTGTTCAGTTGCTGAGTTATGTCTGACTTTTGGGGAACTGATGGACGTGTAGCTTCTGTCCATGGGATTTCCCAGGCAAGAATACTGGAGTGGGTTGCCATTTCCTTTTCCAGGGGATCTTCCAGACCCAGGGATCAAACCCACATCTGGCACACTGCAGGCGGATTCTTTACCACTGAGCCACCTGGGAAGCATCCTGACTTTCAGCTAACTTAAAAAAGAAATAAAAGAAATATGTGTAAGAAAAATCTTCTTATACTTGTACCCTGAATATTTGGTGCTATCCACCTTGCTCCAGAAATGTGAAGGATATGTAGAATTTGCTTTATCATGATAAAAATAGAAAAATTGTGTCAAAACTATCGTGGGCTTGACTAGTCACAGACACTTTTAGCATCTGTAGATCAGCAGGTTAATCGTTCTCAATCTGCCATTCCTATTCAAAAACAAACTCTAGCTTTTGTTGAGGATTTATTAAATTGGCCATTTTGTCTTTTCTTGTGAGATGGTTCATACCCACACATTGAAATCTCAGTTTGTATCTGTGGTTGGCAAAGAAAATGGCAACATCGAGCTCAGCTGTGAAGAGGTAGATGACCTATTAAAATAACGAGTAAGCAAAGGAATCCAAAAAAAGATGAAACTTTCTGCCCTTTCTGAAATCCATATGTTTTCCGATATGATCCTGCTGCTGCTGCTGCTAAGTCGCTTCAGTCGTGTCCAACTCTGTGTGCAGCCCACCAGGCTCCCCCGTCCCTGGGATTCTCCAGGCAAGAACAGTGGAGTGGGTTCACTTTCACAATGCATGAAAGTGAAAGGGAAGTCGCCCAGTCATGTCCGACTCTTGGCGACCCCATGGACCTCAGCCCACCAGGCTCCTCCGCCCATGGGATTTTCCAGGCAAGAGTACTGGAGTGGGGTGCCATTGCCTTCTCCTGATCCTAGCCTTGTTTATGTGGCTGGCAGAGCGTTTTGTAGTTATAGATTTGGGCTCAATAACTGTGTTTTAGTTCAGAAAGGCCAACTGCATGTAGTTAATTGTTGGACTGTTTACATTAGTCTCATTTCTAACTGGAAATGGGCCCTGGAAAACGTTTTCAGCGTCCAACAGAGACAAATTTTAATGTGGAACATTTCAAATGAAACACTGTTTTCCAATACATCAGTTGTTTTAAAATATTTTCTTTGCTGAAATGTACCCAGTATAGCACCATGAATGATAAGTTATCTTAATCCTCCTCTTAGATACTGGAAATTTCTGGTGGACTTTGGTATATCAATACATATGTTTAATAATTAGGCTGGCAGTTTACTCCAGGTACTATGGCTTACATACACTTTTCACAGTCCTGATCACTGATTAACCACATTATTACCATTTACTTGTCTGTCTGTTCCACTGGGTCATGAGCTCCTTGAGACCGGGAACTGAGGTTTTTATCCCATATACTGCTGCCTAAGACAATTCCATTATTGTAGGCACACATTTGCTTTTCTTTAATTATTCATTGTATACTTGCTAAGTCTAAGGCACGGTGCCAAGGCTTTTAGTTTAGTCACTCACTTTACATCTACAGACTAACCTAAAGGCATAAGTGTATCACCATCCTCATTTTCTGGATAAGGAAATGGAGTTATGGAGAAGATAGACCATGACCGAGTCATGGCAGAACCAGGCTTCAAACCAGGGAGCCTGGACTCAGAGGCTCTACTCTTATTCTCACCAATATTGCTTTATAGAAATGATCTAGGGGGAAGGCAGATGAGAAAGAAGAGTGGTGAACCTGGCCCTAAAAAGATGCAGTCAGGTGGATAATAGAATATCATTTTCCAAATCTGTAGGCCAGAGCTTTGAAAGTCTTTAATTGTGCAGCTCAAGTCTTCATTCCCTCAACTACTCTCTTATATTGCCTTTAATTTCCTAGAAATAGTTCTGTATCCATTTTATGGACACAGTTATACTTTCCAGAGGCAGTTAAATAAGAACCAAAGTGTGCCATTCAGAAATCCATAATCCAAGTGTGGTTAGTTAAAACTGGAAGGATCTTTTTTTTAAGAGAAAATTCTTTTTTTAAAGTATGGTTGATTTACAAAATTGTGCCAGTTTCAAGTGTACAGCAAAATGATTCATATATATATATATATTCAGATTCTTTTCCTTTGTAGGTTATTACAAGATACTGAGTATAGTTCCCTGTGCTATACAGTAGGTCATTGTTGTTTACCTATTTTATTTATTTATTTATTTTCCTATTTTATATATAGTAGTATATATATGTGAATCCCAAACTCCTAATTTATCTCTTTCCAACCCCCACTATGCCCTTTGGTAACCATAAGTTTGTTTTCTATATCTGTGAGTCTGGTTCTATTTTGCATATACACTCATATTATTTTTTAGATTTCACATAAAAGTGATATCATACAGTATTTGCTTTCTCTTTCTGACTTATTCCACTAAGCATAATATTCTCAAGTTTCATCTTGGGCTTTGCTGATGGGTTAGCTGGTAAAGAATCCGCCTGAAATGTGGGAGACCTGGGTTCGATCCCTGGGTTAGGAAGATGCCCTGGAGAAGGGAAAGGCTACCCACCCCATTATTCTGACCTGGAGAATTCCATGGACTGTATAAGTCCATGGGGTTGCAAAGAGTTGGACAGGACTGAGTGACTTTCACTTTCCTTTTTACTTTTTTCCATATATGTCACTGCAGAAGGTAACATTTCATTCTTTTTATAGCTGAGTAATATTCCATTGTTTATATAAACCATGTCTTCTTAAGCCAGCCATCTGTTGATTGGCACATGGATTGCTTCCCCACGCTCTTCTGAATGAGGCTATCAACCATTATCGATTGTGAATGGCCAAAGTAGTTTAGGATATTTCACAAAATGTTCCTTTCTCCCTCTACCTTATAAGCTCATAAATCTTAGTGTTATCTGCATCACGTGTGACTACTTTTGACTAATAATAATTAATTATTCCAAAAATTATCTATTAAATGATGCTATTTATCGCTTGCTGATACTTTCTTTGCATAGTCTATGTAAAGATCTGGTCCATGTATAGAGAGATAGGTAAGCATGTAACCAGCAAGTGTGAGCAGAGGAGATCAGACTTGCAAAAGGGCCTACATAAAAAGTTACAAGGTCCTAATGTCCTATTAAATGACTACAACAAGCCAAGCTAATTCAACTACTGTATAACAGATTTTCCAGGGTGATGGCAGCCTCCCCTGGTTTCCCCCTCCTTTCTGAATACACAAATTTGATAGTAGAGAATAACAGGGGATAAATACAGCTACACATTTTTGTCCCCAGTTGAATAAGTCCATGTGGTCTACAGGGGTAATCCAGAGGATATTAGCAGAAGCATCACAATAGTACTTCTAAAGACATCTCAGTGAAGGATTACCATTAAATCTATGCCAACAGAGGAAAAAGAAATCTACCACATGTGACATTCACATAATAAAGAAGATGAAATCATAATTCTGTTTTTCTGCCATTACTATTATATCTACTGTTTGGCGTGAACATCTTTGTAGGCTATTTATAGTTACGAGCCTCTCTGCTGGCTCAGCAGTAAAGAATCCACCTGCCATTGCAGGAGATGCAGGTTTGATCCCTGGGTTGGGACGATCTCCTGGAAAAGGAAATGGCAACACACTCCAGTATTCTTGCCTGGGAAATCCCATGGAGAGAGGAGCCTGGTGGGCTACAGTCCATGGGTCACAGAGAGTCGGACACAACTTAGTAACCAAAGAACAAAAACAAATTCATAGTTATAGGACTGTTTTTGATTTAGGTATTTATTCCAGGGATAAGCATTTCAGTTTTCCTTTAAAAAATACTATAGGTTTTCAGTGCAATAATTCACACACACATACACAAAAAAAAATCCACGGAATTCTAATTACTGAACTTTGAGAAAGTCTTCAGAATTTGGTCTTTCCTTTTGATAGGGACATTTTTTAGGGGATTTATAAGGCTAAATTTATTCAACTTTCACTCCTAAGAACTTGGGGCTGGAAAAGACTGACTTCTTTGCCTCTCCCTTCTTTCCAAGTTCAAGTGTAAAATACTTGAGAGAGATTGTCATTGACACTGTCCGTAAATATCTATAAAGTGGGATATCTCATATCACCCTCTCACAGCTGTGGAGAAACCACATTACATCTCTATTTATAAGCTTCACTTTACTCCATTCAGTATAAAAATTAGGCTATATCTCCATAAACTTGGCCTTGTGTGTGCTGTGTGCTAAGGTGTTTCAGTCATGTCTGACTCTTTGCAACCCTATGGACTGTAGCCCACCAGGCTCCTCTCTCCCTGGAATTTTCCAGGCAAGAATACTGGGGTGGGTTGCCATGCCCTCCTCCAGGGGATCTTCCCAACCCAGGAATCGAACCTACTTTTCTTAAGTCTCAGGCATTGGCAGGCAAGTTCTTTACCACTAACAACACCTGGGAACCCCTGACCTGGCCTTGATCTCTGGTTTAAATTATGTGGCATCAAGAGGAGCTTCAAAGTACCTGAGTGAGCTGCAGACCAGCAGCTCACTCATTTTTTCGCAAAAGTCTCTTTCTCTAAGAAGCTTTCTCTGACCACCTATAGTAGGTTAGGACTACATTTAAAAATCTCCCCAGGGTAACTTGTACTTTTCTTTCATAGATTATCACAGCACAAGTTCTTTGAAGCAGAAAGACTATCTCTTTTGCTTCCTTCTGAATCCCTAGTTATCAAGTTCAATGCTGGCAAATACCAGGCAACAAAAAAATACTTGGTGAATGGATGAAGGACTCAGTGGGTGATAGATGACTCCTGTTCAGCCTCCTAGAAGTGGCCTCTTTCTTCCAGTGTCTCCCTACTCAAAATTATCTGTGGCCAGGACTGCTATTTATTTATTGGTATCTATTTCCTCCAGCTCATAGAGGCTGTAAACAGCCAACCTACATTTTTTGAGCCTCTTTTGCAGTTAGGTTTGGCCACGTGGCTGGTTTTTTACCAATGAAACATGGGCAGAAGACATCTATGTTCCTTTCATAACTGCCCTATAAATTCCTGTGTGATCCTCCACATGCTCTTCTCCTTCCACTGGCCAAACACAGAGGCTCCAGTAAAGAATGTGAGGCTCTAGAGGATGGCAGAGCCACAAGATGTCTAGCTGGCTCTAGAGGATCTTGTGTTAATTCGCTAGAGCTGCCATCACAAAGTACCACAAAACTGGGTGACTTACACGACAGAAACTTGTCTCCCAGTTTAAGAGGCTAGAGGCTTCTGTTCAAAATTCTGGAAGAGTGGATACCTTCTGAGGACTGCAAGAAAGACTCAGTCCTCTGACTCTCTCAGCTCATAGAGGCCGGTTCATCCTCATGTATGGGCACCTGTGTCTAATTTTATGAAGACACCAGATCTATTGGATTAGAGGCCCACCCCACTCATCTACTAATCACATTTGCAACAGCAGTTCCATTTTCAAATGAGATCATGTTCTGAGGTACTGGTGCTTAGGACTTCAACATGATCAGTTTTTTTCAGCCCATAGCTGGCCACATGGAAGGTCATCTGCCAGAGGGCTATCTTCATTAGATACAGTGTGAGACACTTTTGTGTTGCTGTCATAGTAACTACTGCCTCCTTCCATAACTATGACACCATCCCATCACACTAATCTTGGCCTCGAGAGTAACAAAGAAAAGTACCTATTGTCTATATACTAGGACTTCCTTGGTATCTCAGTTGGTAAAGAATCTGCCTGCAATGCAGGAAACTTGGGTTAGATTCCTGGGTCGGAGAGATCCCCTGGAGAAGGAAATGGCAACCCACACCAGTTTTCTTGCCTGGAGAATTCCATGGACAGAGCAGCCTGGTGGGCTACAGTCTATGGAGTTGCAGAGAGCTGGGCATGACTGAGCAACTGATACACACACACACTACCTATATATTATACTTTTTGGAAATTTTTTTTTAAAGCTTCAAATTGTCCCTCAGCCTTCAGACCTGTAATTTTGCGTGGACTTCCCAACACTGGACTGGTCATTGTCTGAAGAGGGTCACTCTTGGTCATGCAGTGGCAGGAGAAAGAGCTTTGGAGGACCTAAGCTTCAATGCCGGCTCAGCCCCTGAAGAACAGCTTGCCTTTAGGTAAATCACATCTTTCTCTAAGCCATTGTTTATTCATCTGCTGAAAGAAAACAATACTTCCCTTCTGGGATTATTGGAAGGATTAATCAAATTAAATTAATCTTCACGATTAGCACAAAGTCTGGCATGGAGTAAAGGTATAATGTGGCTTTTTAAAAAAGGTAAGAGGCAGGTTTCTTAACTGGAAACTGTGCTCTCACCCCTCAACATTGGCATTCAATGTCTGAGGGACATAGGATTCAGCAGCTGTCATAGTAAAATAAACCTGGGCAGATATTTGAATGGATGGCCTGAAGAAGAATTACACTCGGGGAGGCTAAAAGGATTTTAACTCAACAAGAATTTCCTATCACTCAGGCCTACCTAAAGCTAGGCTGCTTTGTAAGGTAGTGAGTTTTCTGTCCCTACATGCATTCAAGATGATAAGACCCTTCGGTGGAGACCAGTAGCTCACTCTTATTTCTTCCCAAATGTCTCATTCTCTAAGAAGCTTTCTCTGACCACCTACAGTAAGTTAGGACTACATTTAAAAATCTCCCCAGGGTGACTTGTACTTTTCTTTCATAGCTTATCACAGTACAAGTTCTTTGAAACAGAAAGACTATCTCTTTTATTTCCTGCTGAATTCCTAGTTATCACTATTCCTCAGTTCAGGTGTTATTGAGGCATTTATTCATAGGATAAGTAGTTCGAATAGATTTATAACATGCATATTGCATGATTATCAGAATGGTGGAGCCAATTAATATAGGACCAGATATAAAAGTTACATTCTTAATGGAATCCAGAGAGACAAAAAGTTTGCATGAAAACATGCCCAGGGGAGAAACTCTATCTAGTGGTGGGCTACGGCAGCGGAGATGATGAGTCATGGGAAAGAGTAGAGAGGAAGGCACCAGAATGGAAGAAAAATGGTGCTTTCAAACTCAAGAGTATATTTCCCCTGTGACACAGGTTTTCAGAGAACTGGTCCTACACTATGATTGGAAAGGGCAGAATACTTCTCAAGAGCCATTTTCACTGTCACAGCCCTGCTCATGTGCCTTAGCATCTCCAGAGATCTCTCCATCAAAACCAAGCTCACAGCTTAATCCTAGGGGATATGCTACCTGTGCATCAACCTGAACATTAGACCACTACCTCCTAGGACCTGGTGGGACCATCCTGTGGTGCAGTGACCAGGCTGCTGAGTGAGAGACTCCCTCTCAAATAGCGTGGTTCTGAGCAACTGGAAAGCAGATTTTTGACTGCAGATGTTCTGGACTCAGAGTGGGGATTGCCAAATCCTACCCAGGCTTCAAAGCGGCCTTTTGAAAACCTTGTGGTCAGTTAAACTCATCATGCCTAGCATTCTTCTTCCCTCAATTACTAACTGAGATGGAAGACTTTTTGGCTTCTGTGCTCATTCCCACTGTGCTGAGGGCTTCTGTTCCTCTGCACATCCTCCCACAGCTCCCTTTTCCCTCATCAGTTGTCCCGTGTACCATATGGAAGCTCTATGCCATGGCAAATAACATTTTCTACCACCAGCTCCATCGCCTGATTGAAGCCTGGCCATCTCCCTGGACCCAACACATCTCTTACAATTGTTCATTCTTATACGTGATGCACAAGCTCAGGGGAGGTGAGTTGGGCCACCAAGCACTCCCCCAGCATCACTTCCAGATTGTTACTCCTCTGCCGTAACAGAGGAAACCTTGCTCCTGGGAAGCCTTCTGCCATCTGGATCTGCTTTCAACTACATGCTTAATTGCTCTGCAAATGGTAGAAAGGACTAATTTTAGCATTTCCATCATTTACCAAGTCATAAATTTTGCAGCATGAATTAATCCCACTTAATTTAGGTTGGAATTCTTGCTCTGCTCCTTACTAGCTGTTTGACCTTTGGAAAGTTATTTAATCTTCCAGATCTCCAATATCTTTATCTAGGAAATGGGGATAAAAATGCCTACCAAAGGAAACTGCTATGAATTGAAATATACAATAGAAATCATAATAAGCATAAAATGTGAATTGAATCTGGATAGAAATATCTTCAATAGCGTGAACATAATTATCCCTGTGATAATTAAGAGTTAGTTATTATTTTCTCAATATTAAAAACTATTTGGTAAAACTATTCTGTATGATGGGGCTTCCCAGGCGGCTCTGTGGTAAAGAATCTGTCTGCCAGTGCAGATGTGGATTTGACCCCTGGATCGGGAAGATCCTCTGGAGAAGTAAATAGCAACCCACTCCAATTCTTGCCTGGAAAATCCTATGGACAGAGGAGCCTGGCAGGCTACAGTCCATGAGGTCCAAAGAGTCAGACGAGACTGAGCATGCATGCATGCACAGTCTGTATGATACAGTAGTGGTAGGTACATGTCATTATATATTTGTTAAAACCATAGAATGTACAGTACAAAGAGTGAACCCTAAAGTGAACTGTGGATTTTAGTTCATAATAATGTCTCAGTATTGTCTCATCAATTGTAACAAATGTACCACACTGACTCAAGATGTTAATAATAGGGGAAACTGGGAAAAGAGAGAAAGGAATATATGAGAATTCTGTTTCACTTAATTTGTCTATAAACCTGAAACTGCTTGAAATGTAGTC